>NW_006399787.1:19010699-19076251 GCF_000299155.1 Elephantulus edwardii
GGTGGATTGATTCAGTGACTGGGATAATCGGGATGGGAGTGTCAGAGACAGTGCGATTGGCACAGGACAGAGCGGAGTTTAGGGCTGTTGTCGCTATGAGTCGCAGGGGACTCGACGGCACATAACAACAACAAACAACATATTGTAATGGCACTTTGCCTACTTCCTCCCTATAATTCTGATTTTCATTACTCCTCTTGTTCCTTTCTTTAGTAACACCGTGCTGATCATTCTCATATTAGTTATTTCTTTCCCTTCACTCATCTTAAGATGTGCCAATTATCTATTTACTAATTTTTGTTCCCTTCCTATCCTGGCAACCATGGATTCTGTGTACAAGTCTTTCCTTAGCTTTTGATAATGGTCTTACACACTATCCTTTTGTGACTGATTTAAGTATTAGTGCTTTTAAAACCGGTTTTATAGTATTTATAATTTTTATAGCTTGACTGTTTTGAGTATGATTCAGTTATTTTTAAAGCAAACTTACAGGCGTGTGCAACTGTAACTACAGTGTATACACTTGTGCTAATTTTCCCATTCGGGGTTGCATTTTGAGAATGTTTCCCTATCAGCAGATGGGAGCCCCCTTGTCCTTTTAATGGCGGTGAAGACCTTGGAGGAAATGGATTGACTCAGTGGCTGCGGCAGTAGGTTTAAGAACAGCAGACGTGCAGGTAGAGCAGGAGAGGGAGGGTTGTTCTGTTGTGTCTAGGGTCGCTATGATTTGGAGCTAGCTTGACTGTACCTAACAACAACACTTGAAAACCCACAACAACAACATATAAACTTGAAAATCCACTGCCCTCGGGTGGAGTCTGGCTTACAGTGACCCTCCATTGAGCTTCCGAGACTGTAAATCTGTAGGAGGACACGCCCATTCTTTTCCTCCAACGCAGTGCCTGGTAGATTTATAAATTTTTTTATTATTATTTTTTGTGCATGTACCGTCAAATTGGATCTGACTGACACAGGAGGAGACTGCCCCTCCTTCTCCAGCAGAGCATCTGGTGGACTCGAACTGCATACCTCTGGGATTGCAGTGCAACTCTTGCCACTAGGCCACCAGAGCTCCCTATGCCTGGTAGATTTAAAATATTAATTTTTCAGTTATTGGCCCAAGTCACACACTACCCCACCAGAGCTCCTCAGCTCTTTAATGGCTCTGTGTTGTTGTTGTGTGCCGCAGAGTGGGAACCCACCCACAGCTGACCCTCCAGCAGGTTTTCTGGGGGGATTGCACATCCTTCTCCCGCGGAGTAGCGGGTGGATTCAAACCCCATGCCTTTGGGATTGTAGTGTGGCTTCTTACTACGAGGCACAGTGTTCTATTAAATGGTTGTCTAGTGGCAAGAAGCTGTACTTCAATCTCAAAAGTACACAGTTCGAGGCCGCCAGCTGCTCTGTGGGAGAAAGATTGGCAATCTCCTTCTGTGGGAGAAGGGTCAGCTATGGGTCTGTTCTGACTCGATGGTACACAACAACAACGGCAACAACAGCAACAACAACAACCATCTTATTTAGCCATGTCTGCTGCGCTCATTTCAAGCATGAAGGTTGAGGCCTTAATGAGGATCTACTTTTATAAATTGAGAGATAGTGAATAATTTACAATTTACCTTCTCACTTTAGGGTTTCACAGGCACAATTTTTCAAAGATAAGTGCAAACAATCTAAATAGTACACACGCTGCATAATTGGTTCTAAGAAATGGTGAATATTGTCATCAGTTAGCTGTCTTATTGTGTGTTCGTGTGTGTGTGTGGGTCTGTCCAGATGCATATTTCTTATTGCAAATATCTATAAAATGTGTGCACTGTATTCTCAAGCCATCTATCTGAAAAGCCCATTCCTGGAAAGCACACTCTATTATCATGAATAAGTCGATACATCAGACATTGCCATTGTTATGGGGGTTTGAAAATAAGAAAAATAGAAACTAAACACTTGATCTTTGTCATTCTGGGGGTGGCCAGTGAATGGTAGGTACACTTTGTTGGAGTCAATTGTTTGCACATCTCCTAAATCTCCTCCGGAATCTTACTATTTTTTGGGATGAGTTTCTCAGGAACTTCCTGCTAAAGGCCAGCAGGCGGCGCTTGTACTCCCCAATCAGCCTCCCCTCTATGAACCTGGACTTAATATAGTAACTTGATTGTTGTTCTGAACATGTAATTTTCAAACCTCCTATCCTACCACAAGGAAAACCTCTGAAGATTTTCTTCTGGGAAGAGCAATTAGCCTAACCTCTTAGGAGGAGAAATTGCATCTCCATGTTTGTCTGGGAAAGTAAAATATCCTCCCTAGAGTAAGGGTGGAGAGAAACCACTAAGGATGCTGCCTGGGGAGGCGGGGAGGAAGTGTGGGGAGGGATGGAGACTGCCTGATAGGATTTAGGTCTTGAAGCCTTGAGTCTGCGGACAGCTAGCCCCTCACCTGTGGGCGGCAGGTTCAGGCTGGAGGGCAGTAGGTGGTGCCAGATTACTTGGGGTGGGTGAAGAAAGAACATTTTGTCTGACCTCTGCCTAGCCCTCTGGGGGGCCAGCCCTGAGGGTAGGACCTTGACTGTCCTTACCCACCCACTGTGACCAAGTGCCAAGAGTACTGGGGACACAGCTGTGAAGAGCCATGACTCCAGGGTGAAGGAGGTTTGGGGTAAGAGTGGAGCAGCCTTTAGTGAGGTCTCCTCCAGGTGAGAAGGCATCAATCAATGCTTTGCCTCTGGATGTGGCCCCTGGCTGGCTGCTTTAGACACTAGTCATCTTGGAAAGAGCCATTTAGGAGCAAAGAGGAGCTGGACTAGAGGATGGACCTGGACACACCGACATAACAAGCTTCTGAAGGTCCTGAAGTGTGAGGAGCAAAGGACTCCAAGCAAGGGACTCCAGAATGAGAGCCCTGTGGGTGAGCAGAGTAGGGTGTATAGCGCCAGTCACAGAAAAGGATGGGGTTTACCTGGGCTCCGTGGTGTGTCCTACCCTGCTTTGAAGGCAAGCCCCTGCTTTGGAAAAGACTCTGATATCACGGGAAAGTAGAGAATGCTGCGGAATTCAGAAAAATTTCCAGAGACTTATCCTATCTCTTCTCAACGACAGTGGTTAGAAAGAAAGCAGACATATATGCGCGCGCGCGCGCGCGCGCGTGTGCACACACACACACACACACACACACACACACACACCAAAAGGTTGTCAATAATTAAAACCAAGGAAAGTGCTCTGATGGTCAAGGCTGTGTGACCTTGGGCAAGTACTTCTCTATACCTCAGGTCTCTCATCTGTAAAATGGGAACAACATTAGCTTTTACCTCATAAAACCTCAGAGGTTTAACTTGTCAAGCGTAGTCCCTGGAACCTAGTAAGTTCTCACAAATGACCATTGTTATTACTTATTTCAGTAATAGCTATTAACTGTCATCTGTTGGAAGAGGAGGGATGAGAAAAGGCCAGATGTATTAGGGTCACCCCACAGGGAGCGGTGTGTGGACAAGGAAGGTGAGCTAAGCTGAGGAAAGTGAGCAAAGGTGGGGGTGCTGTATTTAAGTCTCTGCTACTCAAAATAGGGCCTCATCGTCATCTGAGAGCTTCCTAGAAATGCAGAATCTGGGGTCCTGCCCCAAACCGACGACCTTGGAATCTGCATCTTGTCAAGCTGTGTAGACGTATCTGCATGTGAGAGTCTAAGAAGGCAGAAAGATGGAGAGACAATTAGTCAGAGTCAAGTTGCTATTATGGAGTCACTTCTGCTCATGCCAACCCCAAGTGTTTCAGAGTAGAACTGTTCCCCAGAGGGTTTCCAGGACTCTCTAAAGCAGATTGCCAGGCATTTCTTCCAAGGTGTCCAACTCTGGGTGTGTTCACCTGCCCACCCAGAGATGATGGTTACCTAATGCTTAACATGAGCATGCTTGCTTAGTTAATGCTTAATCATTTTCACTACCCAAGGGCTTCGGGTTATTAGATGTTATCGTTACGCGCCCGTGGGTTGAAACCGACTTACAGCTGGCCCTCCAGTGGCTCTTCAGAGGCTGTAAATTGTACGGGAGATTGCCCATATTTCCCCATGGAGCAGCTGGTGGACTTAAACCATGTACCTTTGCCAACATGGGTTGGCAGCACCGTTCTTTACTATGAGGCCACCAGAGTTCGTGTTATTTACTAGGTGAAGGGAAATTTTTGTTTCAAAAGAAATTTTTTTCCTTTTGGAGGGAAATTTATAGAAAAAAAATGTACATACACAAAACAACTATGAGATATTATCTCATCCCAGCAACAAACAATAGCAAAGTTCAAGAGGACAGCACATAACAAATGCTAGTGAGGTTGTGGAGAGACTGGAACTCTTATTCACTGCTGGAGGGAGTGTAAAATTGTACAGCCACCATGGAAGGCTGTTTGATGCTTTCTCAAAAAGTTGGAAATAGAAATACCATTTTCCACTTCTGGGACTATACACTAAAGAAAACAGAGCAGCCACTAAAATAGATGCGTGCATGTTTATTGCTGTGTTATTCACAACAGCAGAGATGGAAGTAACTCAAATGCCAAAAAACAAGTGAATGGCTAGGAAAACAATGGGACATCCACACAGTGGAATATTATGCAGCATGGAAAAACAATGAACTCATGGAACACAACATAACCTGAGGGAACCTGAAGGACATAATGCTGAATGAAATATCTCAGTCACAAGTGGACAAACATTGTGTAACACCACTATTATAAAATAGGACAGACTGGGGGGGGGCAGGGATAATGAACACTGTAGTAAAACAGATGAGGGGAAGAACTCTCTGAAAGAAATATATGATTAGGCATTATACGTATGACAGCAATCTGGAACAAGGGGTGCATTGTGGTGTGAGCTGGGGGAGGTTGGAGGGGTGGAGAAAATGTACAACAATGAATTAAAAAACAAACAAACATATGACAGGAGTCCAGGACGAAGGTAGCATAGTGGAGTGGACTTGGGGGGGAGGGAATGAATAAGAATGAAATAATTTTTTCTTTTAGTTTTCAAAAAGAAAAGTGAATTTTGGGGGGCAGGGAGAAATGTGCAACAATGAATGAATAGAAATCCTAAGTCTCTGTAAACTTTCATTAAAATAAATTTAAAATAAAAACCAACCAAACAAAAAATAAACCGAAAATGGTAAGTGTAGGAGTGAGTATGTGGGGAAAATAGCCTGGCTTCAAAGCCCACACTCCTAACTCATGGATACTTTTCTAGGAAAATAAAAATGAACATAATTTCTATACAAAATGTACATACAGAGTCCGTGTTTAAGTTTTGAAAAAAGCACATGACCAACTGCAATCAAAGCATGAAATATCAGCAATCTGGAAAGTTCTCAGCCCCTGGAGGCAGACACTGCTTTGACTTTTTCCCATCACAGATTCTCTTGGAGGCTTAGAACTTCATGACACTTTTTTTTTTCACTCATCCGCATGGTTGTGAGTCAGCGGCTTGGCTCCTTTTTATTACTGAGTGCTATTCCGATGTATAGGCATACCACATTGTTTATTCTCAGGGTGGGTTCCAACATCTGGTTATTATTAATTACATGCTACCAACTCTGTTGTATGTATCTTTCTGTGAAGTATGTTTTCATTTCTCCTGGGTAAATACTGGAAGTGAATTTGCTAGGTCATAGGGTCAGTGTATGTTAACTATTTAAGAAACCGCTAGACCTTTTTTCCCAGAGTGGTTGTACCATTTGACCCAATGTACGAAAGTTCCAGCTAATGTCTTCATTAGCATTTGCATTTCTCAGGCTTTTTCATTTTAGCCATGTTGGTGGATGTACCAAAGAATTGCACTGCGGTTTTGTTTTACGCTTCCTTGATGACTAATGATCTTGATCATCTTTTTATGTGCTTGCTGACCTTTTGAGAAGTGTCTTTTCAAAGCTTTTGCCCATTTTAAAGTTGGATTTTTGTCTTATTAATATTTGCTTGTAGGATTTCATTCTCTACCCTGGATATTAACCATGTGTCAGGTGTGTGTGAATGTTGTGAGTGTTCCTTGTGAGTTTTTTTTTTTAAAGGGGGCTCAGGTATCAGATTCAGCCCCAGGTAGGGGTCATGGAGGGACAGGACAAGAAGCTGTATAGATTTGAACTGCCTGCTCTCAGGTTGCCAGGGTAAGTACTTACCACTAAGCCACATCAGGTCCCACATGTTGTTTGGGGCTTAGGGCTTCTTTTCTCTTACAGAGGTAATGTGAAGCTCAACCAGAATAATGAAAGACCTAAGTATGAAGTATAGTGAAGTACCTAAGTTTATTATTATCCCGTTAATCATGAAGAGGACTCATTCAGTCATTGCCATCAAATTGGAACCACCCAGAGCTGAACTTCTCTCAGGGTTCTGGGCTTTTAGGAGGGGTTCTGGGGAGGAGATTGTCCATCTTTCCGCCTCAGAGCCACCAGCTGGGCAGTGAAACTCCCTACAGACAAGGCCACCAGAGTTCCCTCATATAGAGAAGGAACAGCCATTTCCTGGACTTCTCCCCACTTGTTTAGTATCTCTCACGGGCAGGCGACAGCAAGTGGCCTCTCTTATTATCTGGAGGCCTCCTGGTGCAGTTAAAGCTCTTAGCCACTAACGGAAAGATGACTGATTCGAGCCCACCATGCAGAACATGAGGCAGCTTGCCTCAGTGAAGATCATATTCTTCAAGAGTCTATGGGGGAATTCTACATTGTCTTACAGGGTCCCTCTAAGTGAATTGTTTTCATTTTAAGGTATGAGCACCTATAGTGAGTGGAGTGCCTGAAACCACACACACACACACACACACACACACACACACACACACACACACGTTTAGCATGGCATCTGGGTTCAAGTCCAAGTTCAGGCCGTTACTATCTATGCATTCTTGAACAAATATTCGTTTCATTCATAAACTAGAAGTAACATCTGTTTTGCAAAGTCCCTGTGAGGCTTAAAAAGAATTTTTCGTTTTGGTGACATTTTTATTAGCAAAGCCTCATGTCATTGTGCAATCCTCACGATGAACACTGATGTAAGACGAGCACTTTCATTTGTTTGAGGAAGCGCAGGGCTAGTTAGCTGTAAAGTGCTCCCGGAGCCTGCACTGGAGGGTGGTGGAGGCTGCACCCAGGGAGTCCCTCCTTCCGCGAGGAGGAGTAGGGCTCCATGCAGCCTGCGCCACGAGCGGCCACGAGAGGGCTCCCGCCATCCCTCAGCGCCTAGTGTGGAAGGCCTTGTCTCAATTGTCTCCTCCCCCACACCTAAAGGGACACTGTTCTCGGACAGATGTCAGAAGCCTTTCCAGAAGGCTCCATTTGGGGCAGGGAACGCAAAGGCTTGCCATTTGTTAGACAGCAGGGTAGTGAGGGCTTGACGGCTGGGTTGATGGCAGACAGGTAGGACAAAGGGCCACAGCCAGAGACCTAAGGGCGCCCTGGCTCTGTGCCTTCTTTCAGGCACTTCTCGGTTCCTCTTCCACTTTTTGTGTTCCACTGATGGAGCTGAGGCATCTGCCCTTGTCTGGACTCCCAGAACCTCTCGTGGCAAGGGAACGGAGGCAGTGTGTTGCTCTGCCCTCAACCCGGATGATTTCCCTCAAGAAGGAGGCTTCTCTACCGGAAAAGGGAAGCGAGTGCTGAGCTGCTTTCTGTGCATCCCATCCTGTCCCATGGGGGCTTTCACCCCCATGACCTGTCCCCCAAGCCCTTTGAGATGGAGAGGAACTTCTCTCTTTCCCCCACCAGGTATGGCTGTGGGATATCGTCTTGGATTCCCAAAATTGAGCAGCACTGGGGACCTGTTCTTTCAGAAACACCTTGCACCCACCTTCTGTTTGTTTCAGGCTTCCCCTGGAAGTGTGAAGGGGCAGGAGTGAGGGGTTCTTAAACTCAAGGAATTGCCCTCGACTTGATTCAGTTACATGGCCTTTGGGCCACATTGTGCACTGTGGAAGGTGGGAGGGAGCTCATGCTCTCTTAAACACCCTCCCTTCCTACTTGGATTCAGTACAAACTAGAGCAGTAGATCTGTCCTTCCAAGCTTTCTCCCGCCTTGTCCTCAACCCAGCATCCAGGCCAGCTCTCTTTACCAACCCCTCCTGAGCCTGGGCAGTGGCAGTGACCCCTCCGAAAGCCAATTCCACACCATTTCAGACCCACCCCTTTAGGGACATAGTTCATGGGCACTGACCCCTGGGCTCTGCGGACAGGAATGCTGTCCCAGCCACACAGCAGTGAGGGCCTCTTGACCAGCTCCAACTTGGGCAGAGCCAATGGGTCCTTTTCTCTCCTCTTCCTCCCCGTAGGCGCAGACTGGTCAATATCTGGCCCAGGTTCCTCTAAAGCAATGAGCTTCTGATGGCCTGTTGATGATTGACCAGGGCTGACCAGGCTTGGCCTGTTACTTCGTGGTGTAGTGTGTGTGCCAGGGGTCCTGAGGCCTCTAGACTATGCCCTTGTTCTAGAGCCTTCTATTCCCAGGAGGGAGGACCTCGGTGTTTCTACATCCCAATAGGCTGACTGGATGCCTTGCTCTGAGTTCTGACAAAAGAGCAATTGCTTCTTTCTCTAGCTGAGTCCTTCAGCTTCCCTATCTTTCTTTGTTCACTCGTTCACTTACTCGTCCACTCATTCGCTCATTCCTCCCCTTGTTTGCTCACTTTTCCACTAAGGCAGAACTGGATGCAGGTCTTCATTTACTCATCCACTTTCTCATCTTCTTATCCTCTCACCCCCTTGCCCACTCCTTCCCTTATCCAGTGAAGGGGTGAAGATACAGCTTATTAGGACTCAAGGTGGCCACAAGATGATTGTTGAGGGTAAAGCTTTTTTGTTTTCTTTTTATGGTAAAGTATTTTAAATTCTCTGGGACCACCTGAGAATCCCGAGTGCACTGTGTCCTAGCCAGTTTCTTAAGTCTCTTTGATCCTCAGAAAGTTTCCTCATCTGAAAAATGGAGTCCCTGACGTACCTCCCTCCCAGAGTGGGATAGAGATTGGCTGAGAGATGCACACATGTGAAGTGCTTTTACCAGAGACTAGGAAAGGGAGCTGTGGGTGCTGGGCTTCTGGGTGGCCTTGCCCCGATTGTGGCCTGTTTGGCCAGTTTTTTTCATGGCCACTGACCCTGAGATGCCCCCAGTCCAGGCGGGGGCTCAGATCTGCCTCTCAGCAAGGCTCTGCACCCTGGGCAGGTGGCCTCCACACCCACCTCTGAAATGGAGGTCAGTAATCACCAACCTTCCCACGCAACCCTCCCCCCTCCTGCTTGCCCACAGGGAACTCTGGGGTTGAGTCAGGTCAGCCAAGACACCTGGATGATCAGGCTTGCTTGCTCCCTTCCCCCACTGGCTGCCAAGTTCTCCAGCCCAGGTAAGGGGTGGGGAAAGGCCTGTCGCAGCTATTTCTTGCACAGCCATTTCTCCCTGTCTGAGACCTAGATGGGGCCAGGGCCTGTCAGGCCTGCTTTCACTCCTTTCATTCCACAGGGCCAACTCACCAGCCTTTGCCCCAGGGGTATTTCCCTCTCCAGCTGGTCTGAGAGTTCCCTGGTGACAAGAGTTGTTTCCTGATAACAGAAAGCCTGGCTGAGCTGGAGGGGGCTCTGGAGTTGAGGGAGCCAGAGGCTGGAAGCGGCTGGGGTTAGGGTGCTCTGTCCCTCACCCCATCTAGGTAGCTTGGTCAGGAAACTGACCAGTACACAAGGCTGTTGTGAGATCCATTAGGACAAAGGTCTAGCCTAAGTTTGGGGAGAGCTGTAGAAGGTGGATGTGGACTTTGAAGAGGATCAGACCAGTGCATGCAAATTTCCCAAGCACTAGCTGTGCAACATTGGGCAAATCACTGATAAAATCCTGTGTCATGCTTCATGTGTCCTGGCCTCCGGGATGTGCCAGGGCTGTGACTGTGAGCAATGACAGTAGATTGGCCAGGCTAAGTCCCTGGCCTGTGGCTCAGCTCAGTGTTCCCACAGCTGCCTCCTGGACTGACATAATGGAAGCCCCCACCTCCCCAAGTTGTGAGCTATCCTCCCTCTCCTCCCCTAGCTGGTCAGTCATCAGAGGGGCTTTCGGTGGCCATTTTTCTGTTGACTCCAAGGGCCCCCTGTACTCTGGAGAGGGTGGGTTAGGAGCAGTGTTGAAGGAGCCCTAAGTCAGGAGGCTCCCGTGTCCTTGAACATTTACAGAGCTTTGAGCGTTTACTGAGTTCTTGTGTTTCCTGTGTGCCTCTGGGAGGGAGAGGTCACAGTCTAGAGAGGAATTCAGCTGTGGGTCACCTCTTGGCACACTCACACTCCACCTGCAGGTGCCCACCTGTATGTGGCCCTCGGCCACCCCACTGTGTGGTCATTATTAGCTTCCGGAAACTTCTCAGATAGAAATTGTTGTTGTTTTGTCTTATTATAGTATCTTTGTATCCTTTTGCCTAGTAGAGTGACTGGCATGGAATGAATGCATTGCCAGGCAGCGGGCACATGGTCTGAAGAGGGTGGATGGACAGGGCATTGACATGTGTCTTGCTTGTGTATCTAGCGAACTATAGTGGGCCTCCAGTCAGGCATTCTAGGGTCTTGTGCACTCCCTGGCCCCTGTCCTCACCAGTGTTGAGGCTGGAGGTAGGCAGGCCACCTTGTACCTGCAGCCTTTGTCATGACAGCCCCAATTCCCTATTGTTAGGGTTCCTAACGTGGACTGGGCATTGCCCGCATAGAGCCCAGATCACAGTGCCAGCTGTGAGTGTGTTCTTCGATGACCACCTGTCCTGCTCCCTGGAGCCAGCACCTTCTTTCTGCTCTGGTATCATATTGCCTTCACTGCACTTGTCGAAGGCACACATCACACAATGCATGGCATACAGAGGGGGCTTACTAAATGCCTATCGATAGTGTGGTTGGCTTTCTGGGTGTGTCTGCAGCTCTGCCCAGGCGAGCTGGCTGGGGTCAGTGTCCCCACCTGGTCTGCCCCTAGCCTGGCCTGAGAGTGAGGCACCTCCCAGTCTTCATGACCCAGTTATAAGGGAGGACTCGAACTCCAGGAAGAACGAGCATGGGCTTGGTCAGTGGCTAGAATTACCCAGGAGGAGGCTGAGGCCATGCTCACTGGTCATTTTGGTCACTCGCTCGCCTTGCCTGGAGCAGGGTCACTGGGTAGCCAAATCTGTGAGCCTTTATCGAGAGGCAAACCTCAGAAGAGATGGGGTCACCCTGGAGAGGCAGCACCACCCCGGACGGGTGGCGGCTCTTCTCCTGGGGCACATCAGCAGAACAGCAAGCTCTTCCTGGACATGTTTCTACAGCATGGACTTAAAATGGAAAACCTCAAACCTATGGCTGCCAAGTTGCAGCCAACTCATAGCTGAGTCTGCACTGGTTTCTGAGGGTGTAAATCTCACCAGCATTTTCTCTCCTCTTTTTCTCCTCTGGAGCCACTGGTGGATTTGAACAGCCAGAGAGGCAATGCGCAGACTTGGGTTAGCAGCACAACGCTCTCTGGGGTAAACTGCCAGAGCTCCCTTGTGGACTCAAATTTGGGGTCAAATCCACACTAGGAGGAAACTTTGTGTCTTTCTTTCTTTCTTTTTTTAAATTAATTTTAATGAATATTTACAGAGACTTAGGGTTTCCAGTCGTTCATTGTTGCACATTTCTCTCTACCCACCCTCTCCCTTCCAATTCACTCTTCTCCTTGAAAAGAAAAACTCTTCCATTGTTATGCAATCCCTCCCCCCCAAGTCCACTCCAGTATGCAGCCTTCACTCTGGACTTCTGTAATGACAAGAATACCCATTCATATATGCCTTTTAAGCAGTTCTCTCCCTCATCTGTTTCAATGCAATATATATAATTCCTCCTCTCCTTTTCTGTCTTACCTCAATCCTGATGTCAGTCCCGTTTTACAACAGTGGCCCTATGCAATATTTGTCCTTTTGTGACTGAGATATTTCACTCAGCATAATGTCCTCCAGGGTCACCCATTTTGCATAATATTTCATGAGTTCCTTGTTTTTCAATGCAGCATAGTATTCCATTGTGTGAATATACCACAGCTTCTCTATCCATTCGTTTGTTGATAGGCACTTGGGTTGTTTCCAGCTCTTTGTTATTGTGAACAAAGCTGCAATAAACATGGGTGTGCACCATGGTCCATTTCTTCATCTATAAAACGGGAAGTGGGGCTTACATATTATGAGGAGTCTTTGGGTAGTGGAAATGGGTACCTACTAACTGAAAGGTTGGTGATTTGAATCCATCCAGAGGCATCTTGGAAAAATGGGCTGGCGATCTGCAAGTCACAGCCACTGACAACCCATGGCTATTGAGGGCGATTGGTCTTCCATACTCAAATTCATTGCTGCTGAGTCAGAACTGACTCACTGCTGACTGTCCAACAGGCTTTCAAAGACCATATGTGTCACATAGGAGGAGACAGCCCATCATTCTCCCTTGGAGCTGCTGGTGGATTTGAACTGTCTGCCTTTGGTTTGGCAGCACCGTTTTTAACCCACTTACAGTGGACTGTTACTCAGCCCTGCACTAGAAGATATGCTCTGTGAAAAAAGCCGACACAACAGTTCTGAGTGAACGCACTGTCTTGAGAAGGCACTTTCTTACACAGGAGGTCGGTGGTTTCCAGGGACTGCAGGTGCGGTAGGAAATGGGGAGCAACTGTGTAAATGGCACAGATTTCTTGGGGTGACCAGCTTGTTTTGGTACTAGGTGGAAGTTGGTTGCACAACATGGTGAATGTCCAAAGTGCTTCTGGATTGTTCACATTAAAATGACTAATTTTGTGATATGTGACTCATGTCTTAATAAAAGAAAATGGGGCCTCAAACTGATGCCTGGCCGAAAGGCTTAGCTTGGTGGGGGACGCTAGTGTATGAAGCTCTGTGTCCCGTGCACCATGTGAAATGTCTGTTCCTTCCCTGCAGGCTTCAAAAGGTGGGAAGTCATGTGCAGGAGCCAAGGAGAGATGAAGACGGGGGATTGAAGTCAGGTACACCCCCTTAAGCCTGAGGCAGAAGGGCCCTCTGTGGCTGCATCAAGATTCCTGTACCATGCTGTATCCTGCACCATGCTGTGCTGTGCAATTTTGGGCTGACCTTTCAACCCTGGTGGATTTCTTTACCTACCACGTACCTGCTTCCACCTGCCTATATCCCTGCCCATCTCCCTGTGGCACTGTGAGGAGAAACCAAGTACGTGTGCCCCCCTGGATCTGACCCCTCATTTCTACTCTATCCATGTGTCCATTTCTTCACTGCTCGGATCATGGCCAGGGCAGCTCAAGTGTCTCCAGGACATGTGGTTATTGTCCTTCCACACAGAAGCCCTGTGCGAGCAAATGTTTATCAGTTTCGCTTACAACTGTATTTCTAGCATCTGGTGCCAAGCACATAAAGGTTTGATATTTGGGGAATGGACAAGTAAATGCACGAATCCTCTTTATTCTATCAGAAGGCTGATGGTGTGCCAAGTCTTGCCTGGACAAAATGCTGTCAGATCATAACAGTGAGGGAAGTGCAGGCATTATTCCCAGTTTACAGATGAGGAAGTTGAGGCAGTCATCATCGTGGATTTGGATCTGGCAGTCTAGAATCAGAGTCCTCGCTCTGACCCACCTAAGGGTAGCTTCCTCTTTGCCCTGAAGCTCCTGGCCTTGTCGGCGGTTTTGGGCCTGGAGCAAATTCATTTTTATCCCCTTGGTCACCCACTCCCACTCTCACTCCCAGGACCTCTGTGGCTGCTGGCCCCACACCCACCTCCGGGAGATTTTTTTTCTCAGGCTAACAGCCACCCCAGCCCAGCTCCCTTCCCTGAGAACCTCTGTCATAAAGTAGGTGAGGCCCTGGTCTGGCCTGTCTCTCCACCCTGGGGCCTTCCTCACCCAAGAGAACCTTGGTTATAAATATGGTGGTCACGCCTTATGCTCGTATTAAGCACCTTTCATCTGGGGAGCTAATTAGCTGCTCTCTTAGAAGAGTGAGTAAGTACTGACGTCCTAGGCTAGTGAGGCATGGGGCTGGCCCTCCTGGGGGGGAAGTGGGTGGACCATCATGAAGGGCCACCCACTTGCCACATTCTTTTTTTTTGTCACAAGGCTTTCTTCCCCTGAGTCCCTTCTCTCTGGCCAAGAAAGAAGGCCACTGAAGAAGGACGCTAGTTACTTCACACATGCTGTGTGCCTGCGGCTTGCTAAGCCCTCCAGTGAATCAGACATCATCATGTGTGTAAAACATTGAAGGCTGCTGGGAAACAGCCATTGCTTCATCAGTCTTTCCTGCCCGCTGGCCTCTGTTGTGTGATCTCATGCAGTGAATGGGACACCTTTAGTGCAATGCCTGGTGTGGAATAAGTATGTGATAAGTGATAGCTATTATTACTAATCTTCAGAGTAACCCAGTGAGGTGGTTGTTAGGAGTTGCGGAGCCCATTCCGACTCATAGTGTTCCTGTATGACAGAAGAACTGGCTTTTCTTGGCTAGGATCTT
The DNA here is from genome assembly GCF_000299155.1 of Elephantulus edwardii. Taxonomy (NCBI): domain Eukaryota; kingdom Metazoa; phylum Chordata; class Mammalia; order Macroscelidea; family Macroscelididae; genus Elephantulus; species Elephantulus edwardii. The sequence goes on from NW_006399787.1 coordinate 19,025,184, forward strand.
TCCAGAAACAGATTGCCAGGCCTTTGCTTCTGTGGTTCATTTGGTGGTTTGAACTGCTGACCTTCTATTTAGCAGTAAAGTGCTTAAACTCTTGTGCAACCAGCACTCCTCATGGAGTAGGTAAGTAAGTGTATGGTAAAACAGGCGTGGAAACTGAAAGTAAGCAAAAAAACTTTTATTGGGGTTCTCGGGCTCTCGGGTGCAGTTCTCTGACCCCCCGGCTGAAGAGAGAGGGAGAGACAGAGAGACAGGCTGGCAGGATGAGTCAGAGAAGTTAGCACATGGCGTAATGAGGAACTGGCCTTTTAAAAGACTCGGGGAGGAAGGGGCTGTCTACTGGCAGAGGAAGTAGTGGTATAGCTCGCTGATTGGCTGCAGCTGTTGACGCACTTGTGACAGCTGATGACGTTGCTAGGCGGGAGGTCTCTTTGCAGAGGAAGCAGTTGTGGAGCCTGCTGATTGGGTGTGGCAGTTGTCAACGACGTAGGTTTCAAGCCTGGGAGTGAGTCAGACCCTCAGGGCCTATCAGTAGGCAGGTAATAGGTTATCTCCATTTCACAGGTGTGGAAACTGAGGCTCTGGGAGGTTAAACCACTTTCTACAGGCCTGAGTAATAAGTCAGGAGTTGAATGTGCTTGAATTGGTTTAGTATAACTCGAAAGCAGTACACAATTTTTCAGATACTCTCCTTTCTCTTCTCCCTCATGCTAGAATTGCACAGTCTGCTTGCTGAGGCATTTTTCTCAGCAGTGGGCTGGTGGGTTAGATTTGGACTAACAGTCTTGAGGATCATCTATACAATTCATCCTGCCCCTCATTTTTCAAATGAGAGAAACGGAGAGGAAGGTGATAGTATAAGGTAACTGGATGAACAGGAAGACACCTTCTCAAAGCATGAAGACAAAGAGGCAGTGGAGAACTCTGCTGGCTCCCACACTCCCTCCAACGAGACTCATACACAAAAAGTTCTCAAGACAATTCTTGGTCTCCATTTGGCCAACCCCCAGGGAGCTGCCCGGGAACACTGTGGTGGGGTGCAGCTACAAGTAACAAGTTGGGGGCTGAGACGGGAGGCTGCCCCATTGAGAGAAAAGGAGCACCCTGTAGGCATTCACACACACACACACACACACACACACACACACACACCCTCCCCAGACACCCAGTTATTGTTGTTGAGTCAACTGCAACTCAGGCAACCAACATTGTGAGCTTCGGGGTAGAACTGTACTTCCGTTTTCAAGGCTGTGACCTTTCTGAAGTAGATGTCAGGCCTGAATTCTCCTTGGTGTCTGTGGGTGGTTTTGAACCAACCTCCACCTTTTCTGTTAGTAGCCAGTGCTTTACCTGTTTTTGCCATCCAAGCACAGTAGGAACTGAAACATGCTCATGGGAGAAATCTCTGTACCCTAGACCCACAGCAGGAAGGAGATGGAGCTCTCTTGGTCTGTTCTGAAGATCTGTTCTGAAGAGTCCTGAGGGATGTGGTTAAGATTTCAGTTTCCCTCTGGTTAATGCCCCTTCTGAAGAGACTGGTCTCTGTGTACCATAGCAGGGTCCTGCTGGGCCCTTACACGCACCCCCCTCCCCATCTCCTCCTCACAGGCTCTGCATGTCCACCAGGTCTACATCTTCACACATGGGCTCCACGTGGTCTTCAATCCCTTCTCCCCATTCTCCCCAAGACTGTCCCCCTCCCGCCTCCATTTCAGCTTAAAGATTTCTCACCTCTACCCTCCACCCCAGGCCTTCAATAACCTTCTCATCCCAGATCTAAATTAGTTTCTCACTCTTAAGCTTTTCCTTCACAGGAATTTGAGAAGTTTCCAAACAAAATATTTTCTTTACAAGTAGTACCCAACTTAAAACATATTGGAGGTTAGATGAACTGTACGTACGCCTGTCTCTCTCTATTTTTTTTTTGTACATCAGGGTTGGTGGAAGAGCCATCAACAATCTGCGTTATGCAGATGACACAACCCTGCTTTCTGAAACTGAGGAGGACCTCATGCACTTGCTGCGAAGGGTCAAGGACTGCAGCCTTCAATATGGATTAAGGCTCAATATCATGAAGACCACTGGGCCAATGGGCAGCATCAGGATGGATGGTGAAGAGATTGAGATTGTTCAATGCTTTAGTTTGCTTGGCTCCACAGTAAACACTTTTGGCACCAGCAGCCAGGAAATTAAAAGATGTATTGTGATGGGAAAGTCTGCTGTTAGGGACCTCTCCAAAGTACTGAAGAGCAATGGTGTTACTCTGGAGACTAAGGTGTGCCTGATAGAGGCCATGGTCCTTGCAATCACTTGCTAATGATCAGAGAGCTGGACAATGACTAGGGAAGATAGAAGGAGAATTGATGCCTTTGAGCTGTGGTGCTGAAGGAGTATTGAGTGTACCGTGGACTGCTAAGAAAACGAACAGGTTTATTCTTGAGAGGGTTAAACCAGCTGCTCCTTGGAGGCAAGGATTCTGGGGCTTCATCTGACATACTTTGGACATGTTGCAAGGAGAGACTGGTCCTTAGAGAAGGATGTCATGCTTTGTAGGGTGGAAGGACAGCGCAGGAGGGGAAAAACCTCCATGAGGTGAATTGATTCAGTGACTGGGGTAATTTGGGAGGGTGTGTCTGAGACAGTGAGATTGGCACAGGACAGAGCAGAGTTTAGGCCTGTTGTACATAGGGTCACTAGGAGTTGTAAGCGACTCAACGGCACGTAACAACATTTTTTCATACCTGGTGCTTAGTGGTAAGGAGTTGTGCTGCCAACTCGAAGGCAGTTTGAATCCCCCAGTTGCTCCGAAGAAGAAATATAGACACTCTCCTTCCATGAGATGTACAGACTCTGAAAACCTGCTGGAAGGTCAGCTGTGAGTGGATTGTCATGTGATTTGAGGGCACTTGACAACAACAACAACAAGATGATAATGAACATGCCCTTCATGCAGTGATAGGGAGCTTTGGAGGTTTAGCGGGTAAGGAGTTGGACTGCTCATCCAGAGGTACTTGATGAATACATCTGCTGCTCCCCAGAGAATGATAGGCAATCTTCCATGTGATTTACAGCCTCTGAAAGCAGGCTGGGGGGGTCAGCGATGAGTCGGTTCCAATTTACAGTATGTAATTTGCTAATGTTCTAATTCAGATAATCCAGAACCTTTCACAAGGAAATTACCAGAAAAATGATTACAGAAGAATGCCAACATTGTCCAACTCTTCTTCACTGTGAGAATAAATTTTTGTTTAGTTTTTATGTATGTGTGTAATAAAATATACCCGTACACTTATGTGTAATGTTTGTAACCCCAAAGGCATATAAAACTTGGATTTATAAGGACAGTGATTATAAAAGGCAATACTAATGAACACTTTTTAGAAAGGTGTCTGATTTAGGTCAGAACCGATTTATGATGGAGTCGTGGGATTGAAGTCCTGCTGTAAACTGAGACTAACTATAGTTAGGAGATTATTTACTCACATAAGCCTGTCTCCTCTGCTAGACTCTCAGCTCCAGTAAGGTAGAAATTTCATTGTAATCACTCGTCTCCAATGTGTAGCAGTGAGCAGTATTCATAGAATGATAGCCGGCTGGCATAGTCCAGAGAGAATTGCTAACCCTCTCTGGCAGTTGAAATCCACCAGTGGCTTGACAGGATAAAAACGGGCAAGCCCCTCCCGTGTAATTTTCTCTCTCCTGAAATCCTTTCTGGTGGTCTACTTGTAAGAAGCTGCATGGACAGGGTCCTCCTGGCTCCATCCCCACAGCAATGAATTTGAGGTTTCAACAGGGGTTTTCCCCAATATAGTTTTGGGACCAGCAGGGTCTCAGCATTATCTGGGAACTTGTTAAAAATGCATTCTCTGACCTTCACCTCAGACCTATGGAATTAGAGGCTTTCGAGGCTCAATCCATTCAAAGATTCTGTTACATACTTGAGTTGGAGAAGCATTGAACAAAGGAAATTGCCTACTACTAAGTGCCATTGTGGCCAAAGGCAGACCTGTTTGATTGTTCAAATGGAAGCTAGCAAAATCGCCACTTCAAAGGCAACAGAGACCCCCTGCAGGGTCAGCCACCAGGTTGGTTCTGACTTGAAAGTACACAGGAACAACAACACCATGATATTTACTCAGTGAACCTAGAACTAAAATATAAAAAACTAAACTCCTTGCCTTTAAGATACTGGATGATTTCTTCACGAACTGTTTTTATCTGTGATCACACCGTTCACTAATGAGGGATGGGAAGTTATGTACTTCTCCTGTATTTGCAGCTTATGTTATTTGATGCATATAACAAAATCAGTCTTCCTGGTGATTCAGTACTTTTATCATCGTTTAGTATCCTTCATCCAGAGCAATTTATTTTAATCTGGGCTACTTTTAAAAGAAGTTTTCATTGTTGTTGATTGCCTTCGAGTCGAGCACGACTCATAGCGACCCCATGAACAAAAGACCTAAAGCCCCTCTACAACCATCGACATTTTATAGTCAGTATCTTTGCATAACCAAGTTTTATTTGCCTTTGGGGACAGAAACATTACCTATAAATGTACAAGGTATATTTTATTACACACATCCATAAAACCCGAAGACTCCCAGACCAGGCCCAGGCGTGCTGTTTGGTGTCCTGGACACTGGAGGGCAGTGTGGCCACGTCCATGTCACCGGTTTCCCAGGTTCGCGGCGGGAACAGGAAGTCGCGCTGGGGCGGTTTCACCGGGAGCAAGGGCTCCGTAGATCCCAGACTAGGAACCTTATCAGCAGCCTTGGGTCATGGAGCCTCATTCTTAGGAACGAAAAGGGCCCGTCGTTTCAGTTCAGAATCTCGATTGCAGCCGGGGGCTGCGTCCCTGCTCTTGGGCTGGGGCCTAGCATGCGGCTTTGGGTAGCCGTCGGCCGAGAAGGTCCCCGGGGAGCTGCAGGACGCTCTGGGGAGGAGATATTGTCCGGCTGGTGGGGGCAGCGCGCCAGCGAGGGCGACAGAACCTTGACCGCTTCCCCAGAGGCCCAGGGCACCGGCCGGGAGCCCTCGCGACTGCAGCACAGTCGCCATCTTGGCCGTTTAACCCTCTCTTCGCCTGCCTGCCCTGAGCTGGGCCTGTGGCGCGGCGCGCATCCCGACGGGAAACCCTGGCGGTGGCAACTTTAGGGTTTGCAAACCGAAATGCAATGGGAATGGCAAAGAATTTCTAAGAACTTCAAAGAAAACTGTAGAGTTTGGCAGCTTCCCCAAGGGTGTTTGGAAATCCCATCCCTTTAGGCATGACCCGGGCAGGGTAGCGCTTTTGTAAGTGAATTGGATTTGTTTCGGTCACCTTCTTTCTGGTTTGGGCTCCATAGTCAAAGAGCAGCAACAAATGAGAGGCAGTTAGAAGTAGGTCAGAGTGGTCATCGAGTGTTTGTGGACAGCTGAGTGTCAGGGTCCAAGGCTCGGCCAGTTACCAAGCATGTTCCTCCCAGCTGAAGGGTTATGGTGTCTGCACCGTCCGTCAGAAATGGTCTCAAGTTCATCAAAGTGGTGAACTCACTCCATTCTCTCCCCACCATAAGGGCTTAAATGTAATTTTGAATGTTATTTTATACCTGACCTACTTCACTCTCATTTAGGTACTTTTCAGCATGATGGTTTTTCTTCTTTTTAGAATATTCTTCCTCCTTTATACCATTATTCCTTCAAGACTCTGCTGAAGTACAAGGCCACCTTCCTCAGCCTTCCTCTCTCTGCCTCAGTATAATCTGCCCACTGTTAGCACCAGGAGCCTCTGCAGTCGCATGATCTTTCTGCTCCTACATCCTCCTCACTGAATTGTGGGCACTGGGAGTTCCAGGGGTTAGATGAGATGTATCGTTATGTCCCTGTGATGCCTCAGAGAACTGTAAAATTATTGAATGGCTTCTGGATTTTGATGTTGGAAACAAAATTTGCAAGCATTTTGAAACTAACTGGAGCAAAGAAACATATCATGTTGTTTCCTTAAGGACGATAACAGAATCCTTTTGTGTGTGTTAATTGCTTTTACAATGTTTTTTTTTAGCAGAGGTGTACAAGTGCCATTTGTTGATCCCAGGTGCATTAGAGGTGACTCCAACTTCTGGTGACTCTGTATGTACAACAGAGCTCTGGTGACCTTAGTGGTAAGAAGCTGTGCTGTGGTCCCAAAGGCACAAAGTTTGAATCCACCATCTGCTCTGCAGGAGAAGGATGGGCAGTCTCCTCCTGTGAGATTTATTACTTCAGAAAACCTGCTGGAAGGTCAGCTGTGAGTCAGTTCTGACTCCACAGTGCTCAACAACAACATATGCATAATAGACCACAACACTGCTCGATCTCGATCTCGTTCCATCCTCACAGTCACTGTATCACTTGTATCACTCACTTATTGAAAAGCACCAAGTGCTCTTTGTGAGACAAAGTCCTTGCTTCTAAAGGCTGCACTTCTAAAACAAACTCGTTTGTTCTTTTGACAGTCTAAGATTCTTGAACGCTACCACAATTCAAGGGAATGGATTCCTCTTCAGACTTCATTTATTGTTCAACTTTCACATGCATGTGAGGCAATTTAAAATACCATGGCATAGGTCACTCCTTAGTCCTCAAAGTGGCATCCTTGCTCTTTAACACTTTAACGAGGCCCTTGACAACACTGGGAGTGGGGTGTAAAAAGAACCTGTGGGTCTAAGACACTAGCCACTGGATGCTGGGGCTCACCATTGTTCTTCTGTGGCCTCTTGTTTCTGAGCCCTGGAGAAGGGTCTATGTCAGCAGATCAGTCTTCCAGGAGCAGCCAAGGAAGGTGTAAGCGCCTTGGCTGGTCTTGAGTTCTTAGAATTCTGACTCTTCTCCAGTTGAGGCCTGAGAGCTCAGAGGGAGTCAAAACAGAAAATACCTTGAGAATCTTGGAGAAAGCTAACATCAGGGGAGGAATTCTATCTCTCCTTTTTAAAAGAAAAACCAAAAGTTTCCCATGAAGGACTCCAGAAAACCTCTTTTCCTGCCTCACCCACAGGTGATTTGCTGAATGCTCATTAAGGGGAAAACAAAGAAGTGGTTTTGTTTATTTATTTAAGAGGAAAAATAAATGAGCTGTGACAAAACAATTTGAAACCAGGCCCCTCTGAGACCTGGACTTTCACTTCCTTGATGGGAAGTAAAACAGAGAATCAAATCCCCCTCCAAATAAAAGTGAAGTTAATATTCAGACAGCCAAGCCCTGGCCACATCCTGTGTCAGCTCCCTCCCTCCTCAGGCTCACTGTTTATAACTGCGGAGCTGCCCTCCTTCCAGAGCCTAGAACTGGCTTAACCCTTTCCTCCCCATGCCAGGGAAGCCCAAGTTCACCCTGAGAGTGGCAGTGTCCCGGCATGTCCACAGGAGTCTGTCTCCCATAGGGCAGCCAGCTTGCCTCAGTCTCTGGCTGATGAGCTCAAGAAATCCAGCTTGGGTTCTTGTGACACTCTCTGCTTTTCTTGCACAAAACCCAAAGTGACACCACAACAAGATAAAGGTAAATAATCCAATTGATAAATGGGCACAGGATATGAACAGACACTTCACCAAAGAAGACATTCAGATGGCCAACAAGCACATGAAGAAATGTTCAAAATCCCTAGCTCCAAGAGAGATGCAAATCAAAACAACTATGAGATATCATCTCACCCCAGTCAGAATAGCAAAATCTAACAGAACAGCAAGCAACAAATGCTGGCGAGGTTGTGGAGAAACTGGAACCCTTATTTACTGTTGGTAGAAGTGTAAAATGGTGCACCACTGTGGAAAATGGTGTGGCGCTTTCTCAAAAAGTTGCAAATAGAGACACCATTTGACCCAGCAATTCCACTTCTGGGAATATACCCTAAAGAGGCCATAACCAACATCCAAGTAGATATATGCACATCCATGTTTACCGCGGCTTTGTTCACAATAGCAAGGATTTGGAAACAACCCAAGTGCCCATCAACAAATGAATGGATAGAGAAGCTGTGGCATATTCACACAATGGAATACGCTGCATTGAAAAACAAGGAACTCACGCAATATTATTCAAAATGGGTGACCCTCGAGGACATTATGCTGAGTGAAATAACTCAGTCACAAAAGGACAAATATTGCATGATGCCACTTGTAGAATGGGACTGACATCAGGGTTGGGGTAAGACTGAGAAAAACTGGATAAATTATATATACTGCATTGAAACAGATGAGGACGAGGACAATTTAAAAGTGATATATAATAGGGTATTATGGTTATCACAAGAGTCCAGAATTAAGGTTTCATAGTGAGTGTACTGGGGCGGTGGGGGTGGGGGTGTGTGGGGGTGGGGTAGGGATTGTATAGCAATGAAAGAGTTTTACTTTTCAGAGAGAGGAGTGAACTGGGGGGGAGGGTGGGCAGGGAGAAAAGTGCAACAATGAATGAATGGAAATCCAAAATCTCTGTAAATGTTCATTAAAATTAATAAAATAAAATTTGAAAAAAAAGAGAGTTGTGGTAAGATTAGGAAAAAGAATAAAGTGTAGCTTGAGGGGCTGTTAAAGGTGAAGGTAGTGTCTGCCAGATTTCTCTACTGTGAAGTTATAGTTTAGCTTTTTTAAAACCTTTGTAATAAATATTTCATTAAGAGATAAAACAAACAAACAAACCCCAAAGTGGGCACAGGGTGGACTATACCCGGCCAGTGCCCTTTTCCTTCTGTGTACAATCAGGGGAGAACTAGGTGATCGCATCCTCACCCTAGACTTGAGACTGTAGGGTCTCAAGGAACTCTCCACAGAAGCCTGGTGTTCTACAGGAAGTGCATTTTAACAGAAGGAAGCACAAAGTTTCTTTGGGGGATGAGAGCTGTGCTGAAAACAGCCCTCTCAGTCTCTGAGCTGTTTTCAGTGACAATGTCATGCTTCCAGCATATGCCTCTCCATGCTGTAGTGTGTCTGTTCTTCCAGAGTCCCCTGGGATCTGTAGTATTACAGACCCACCGGGCTGTAGAGGAAATGCTCATTGATATTTGCTGGGATTTTTTTTCATGAGTCAGACACTACTCTAAGCAACAATTTTGCCTGTAGGGTTATTGTTACCTGCATTTTACAGATAAAGAAATGAAGGCACAGAAAGTTAAGTAATTTGCCCAGCATTACAGAGCAAGCAAATAGCAGATCTGGGATTTGAACTGGGGCATTCTGGCTCCAAAGTCGGTGCCCTTAGCACATGAATTTGAGGTCTCAGAGACTGTTTTCTTCTCTGAGGGAGAGGAGTGGAAAGGGACTTTTCTAGAGCAGCCTATAGTTTAGAATAATCCCATGAACATACTTCAAAGACCCTGTATGTAGTCCACGGACTTTCTGAGTATATTTCAGTTCCGTCTTGGCCTGGGGGCTCTCCCCACTCCTTTCTGGGTTTTTCCTAAGAAAGAAGGAATAGACACAAGGTCACGAGGCCAGGTGGAAAGATATGTCCCTTCAATTGTATCTCTTCCAATGATATGGACAGTGGGGTCAAGGAGAGGCTGGAAGTCGGAGCAAAGGTTGTGTTGTAGTTATTTGCTGTCAAGTAGAACCTGTGCATGGTGATGTTATGCCCAAAGGAATGGAGTACTGTCTGACCCTCATCATCCCCATGACCACAGGTCTCCACTGGCAGATGGTTGGTGGTTGTGTGTGAGATGCATTGACTAAAATTCAAATCCTGGTCCCCTACGTGGAAAGCTACAATTCTACCATTGAACCATCAAGGTCCTTAGAGCAAAATTAGAGGTCACACAAGTCCCTTGCTCTGGTTGGCCGGAAGAATTAGTGCAGGAACCCAAAGACTTGGTGCGACTGCTCTTGTAGTGGCTTGGACAGCCTCCTGCTTAAGGCTTCGTTGTCTTTTCCATACTTGTCACTCATAGCTGGCTTGTCTGAAGTCACAAACACTGTCTTCTAGCGGAACTTTTTCATAGGAAACCACTCACCTACTTGCCTGGAAGCAAGTGGTGAAACCTTATGAACTGATTGTGTCGGCTTCCTGCTGCCTGTGAGAGCCCTGCCTCTGTATACCACGGCTACCCTGACTAGTTCTTGGAACTATTTCTGTCGCCAGGTCACCTTGCCCAGCTGTTTGCCAGGTCCTTCTGCAGGTGTTGTGCTGTACCGTGGTGATTGGAGGTCTCCATGGAACATTGAACTGGCTCAGCTGGTGGAGGCCCCAGGAGCTCCCAGGAGGTTTTGCTGAGCATAGACAGGGCCTGCTGTCTGTCTCGTGTACCTTATACCCTTGCTCCAACCTTTAAGAATGACTTGATCTGATAAATATAGGTTTCTCTTCTCTGGGGCAGCTCACTGCTCAAAGCTATGGCCAGAGTGGTCAGGGTCCCACTTCTATTTTTCAGACTCATTTTCCCCTGGAGGGAAAGCTGTGGAGACTCCATCCCAGTAGTCAATTCTCAGGGCAGGGGCTGCTCCTCTAAGGGACTGACACCCAGAGCAGGATGCCTGCTCCACAGAGTCCTGCTTTAGAGATCACTGTTTATAAATGTGATGCATATGCTACTCATTAATATTGTTTTCCTCATAACCAACCCCATCTTCCAGTTGAGGAAAGTGAGGCTCAGAGGGGCTGCTCAGCTTGTTCATTAGACTGCAGAGGGTGAAGGTCATTGTCTTTTAAAATGCATTGAAGCCAATTTAAAAATAATTGAATTTGAGTGCAAAACTTCTACCAGCCTTTCTGAGGTCTTCTTTTAATTCCTCTGGAAGACCCCACCTAGGCAGTAGTGCTCACATGACAGTGGGAGGGGGTTTAAGGTGCTTTCCTGACCTTGGGGTTATGGTCCCCCTGGCACGTCTCCAGTCATCCCGGCTCTCAGCAGACCATGCTACAGTCTCATCCCTGGGCCATGGGCATGTATCTTTAGGACTTGACTACAAGAACAGATCCATGGAGTTAAAAATCTTGCCAACTTTCATGAATTAAAAAAAAGAAAACTTTTGTTATAGAAAGTTGCGAACATACTCAAAGACTGAGAAGTAGTATGATGAGGCCCCCACATTTCAACAATCACTAGCTCATGTTCAAACTTGTTCATCCACTTTCCCACCTCCTGTAGAATTTTGAAGCAAAGCTTGTGTATCATATTATCACAAACTTAAGTATGGACCCCCCCAAAAAAGAGAGACTCTTAAAAATGTAACCATATTAACATGAACTCAGCTGAAAATGAACAATTTCCCTTACTATTGCCAAGATTCAGTTGGTGTTCAAATTTCCAGAACAGTTTTTGAAGTCTTTGCTGAAATGGGAATATTTTAGAATTTGGTCCTCTCATCACCATCTAGCTTATAAAAGGACACGTTTCTGAATTTGGGCAGAAATTGCCTCTCAAGCCCATGATCACGTCCTCTGCTCAGGGCCCATGGCTGCCCTTCAGCTAAGGCAGTGTTTTGCCTTCATATAACGGGTGCGGGTCAAAATGGGCTGAATCTCATGCAAGGATGAACACATGCAAGGGTGGAGATGCAGCAGCGCTGAGCTAATGCGGGAAGACTGGAGCGCAGCCCCCTGCGTCCTCCCACCCACGCAGACGCCCCCGGCTGTGAGTGGCTGTCCTTGGCTCTCCCCTCCTGCGCTCCACCCGCCAGCTGCCTATGCCTCCTCGGGGACCCTCTATCCTCTCTTGCTTGGGATACTTGATTGGACTCCAGTGGCTCCATGGAATCCCACTTTGTGCAGCCTCCAGCCTTCTTGGTTTTGCCAACTGCTGCTTAATAGACAGCACAAGTGGACCGTAGGGGCTTTCAGAGAGAGAGGAGGGGCGCTCACGCAGGTCCAGCCAGTGCCAAGGGCTTTGCTCATCTGTCCTCTGAGCAACTGCAGGGTATGAGGACTGCTGTTCCCGCCATTTCCCAGGGAAGGAGCACTAAGGGCAGGGGCAGGCAAGCAAGCACCTTGTTCAGCTAGGAAGTAGGTAGCAGTGCCAGGATTTGAACCTGGTCAGCCTGAACTGCCAGTTGGTATCCTCCATCACATTTACAAGTACTAGCTGCTGTTCAGTTGATTTTAGCTCAAGACAGTGCCAGGTAAATCAGAGTAGGACTCCAAGTGTCAAAGGCTATTTTTTTTAAAGTAGATGACCAAGACTGTGTTTCTTTTGAAGTGCCTCTGGGTGGCCTAACGGCCAAATGCATTAACTATTTGCATGGCCTGAGGACCCCTCACAATGTATTGGTTCTCAAATGTTAAGGCTTGTTTAACAAACTGCTAGGCAGCTTGGCACCAGACCAGTCACTTCTCCTTTTGAGGACAAATCTCAACAAGTCAGGCTTTGCAGTTAACATGCACTTTCCCCTCCAATGTTCACATCTTCCCAAGGAGATATAGCATGACTTATTATTATACACACCCTTATTAGGAGATTAGCTCAGTTGAATGGAATAAATTTTAGGTCATTCAACCTCCAATTTCCTGGTTTGTCTTTTTTCTTTTTCTTTCATGGTTAAATAATAGTTTGAGTGATAGATTATGCAGCTATGACAGGTTGGAAGGTTAGAGAAGAAGCCAGAGTGGTATGTAGGCGACCACAATCTAGTTAGTAACCCTATTTTGCCCCATCTCTCAATTTTTTGTTATTTTTACTTTTCCCCCCCAGTTTCTCCCTCTCCCCCCTTTCTTCTTGTTGTGCACCTTCGAATCGGATCCAACTCGCACAGGAGGAGATTGCCCTGCCTTCTCCAGGAGAACATCTGGTGGATTCGAACCATGTGCCTTAGATACTGCAGCGCAGCTTCTTGCCACTAGGCCACCAGAGCTCCTTCCATCTTTCAGTTTTGATAAAAAGAAACATGACTTTTGGAACTGGGGTCAAGCACTTAAGAATTCTTGGAGGAAGAAGGACTGGCATGGGCACCAGTGACATTGGCCTAGTTGGTCAGAGTTCAACTGTGTGGATTTCCCTCTGAACGATGCGAGTTACAGCTTTTGGTGATGACATGGGGGTCAGCAGCCAGGGAGCCTGCACCACTCAGCACAGACAGCCTGGGCACTCCAAAGTCAGATGTTTGGCCAGCCTTGGTGGCTTTCCTAATTATTTTATGTCTCCATTTTGCCTTAGTTTGTTTCCGCTTCTTCTTGATTCCTACTGCACTAGGAAAAGGAAGTGTGCGCAGAAGAGAAAGAAGAGGGGATGAGAAAAAAGTGAAACAGACATGCTATAGAGTCCTTGACATCCTCACAGAAGAAATACAAGAAAAGGCTGAAAGTGACCAAAACAACGAGAGTTCAACCAGTGACTTTTGTAAGTCTACCTGAAGTTTAGGAGTTCTGGTGGCCTACTGGTAAGAAGTTGGACTACAACACCAAGGGCACGTGGTTCGAATCTATCAGCTGCTTCCTGTGAAGAGGATGGGCAGTCTCCTCCCATGAGATCTACTGTCTGAAAACCTGCTGGAGGGTCAGCTATAGGCTGGTTTCAACTCCAAAGCACACAACAACATAGGGTTTACAGACTCTAGGCATTGAAGGTAATTTCAAGAAGTTGTCAACCTGGGAAACTGTGGCTATCTCTAGCTTCTCCTCAGAATACCAGAAGATGAATTTAAATAATCTAAGCAGTTTCCAAAAGTTTCATTTACTGAGACACAATTTCCGAGTATGCATGGAGGTGGGTGTGCCAATCCTTTATGACCTTTGCTGTTGCAGGCATGGCGTGTCTGTGGGTCAGATTATGTGACCTTTGTCTACAGAGATGTGGCTGAGATTGACTTCTTCCTACCCCAACTCAAATCCAGTGCTTCTCCTGGCATAGGGCTCTTTCTGCTCAAATTCCCAGCAAACTCTAATAGGCACTCAGGACAGAAGCCGCCATGCTCTGGTAAAAAGGACTTGTTTTTTGGTCTTGCTCTAAGAAGACCAGCCTTCACTCTGCAAACTAGTGAAACAAGTTAGCAGAGCAGAAGGAGATAAGGACAAGAAGGGAAGCTTGCTTCTCCAGGACCCTTAAGAGGGGTGGAACCCACACAAAAGCTGTAAGACTTGTAGCCATTCAGAAAGCATGATTGAGGGGCAGAGCAGCTGTTTCAAATTGACTGTTGGCCTTTTCTCTCCACAGTCAATGCTCTTTCCACTAGTGTTGTTTGCGTGCACTTTTTTAGGATATTTTTTAAATTTTTTTTTCTTTCAGGATATTTATAACTAGCCCTTCTTCGTTCTTAAGTCTCTTACCCACTTCACCTTCTTAACATAATTTTTCTTTTGGCCCTTTCTCATTTTACATGTGCATTCCCAGCTGGTTTATTTTGTCTGTTTCTAGAATTCCTCCTCCCTTATTTCGTAGGGGTCTTTCTCCACCCAACCCCTTTCAGCTCCAGTCATTTCCCTAAAGCTTTCCTTGGGCCACATGAGCTTTTATTCGTGTTCATCTGTTTAAGCAGTGCTGGCAAGGAGGAGGCTACAGCCAGCAGGCAGGGGCACAGCAGCAGCAGAGGACTTGGGCAGCCCAAGGTTCTCCTTCCAGCTACGGGTGCCTTTGGAAGAAGAGTTTCCTTCAGGGAAGGGCCTGGAAGGGAGTTAGTGCTGCCCTCCCCCTGTGAGGGCCCATGGTGTCTGCCAGTCAGGGGTTCTGGTTTGGGGGGCAGATGGCACTTCCTCCATGGTGTGTGGGCCTCGGGCTGCTTGCTCTGGAGAGGCAGTGGAATCCATCCTTTTCTGGGATGATGGGTGGGGGAGGATTAACTGGGTTAGATCAAAAAAGGCTGGAGCTCAGGAAAAGGTGTGCACACTGGGAATGGTTTGTTTGCAAAGCTCTGTGTTGTTGGCGAGGAACTCACAGCATAAGGGGTTGCTTCTTGTTGAGTCGTGGTTATCTCTGGGGAATTGGTCTTGGTCTACTGGTCTGCTGGGGAGACAGAGGCAGCTTTCCAGAGAAGCCCTTCCTTCCCACTCCCCCTTGGCCAGGGTCCTCTGCAGGGGTGCTGGGAAAATGCAAGAGGCTGATCCTAATTTTGGGGCATCTTAAAAGCTCTTAGCTCTGGGGAGCAACACAGACCCCCACCTCTGGAGGCCGCTGAGGGTCAGCCTTGGTGATGGAGGTAAGCAACACCTGATGCCTGATGAGCATAGTGGCAGAGAAAGTCTAGAAATTGCAGTGGCACCCCTCCTTGTCTGGCCTGTGGGAGGCTGGGAAGGTGAGGCGCATCCTGGGCTCTGCTCCCCAGCTGTCTGAGGCAAAGTGACCAGAGTCCATCTGGCTGTCCCCACCCTCCAAGCTTTGCTTGCCATCCTGCGTGTCAATGCTGTAGAGGCCTGGCTGTGTCCTAAATGAGACCAGCTGAGGGGGGTGACTGGGAAGCACTTGGAGTTGACTTGCACCCTGCTGAGGGGTGGAGGCTGGTGGCCATGCTCTCTTTCTAGCCCCTGTGGTGATGGTGGCCACACACTTCTCTGGCCAGCGGCACCCAAGTCCCTCGTCCCATCACCACAGGTCCTTTCATCATCTTCATCAACACACACGTTCCACCATTTTAGAAAAGTGCTGGTGATTATCTAGGTGAAGTCTTGGGACAAATCTTGGCCTATAGTTTCCAAACCTTCAACCCTGCATCCAACTCTTGGGGTTCACACCCTTTAAGAGCCTAAAGTCATATAATCAGGAGCCCCAGGTTCTTACTCAAGGCCTGTGCATTAAGTTTATCTTGGCCCTTCGCACAGAAGCCTCCTTTTTTTTTTTTTAATTTAGGTTGTTTATTTTTCATTTCAATGAACATCTATAGAGATTTTGGGATTCCATTCAATTCATTCATTGTTGCACCCTTCTCCCCGCACAAACCCCCCCCCCCCCGCCCCGTTTGGCCCCTCCTTGAAAAGCAAAAGAAAAACTCCCTCATTGGTGCACAATCCACCCCCCCCCGCACCTCCCCAACCCCGCCCCCTACCCCCAAATATAATCCACTCTGCAACCCTCATTGCATACTCCTACGATAAAAATAATGCCCTAAAATATAATACTTTTAGACTATTCTCTCCCCCATAGACTTCAATGCTGTAAACATATTTCATCCAGTTTATATGGTGCCACTGTTGTAGAATGAGGCTGGCATTGGGGTGGGGGTAAGACTGAGAAAAACTAGAAGCCTCCTTCTTAAGGGGCTATGCTATACAGAAGGAACTATTCGAAAACGAGGCTTGAATGTTCTTCCAAGTTGCTCCCCTCAACTCTAGCAGAAGAACTGTCCCTTTGATGCAAGAATTCAAGTGAGAATTTGGTCCTAGAGACTTTCTAGCTCCTTCCACCTAAACTGCTTCATTGGAAGCAAAGCCCAAAGAGCCAGCTCCTTGAATGGGCCGGTCTCACTGCTGCCTCGCCTTGCCACCTCCCTCCGCCTTCCCTCTTCCCACGCACCACGTTGTATAAATATTTACACCCCCGGGCTGGCAGGAATCTTTCTCCAGCTGCTTCCCTTGGTCTCTAGGAGAGCTTGTTCTCTCGCTGAGCAGCTGCAGCAGATTTGGTTGCCGTTGGCCAGACAAGGGCAGGCCCTGGTTTGGGGGCCCACAGTCCCTCCGGGGTCGAGGGGTGGAGATGGCGGGAAAAATCCGGTTCCAAAGAAATCAGCATCCTGGCAAAGATCCGTCTGCTCTCTCTACCGGCTGCCAAGAGCTGTCCGAGCCCTGGTCTGCCTGAGGAGGTGGGTCTTGCTTCTTCAAGGACTCGCCAGAGGGGCCTGTCCAACCCTCTGCTGGGTTTTGCCACAAGAGGAGTTGAAAGTAATTCCAGCTCTATGTGCACTCGTTGATGCTATGAGAAAATGGGGTGGGTACACGCCGACACTTTACAGTTTACAAGCATGTCCAATGCACTTGACCTACATGCAGGTGGACCCCTACTTTGGAGTAGGAATAGCCTGTACATCTTTGCAGTGTGTCTGTCTCATTCTTCCTCCAGGCCTTTCTTCCGCTCATTCATCCCAATCCAGTCTGTCCATCTTGTTGGGATGGGGAAGTGAGAAGCATGGAGAAGAGGTGCCCCTCGCCTTCCTTTCGTTCACAGTGGGAGTTGACAGAGGAACCGAACTGGCATATGTTGGGTTTCAGAGTGCTGAGCACTGGGCGATTTCCTTTTGACATTCTCATGAGCTTATTTTTACAGGTTGGCAGGTAAGCGTTTCAGCATCTGTGTAGGTCCCTATCTCCTCCACACCCCCTCATGCACCTCTACCAGGCCCAGAGCCCAGTGTTTCTTGGCTCCTCTGGTTTTAGCCAGGAACCTCAGGGGCCTGGATGTGACCTTACTTCCTTGTAGTGAATGAATGTAGATTCCCATGCTGCCACCTACCCCCCTTCCATTACCTCAGTTTCCCTCTGAGCTAGGGGAGGCCCAGAAGAGATTCTGAGTTCAGCATAAGAACAGGTGTTTTTTTGTGGGTTTGGTCTCCCCCCCTTTTCTTGTTGTGTACAGTCGAATCAGATCCGATTGGCTCCTTCTCCAATGGAGCACGTGGTGGATTTGAACCTCTCGCCTTTGTGATTGCAGCGCAGCTTCTTGCTACTAGGCCAAGAGCTCCCTAAGAACTGGTTTTTAAAAAAGGAGGATGGTGGTTCCATCTCAACTCTTTTTTCCCCCCTAGTTTTGTGGAAAAAGACAGTAGAAGAGATTGTTCAGGTATCAGGAGCCATGAGTATGTGGGTTCAGTAGGGAGGACAGTGAGGAGACAAGATAGACTGGATTTAAAAGACTTAGATTTTGTATCTAAAATTCAAGGAGTAGAGCCACTGGGGGTCCGTTGGGGTGGAGTTGGGATTGAATAGAGGGCTCTGTGGGAATTGTTATGTGCCATCGAGCCACCTGCGACTCATAGTGACCACGTACAATGGATCCGAAATCTGCCCTCTGCTTCTCCATCCTCACCATCTCCGACACACTTGGGACCGCCGCTCCTGTCACTGGGCCAAACCGTCCTGTGGAGTGACCAGAATGACAAAAGGCTCTGTCTCCTTGTGCCCACATTAGTGCCAGAAAGCAAGGAAGTGGAATCACGTGCTTTCCTTCCCTCTCTGAGTCATAGGGAAGAGGAAAAAAAAGCAATGTCAAATGTCTGGATGTTACTATGAAGAAAAGGCCAGACATATGCCTGGTATTTGGTGGGTACAGATGAGGATGGACCACCCTCAGATCCCATCCCATCCCACGGTCAGCTGGGGAGGAGCAGGTTGGAGTGGAGTTCTGAAGCTGTCCCACTGTGACATTCCTGTTTGCTTGCCTGTCTGCCTCCCCACTGTCAAAAGGTGAAACAAAACCCAAATAAAAGCCCGACTGGGCAGATATTAATACTCCAGGGCCCGACTGATGTGCAAGCATCCCTCCCTCTTCCCCCTTCTGTTTCTATAAGTGGCTGAAATAAATTTAGCAAAACAACCCCACCCAGCTGAGGGGCTTTGGATTTCAGAGCAGTGGGATGCTTCTGCCCTGAAAGCCCCTGTTTTTCAGCGCTGGTAGCTTTTTGTTTAAATTCCCTTTGGGAATGGAATGCTCTGGATCTAAAATAATTATTTTATTGCAGTCATGTATTCATCATAGATAAGTCCTTTGACACAGGATGGCTTGCTAGAAAGCTAATCTACAGACGCCTTGTAGCTTAAAATAGTCAACTCGCTGGGGCCAATGCCTAGCTGGATCTGCTGGGTATTTACTGCAAGATTCTTCTCCATGTCTGTGCATGTTTCAGCCAAGTCTCCCTGTTTTCTGTCATACAGTGGTTGTGGCTGGCTAAACCATCAAAGTGAAGAATCACTAAATCTTCATTCTTTCCACAAATACGTATTGAAAATCTGTTGACACAGTGACTACCACAATGGGCTTGAGCATGGTGGAGATCACGAGAACGGCACAGGATAAGGCAAGGTTCAGATCTGTTGTTCAGAGGGTCGTTATGAGTTCTCGTCACCTTGATGGCAGCCAACAACAGCGACAACAACTGTGTGCTAGGTACTATGATGGGCAGTGGGGGGTTAAGTCCAGAGAAGAGTGCTTATTTTCACAGAGCAAACATACAGACTAGAGGGAAGGAAGATGACTGCCAAATCCAGCCAGAAATGCACAACCTGAAGAGGATCAAACTGATGCATGGAACCTTCGAAAGACTAAATACCTGTGTGTATCAAAAACTTTTTCCAACAGGTTGAAAAGAAAACCTACTGACTGGGAACAAACATTTGGTAATACCATCTCAGACAAGACTCTCATAACAAGTTTACAGAATATTCTTGGGCCTCCACAAGAAAAAGAATGATAACCCAATTACAAAATGGGCAAAAAACATGGATTTTCTCAGAGGATAATATTTGAATAGCCAACAGACACATGAAGAAATGCTCCAAATCACTGGCAATAAGAGAAATGCAAATCAAAACCACAATGAAGTACCATCTTGCTTCAGTAACAACGGCAAAGTTGAACAGGGCAGCATGTAATAGATGTTGTAGAGGATATGGTGAGATAGGAACTCATACATTGTTGATGGAATTGTAAAATGGAGCAACCAATCTGGAAGGCAGTTTGGCACTTCCTCAGAAAGCTGAACATAGAAATTCCATATGATCCAGCTATTTCACTGCTTGGAATATACCCTGAGAGAACGAGAACTGAGGCACAAATGAAGATTTGTATGCCAATGTCCATAGTAGTGTTATTCACCATCGCAAGAACATGGAAACAGCTCAGATGTTCAACCACAATCAAATGGATTGAGAAATTATGGTAGATTCATACAATGGAATATTATGCAGCAAGTAGGAGCAATGATTTTGTAAATTATTACCTAGCTTGGGAGGGACTGGAGAGCATTTTGCTGAGTGAATTAACTCAGTTCCACAAGGACAAATAAATATTGTATAAAACCATTATTGTAGAATGAGTATGAGGCTCCAAAGTGGGGGGGGGGGAGGATAATGGAAGCAGAGGGATGAGGATGTGCAGAGGGAGGGTGGTGGTGGATTAATCATGGAGTTGTACAATTTGGTGGGGGAGTGGTCTGAAAAACAACGTACACAAATTTTATAAATAAACTAGTATAATAAAAAAAAATTGACAATTGGCAATTGGACAATTAAAACAGACATTCGGGGGGGGGTGAAGAAGAATGAACTGGGGAGGAGGGTAGAGAAAACAGTGCAACAATGAATGAATGAGAACCCAGAATCTCTGTAAATGTTCATTAAAACGAATAAAATTTAATAATAATTTTAAAAAAAGAAAAAAAATCTTTAAAAATAAACCTAGAAAATACTTTAAAAACAAAAAAGCTGGACAACTTAGAAAAGCCTACATCTAGAGTCATACTTGAATCATGACTGATCAAATACTATTTTCCTAAGATTAGGTTCAAGTTAAAGGTGTCTATTCTCATCACTCTAATTCACGTCATTCTGGAAATTATAGACAAGGAAATGAGGCAAGAAACAGAATGCATATATACAGGAAAGAAAGAAGTGAAAACCCCTCTTTGTAGGTAACTTGATTTCTGTACTAAGCAAATTCCAAGGAGAATACAAAAAAAAAAATCAAACAAACCACCAAACACAAAAAACCCCTCAGAATTAAAGTTTTAACAAAATATAAGTTATGTGGCCAATACACACAAAAAAATCAACTGTGTTTCTATAAACAAAACATTATGGTTGGCAGTGGAACAAAATTGTTTTACTTTAAAAAAAGAATATTTAGACATTTAACAGAAAATACATACAATTCCTGTGTTAAAAATATCTAAGACACAGACTTATCATGTTTATGTATTGTAAAGATGTAATTTATCCCAAATGAGTATATAGATCTTGTGCTATTCCAATCAAAATCTCAGTAAGATCTTTTTTTTCTTGGCATACATAAACCAATTCTAAAATTTATGTGAAATGGCAAAGGAATGAGAATAAAACAATTTTGAAAAAGGAAAATAAAGGTGAGGAATCACACCATCTAACTTTAAGATTCACTATTGTTGTTGTGTGTCCTTGAGTTGGAACCAAGCCAAAGCTAACCCTCCAGCAGATATTCAGAGACAGCAAATTGCATGGGAGGAGATTGTTCAGCCTTCTCCCATAGAGCAGCTGGTGGATTTTGAACCACAAGCCTTTAGGATTGCAGCGCAGCTCCGTACCACTAGGCCACCAAAGCTCCCTAAGACTTTAAAGCTATAAAAATAAAGAAAAATGTGTTGACAAATGTAGTATGCATAGCTCAATGGAATAAAATAGAGAAACAGACATGATTATAACTGTTTTTTAAAAGGTATTAAGACAATATAATGGAGGAAGATAATCTTTTCAACAAAGATTGTTAGAATTGGACATCCATAACCCAGTGGCAAGAAGCTGAGCTGCAATCCAGAAGGCACGTGGTTCGAGGCCACTAGCTGCTCTGGGGGAGAAAGATGAGCAGTCTCCTCCTATACCATTGACTGCCTCTGAAAATCCACTGGAGGGTCAGTTCTGACTCTCTGGTACACAACAATTACAGACTGATAATGAACTAAAAGTAAAACTAAAACCATATAGAAATAAAAAACCTTCAGTAGAAAATATAGGAAATCTTCAAAAACTGGAGTTAGGCAAAGAGACTTTAGTCATGACACCAAAAGGCACAATCCACAAAAGAGAAAATCGATAAATTGGACTTCAGAACAAAAACCTCTCAGGAAAAATACTCTTCAGAGAATAGAATGATAAGCTTCCAACTGGAGAAAATATTTGCAAATCATATATCCTATAAAGGAAGTGTATCAGAGTATATAAAGAACTCTCAAGAGTTGATAAAAAACAATTACATTTCTTGCCAATTACAAAATAGGCAAAAGATTTGGACAGACACTTCATGAAAAAGAATATATAATGACACATGAACACAAGACGTTCAGTATTATTAGTCATCAGAAAAAATGTGAACTAAAATCCATTATGAGATGCCACTACATACCTATTTGAACTTTTGAGGTGGGGGAAATACTGACAATTCTGAATGTTGATGAGGATGTGGAGAATTGGAATCCTCATTCATTGCTGGTGTGATGCAGTACTCTATAGCCACTATGGAAAACATTTTGGCAGTTTCTTGTACAGTTTAACATTATTTGCCATATCACCTAGCAACTCCACTCCTAGTTATTTACCCTAAATAAACAAAAACATAAAGAGCCCTGGAGGTGTAGTATATAACGTATCAGGCTGCTAACTGAAAGGCCAGCAGTTCAAATCCACCAGCCACTCTGTGGGAAAAGATGGGCATCTCCTTCTGTAAAGTTTTTTCTATCTCAGTCACAAAAAGACAAATACTGCATAGTGCCACTGTTGTGGAATGGGACTGACATCAGGGTTGGGGTAAGACTGAGAAAAACTGGATAAATTATGTATACTACATTGAAACAGATGAGGGAGAGAACAGTTTAAATGTTATATATGATAGGGTATTATGGTTATCACAAGAGTCCAGAATGAAGGTTGTGTAGTGGAGTGTACTCGGCGCAGGGGACTGTATACCAAAGAAGTAATTTTTCTTTTACTTTTCAAAGAGAAGCACAAACTGCAGGGAAGGGGTGGGCAGGGAGAAAAGTGCAACAATGAATGAATGGAAATCCAAAATCTCTGTTAATGTTCATTAAAATTAAAATGTTCATTAAAACAGCTTTTGGAGATCAAGGCCTTGGAAATCTATGGAACTGCCTTAAAGCACACAAACAAAACCACCACGTTTACAAAAACATTAGTTTATGAATGTTTATTGCGGTTTTCTTCATAAGGACCCCAAATGAGAAATAATACAATGTCCTTCAGCAAGTGAATGGGTAAATAACTGTGGAGTACCCAACATGCAGTAGAATACTATCAACAAAAACGATGAGTATTGATATATGCAATAACATGAATAAATCTCAAAGGTGCTAATGCTGTGAGAAGTAAACTAGTCTTAAAAAGTTACAGACGGCACACTTCCATTGTACTGACATCCTGGAAAAGACAGAATTACAGGGATGAAGAACAGATCGGTGGTTGGCAAGCCTTAGGGATGTGGGAGAGCATGACTACAGAGGCAGAACAGCAGGGACTTTTTTGGAGGGTAATGAAACTGTTCTATTTCCTCATCGCTGTGGTGGTTACACCAAACTATTTATATGTTAAAATTCAGAAAGCGGCACACCAAATAAAGGCCAATTTTAATACACGTCAAATTAAGAACTGAAAATAGGTGAATATTTAGTCATCAATTAACTACTTGAAACAAATGAGTATTCCATGGGGACATAAGGGAGAAACAGATATCTTGGGGATGGGTGAGGTGGGGGACACACCAGGAAGGGTTTCTCTGAGGAGTGGGCTCTTGAGTTGGGTTCTAAAGGACAGGTTAACAATTTTTTGAGCCAAAGAAAGGTCAACACAGAAGCATGGATAAAGGCCCAGGGGTAGGAGGAAGATTGGTTCTTTTGTGTCTGAACCTGACCAGAACAAAGCCAATGCTGTGGGGGTGGGGTGATGAAGGTGGGAGAGAGGTGTGAAAAGTCAGCATAGGAGCAGGAAAAGAGAGTCAACTCATGCTGATTTATGTGTTGACTTTAAGAGGGAAGGGTTGCAGAGGGTTTTAGCCTAGTGGAGTGGGAGATCAGATCTAGATTTTGAAAAAGATCACTTGGGCTGCAGTGAATTTAGTCTTAGAAATCTAATAATGGAGGGGTGCTATGAGTCAAAATTGAGCTGTGAATTATAGGGACACCTGCCTTTTGTTCTTGGACAACACACCTCATGTACAGTCACCACATGTCTATCAGTGGAGGCTTGTGTGTTTCTATGTTGCTAAGCAAGGTTCAGTAGACTCCCAGGATAAGACAGACTAGGAAGAAAGGCTTGGCAATCTATTTCTGAAAAATAGCCAACGAAAACCCTGTGGATCACAGCAGTCTAGTGTTAAACTGAAGGGATGGCACAGAACTGGGCAGTACTTGGTTCTGCTGTGTATCATCTCTCTTCATTGCTGTCAAGTTGGAACTCACTCTCAGCAGGCCCTCAAGTGGGTTTCAGAAGCTATAGATCACATGAGAAGAGATTACCTATCTTTCTCAGAGCAGCTGGTAGATGTGAAATTTAAATTTGAAGTTGCTAGAGAGGCATAATCCTTTTAGTGGCACAACTCCCTACAGACTATGCCATTACCAGCCAATATGACATGACAGCTCATAAACCTTCTAAACTAAGGGAGACTTGGAAGAAAGATCTGGTGATCCACTTCCAAAAGACCAGCCAGTGAAAACGCATTATACTCCAAATTCCCATGAGTACGGGACGACTTGACAACTAACAACAACCTATGAGACTCAAATAGTTAAGCCCTTGCCCTCAAGGAGTTTATATTCTGGCTGGCAAACGGATAGTTTTTACAAAGTACACTTAAAATGCAATGCACCTCTGCTTTTCTGGGGTCCAGTGCTCACTAGGGAAGCTTGACAGCACCAGGAGAAGGAACCATTAGAACAAGGTCCCCTGGGAAGAATATACAACAACCACTATCAATGCTTGTAGTCTAGAGTGGCTGGAGGGCCAAAAAGGCTGACCTTCCTCAGCATCCCTGGACATAGTCACTGTTAATACTATTTTTCCACAGATGAAGAAACTGAAGTTTCAAGAGGTGCAGTGACTGACTTGTGGTCATGCATCTGGTGGCAGAGTTAAGCAGTTGTTTTGTGCCATCTAGCTGAGAATGACTCATAGAGACCCTATGAACAACAGGTCTGAACCGTCCTATCCTGCGCCATCCTCATCATCTCTGACACACTCGAGTCCGTTCCTGTAGTCACTATGCCAATGCTGGGTGACTCTAAATTCATGTTCTTAAATGCCAGGCTATCTTGCCTCTCCAGGCAGGCTTACACATGGGGTGGGGGTGAGGGCCATACTGGAACACTTCTGCAGCAGAAGGTGTTTAACACGATTGTTGAGGATTATTTATGCGGAGGGCAAGACAATGCTACTCCCCAGGGACTTGCTAAATCAGCCTTAAACTGCTCTCTCTTGAGGCCTTTGTGTGGTTCCGGATGATGGTGGTGGCTTGCTCAGAGGGGCCTGAAGATAGCAGAGATAGAAGGCTCTGGGTTTTACATACAGGATCCCAGTTTGCTCTTACATAGCTTAGTTGTTTTAAATGATACTTGTTAGCATGTAGTTTTTCAGCCTGAAGACTCTGGCAGGTTTTGAAAAGTGCCCCCGGTGGCAGGTTTCTCCCTTAACCACTCTGGATCTTTTTTTTTTTTTTTTTAATGTATTGTGGACCTCTCTTGAGTCTCCCCTTTTCTAAGCCTCAAGGTCTTTGGTGCCCAGGGCTAGGGGTGGGGCAAGGTGACAGCCATACACATCAAACTTTTAAGCTGTAAACTGTCCTTCTGAGGCAAGTCTATATTGAACAGTCCTAGTCAGCTTGATGGCACCTAACAACAACAAATATTGAAGAGAAGACTGCTTCCACCCCTCCACTTCCAAGCAGTTAATCTCATTGCTAACCTCAATGCTAGAGATTTGAGTGCACCCAGAAATATCACAGAAGTAAAACAACAACAACAAACCAACCCTCAACTTATTTTTGTCCAGGCAGAACCAACTCATAATTGACCCTCCAGTATATTTTTGAGGCTGTAAATCACATGGGAGGCTGAGACTCTCATCCACTTTACTTGAGAGGAATAGCTGGTGATTTGGAATTGCTAGAAAGACACAGCCTTTGGGTTAGGAGTTTGACTCCTCTGGAGAAAGGCCCAACAATTTGCTTCTGGAAGACCAGCCATTAGAAAAAGCCAGGGAATTTAGTTCTATCTTGACACACATGACAGGTCATGTTGTAGTTAGTAGGTGCCATCAAGTCAACGATCAGTCATAGCAATTCTATGGACAACAAATTTGAACCTTGCCCTATCCTGTACTATCTATCCCCAGTTTGTCCAACATGCTCTAGCCCATTGTTACAGTTACCATGTCTATCTGTCTTGTTGAAGGTCGTCTTCTCTTTCACTGACCTTCCACCTTTCCCAACATGATGTCTTTTTCAACTTTTATGAGTCAAAGTTTCACTATCCTTGCCTTTAAGGAACACTCTGCACTTCAAGACAGACTTATTCTTTTGGCAATCCATAGGATATTCATACTCTTCTCCAACACCACAATTCATAGCATTGATTCTTCTATCATCCCTATTCATTGTCCAACTTACATAGAACGTAACTAAAAAGACCATGGTTTGTATTAGGCATATCTTAGTCTTTAAACTGACATCATAGCTCTTTAGCATTCTGGAGAGAACCTTGACAGCAGATTTTCCCAATGCCACAAATCTTATTTCTTCTTTTCTTGACTGTTGTTACTTACCATGGATGTTGACTGTGGGTCCAACTAAAATGAAATCATTGACAACTTCACTCTATATCTACTTTGGTCCAGTTGTGAGGATTTCTGTTTTCTTTTTGTTAAGAGGTAATTATATGGAAGTCTAGTTTTTTTGATCATCAGCTGCATGGACATCAAGTCTTCTCACTTTCTGCAAGCAAGGTTGTGTCATCTGCATAACATAGATTGTTTAATTTTCCTCCAATCTTGATTCCACATTCTTCTTCATATATTTAAACTTCTAGAATGATTTGTTCAGCATACAGATTGGAGAGGTATGGAGAAAGTATACAGCCCTGATGCACAGCTTTGCTGAATTAAAACTGTGCAGTATGTCCTTGCTCTGTGACAACAGCTTCTTGGTCTGGGTATAGGTTTCACACAAGCATGATTTAAGTGTTCTGGATTTCCCATTCTTCTCAAAGTTACCTATCATTTGTTGCGATGAGTCAGTGTTAATTCAATTGAAACTGGTTTTGGTATCCAGAAGAATCCTTTAGCCAAGTATTTATAGAGTCTGGTGGATTTTTAAAAAAAAAAAAAAAGCAAAACCAAACTTCATCACTGAAGAGAGTAGAAATCAAGCCCTAGCTGATGTCCCAGTGGGTTTTCAGAGGCTGTAAATCGCATGGGAGGAGACTGCTCAACTTTCTCGCAAGCAGCAGCTTGTGTAGCAAAAGCTTCGTTTTTGGATGGTAGCACAACTCCCTACCCACTACGGTAGAGCGGCTTAATTTACATACAGCTATGATTTAGACAGTGGCGAGCCTAACGTTAGGCATTTTACTGTAAAATTTAAGATGATATTATTTTTTTATTGCGATGAGGAACTGGAGGTGGTTTTGGTCAGTAACTTGAAAAGTCACCCAACTCAAAGAGCAGCTGAACAAAAAATGTATCAGAAATACTGTTTCTGGGTCCAGTCTGCCAGTGTCTGAAATCACCTCGTCTGGGTTCCCACGGAGGGCTCTCGGTTCGTTAAGTACTTCTGGAGCCTTGCTTGGTTCAGCTTTCCTTTTTCTAATCCAAGGATTTTACGGTTTTCCCCGGTCTCAGGCAGCATAGGTTGGGGAAAAGGTGGGGGGCGATCCAGAGAATTCAGAGATTTGCCAAAAGACGAGACGCTGGGGTGTAAATGCGACGCCACCCAAGGGTCAGGTCCCGGCGCTGGCTGGTCTTGAGCTGCAATCAAGGCCCAGAGAGGAATCTGGTGGGTGATGATGAAGGTTGACAGTTGAGAGGCGGGTGGGGTGATCAGGAGGCGCGTGATCTCACCTGTCGCGAGGTGCGCCCAGGGTCCAGATTGGCCGGAGGAGTTACTCCACAGCACCGCCCACTTTCCAAGAATTCCCGTTCCCTTTCACCAAATCTCCCAAATCCAGAGGACTCGGCCCGCCCCTCCGCTAGGGGCCCCGCTCGAAGGCGCCGGAAGTCGTGCCGTGGCGGCCCGGCCTGAAGGCCCGGTCATCTCTTGGTCGCCAGCAGCGGTGCAGGTGAAGGGCGGCCGCTCGGAGCCGGGCGCAGACCCGAGCTGGAGGCGCCTTGGCCGTGGAGGAGGCCGCCGGCCCAGATTCAGGATTGTGACCGCTCTCGCTACTGCTGGGCGCCCACCAGGCACGTCAGGGGGTGAGAGGAGGGGTGGCTCCAAGCCTCAGCCCCCCACCCCACTGCAGCCTGGCTGGACGTGGCTTCCCCTCCGTCTCCGACGTGGAAGCCGGGTCAGCGAAGGGTTAACAAGGCTCGCTGTCTCCTCACGCCCTCACCCTTGGAAAGTCCCTGAAATGACGTTTCAACCCGACAATTAAAAAAAAAAAAAAGTTTAATTATAGAGACAAGCTCTGGGAGCTGGAACAAACCCGCCGGGCGGCGAGACCGGTAAACAAGTCGGGAGCGCGCGGGCCGGGCCACCGCCGCCCTGCAGAGTCCGCGCCCCAGGCTGGGGGAGGGGAGGGCCCACGAGAGCTGGAAAAGAGGAGGAAATTCGAGGAATCGACTTTAGCACTGGGAAAAGAAAAAAAATGTTTGTTTTGAGCCAGCTACGGGCCCAGGGCTGCGTGATGGTGCCTCAGGCCGGTCCTACAGCCGCGAAGCGAAAGTGGCACAGTCGGTGCCTGGTGCGGGGACAGGCCATCGGCCGGCCGGGTATGCGGCTCGCCTTCGCCCCTTCACTTGTCCATCCCTTCCCCCAGCTGAGGTTTGCAAACTCTCCGGAGCTAAAGACCAGCCAACTGTTCCCCCCCGCCCCCCAGGGGGTGGTGTGGGTAATCAGAAACCGAAATAGCTTCACATCACGACTCAGACTAACCTCGTGGTTTTAACGCGTACCCTGGTCTGTGTCCTGAAATCTGGAACTCATTACCTCATCACCAAGAAACTGCACGAACGAGCCCCCTCCTCTTCGCTGCCCGCTCCCCCCCCCCCCCCCCGAGCTGGAGAAAGGAGCGAGCAAACAGCCCTTTAAGAAAGAAACCTACACGTGAATGATTTAAATTAAGGTGGATGGGAGTTATTTTCCTCTCTGGCTCTTGCCAGATTTCAAGAATAGTTGAAAAATGGGAACAGGAGAGAGAAGCAACAGGCGGCCGAGAGCAGCAGAAGAGAAAGCAAAGGGCAGCAGTCAAAGAAGGGGGCCATCAATTTAAGTCAAGGGGGACAAATAAAAGCAACCTGGGTTTGGGGCTGACGTAGGCCCGCGGTTGCAGCTTAAGTTTTGTGTTTCGTGAAGTTGAAAAACAGCTAGTTTCTAAGGCAGTTATGATTGAGGTTTTCCCGGATTTGCTTAGAAGTTGGTGAATAAATAGGACATGCGTTAAAAAGTGTGTATGTGTGTGTGTGCGCGCGCTGGGGTGGCGAGCAGGCGACTCAAGTGCTCTGCTCCGCCC
Source organism: Elephantulus edwardii (assembly GCF_000299155.1). Classification (NCBI taxonomy): domain Eukaryota; kingdom Metazoa; phylum Chordata; class Mammalia; order Macroscelidea; family Macroscelididae; genus Elephantulus; species Elephantulus edwardii. Next base: position 19,054,449 of record NW_006399787.1, read on the forward strand.
GCCCCGTCCTTTCCAAAGAAACGTGCTCATAATGGGGTGACCTAATTACATCGCAATGGAACCCGCTCCTAGCCACTCGGCGCTCGGCGTTTCATAACAGACCCGGCAGCCTCAAGTGCTGGGAAGAAACGTGCGAAGGCCCAGGCGGCGAGGGCCCCGTGGAAATAGGAAAAAAAGTGGCCCCGCGATTTCCGCCTCGGTTTCCCCTCCAGAACCCACGCGAAGGCGCAGACAACAAGGAGGGGGAAGATACAACTTTTTCTTTGCATGTTGGGAGATACTGAATACAACTTAAAGAAATAAAATGCTTTCTTTCACATTTTTAAAAGGCATAAAAACCCAGAGGTCCGATTTCCCAGGTCTCCCCTCCCCCCCATCCCGCCAAAACAGCGCAGCGTGACAAGCCATATGTTCCGTTCTTGTTAAGGCGGGGGAAGCAGTTAAAAGTACCGGGGCACCTCTTTCCCTGCTCTCCTCCATTCCTACCAAAATAACTTTTTAAACTGCTCGAACAGGGAGTGTGTGTGTGGTTTGCCCCGAGCGTGGAAAAGTAGTGAGATGAGTCGGGGTGGGGGGTGCGGTGAGCAGGAGTGTGCGTGAAGCATGGGAGCTTCTCTTAACTAAAACTTACAGATTGAATACTTGAATACATTCTCAGTCCAGGTCGATTGAAAGAAAACCTAAAAGAAGTTCAGCTTGGGCAGTGGTCTTTGCTGCGTCCCCCTTTTCAACCGCCCACACTCGGAGGGGACTGGTTGCAAAGCTAGCGCCAGTGTAGATAGATGGTGCAGCCAGCTAAACTTTGCTACATTCGCCCCAGCGAAAACGAGTGCTCCGGGAATACAATCCCCTCCGCTGCTGAAATAAACATAAAACCCTAGATCTGAGCGCTTTGTGCGTGCCCCAAATTCCCAGTCTCCCCGTCCTTCCCCGATTTCTGATGGGGGAGCCGAGGCGGAAGATAACTAGGGGTGAGTAACTTTTCTGCGGGAAGTTGGAGAAGTTTCAAGGGAGATCAGCTCAAGATGGAAACCGCAACCCAGGCACTCCGGACTGGCTTCAACTCCCGCTTGCAAAAAGAGAAAGTCGATCCCGCCTTCCTGCCCAACAAAAAACAACAACATAACAACAAGAACCCCGAAGGGGGTGGAAGGAATGATGTCACAGAGCTGAGGCTGACAAAGGGGGGTGCCGCTCCCCGCCCCCCCGGCGCCGCGATCTACCGAAGAGAGGGGCGCTGGCCGCGCCGGGGTAGCGAAGCGAGTGGACTCGAAACTTTTCCTCTTTAAGAGAAGAAGAAAAAAAAAAGAAGTCGCAAGCGCCTTGGAGTGGGGTTATTCCCCCCCTCCGCCTCTGTCCTCGTCCCCCCTCCCCCCTTCTTCCTTTTGAAAGTTTTTTTTTTTCCCCTCCCGAGTTTGACCGCATGGCTGATTCAACCTCAGTGTCAATCAACTTTTTTCCCCTCCTCTTCCTCATTTAAATAAGTTTAAAGCTCCACCTTCTCGGGCCTTGTAAGTCTCAAAACTTTATAAATTGCGCTTTGCGCGCCGCTGGCCGGGAGAGTTAGAGAAAGGCGAGGGGCGCAGGGAGCTGGCGTGTGGGACTCCAGAGCGGAGAGCCGGAGGCTGCGCCTTCCCCGCACCGGGACCTTCGCAACACACCACATCCTCGCCCCTGCCTGGTCTGAGCGCCCAGGATGACCACCCTCATGCCTGCCACCATCTTCGACTTGAGCGAAGTTTTATGCAAGGTAAAGTGGGGCAGAGCGCTCACTTTTCCTGTAGTTTTTCTTTCTTCTTTTTAAAAATCATCCATATGAAAGAACTCTTCTGAATTTGAAATCTTGGAAAGCAGACGTGAAGCGAGATAGTTATTAGTTTTTTTCCGCCCTGATTTCGATCATAGTTTGAAGGAATTTGGCCCGCTTCTACACATGGTTTGAGTTTGAATAGTCCCTGGCTGGGATTAAATTGAACCTTGAAACCAAGGTTTTGGGGGGCGAAGTTAACGTGGCGGGCGTGTTTGGGGGACGCAGGGATTGACTGGAACTTTTGGGCCATTCTTTCGTACCTAACTGGTTTAAGTCTCGTTTTGCCAATTAGCTGAGTTTGCCGGTTTGGGCTGCTGGTGAGGTTCGAATCTCGTTAGCCACTAGGCAGGGCTGCGTGGTTAGGGGGCAGATGTATTCCAGGGCGACGTTTTAGTGGGAGATTCCCTTCTCTTTGGAGGGGCTGGAGATCTGCAAGGAAGAAAAACCCAAGAGTTGTGATTCAAAAGGATGTTGCAAAACGAATTTGCAGTGGAGTTTGTGGCCGCCGAGTTCTGCCTTGCTTCCTCCGTTGCTGGCTGATAGAATTTACTAACTTTGGTGGGGTGAGCCTTGCCTCTCTTACCTGTATTCCAATTCTGTCGATTGGAGTGGGAGACTCGGGCCGGAGATCCAGGGACCCTGCGCGGAAGGATTTAATGCGGCCTTCTTAAAATGAGTGGCTTGCCGGCCGGTATTGGAAAAGCAAATCTTAACTCAGAATGTTCCAGGAGGGCGGTCAGAGTGTACATTGGAAGAGCCTGTGGATGTTAGGGGTTTCCCCCCTACCCCCTTTCCTCGAGTTGAAAGGGAGACTCTGTTAGGCTACTTTTAATTGCTAAAAGTGCTTTGCCTTCCTTTAAACACGTCAGGTCATGTTGCTCTCTTCCCTAGCTTGCTGCTCCTGTTGGTGCAGCTGCCAGGGCCCCAGGGCTGCAGGGTTGGGGTGTAGGGACGCCCAGGAGCTGAGGAAAAACAACACAAAGTTTGACTATCTATCATACCTGCGCTTTTCCAAACTCGGGTTGCCTGCGCTCCTGCCATAGCTCCCCTGCACCTCTTCGTTCTCCCTTTTGATCTGTTTCGATTGCTTTCGACCCTCTCCCCCTCTTCAGGACTTTAAAAATGAACCTCATTGTTGGGAACCGGCTCGCCACTCCAGTTCCTGTAGGGTGGTTGCTGTTACCAATTCGAGATCCCCCGCAGCGGATCCTAAAGGGGGCAGCTTTTTAGAATTTGCACAATGACACCCATATAGGCTCAGAGGCAGCTCCAGAGAGCTCTGCCCGCTCCCTCCAGATCTTGGGTACAGTTTGCCCAGGTGACCAGGGTCCTATCTGAACAGAAACCTGCCTGGAGGGGCTCTGTCTCCCCATCACCTTTTCCTGGGGGGGGGGGACTGGGTGCTTTCTCTTCCCATCTGCAGCTTTGCGTTAAAGATTAAACACTGGCGCTCTTATCCAAGCCTGCTCTTGCAGCCAGAAAACTAATTGCAAAGGAATCTTCCCAGTGGAGGGGGTGGGGTGGGCGGGGAAGAGAGGAGGAGGTCGTTGTGGAAGGCACCCCCTTCGGGGAGCTGAAGCAGGCAGCTTTATTTTAAGGAAATACATCCTTTTCTCTCCAACCCCTAAAAAGGGTCTCCCCCTACCCCGTCCTCCCCCTTCCCTGTACCCGCCTTTTCACCCCAAGCAAAAGCAGCCTGGAAACCTGTTGCTGACGGAAGGGAACACTCGTGAAGGAGGAAGTAGAGTCTTAGATCAGGCTTGGTGGGGTTGTCAAGTAAGCGGCGATTGATTGAGAAACCTAGCTCATGGTCTTTTTAAGGTTTACCTGTTTTTTTGTTGGTCAAGGGGATCTTAAGTTGAGTTTAGCAATATTTTGAGTGAGGAGTCTTTTTCTGGGAGGTAAAGAATAAAGAAGTTAGATTGTTAGGAATAAAAGAGGCAGCGTTCGGACAGGATCATGTGAGTGTATGTAGAGTGTGTGCATGAAAGACTACCAGGATTTTGTGGTTCCTTTTACACAGACGCAAGATGGTATAGATAGAGGGCAGTGGCTTGCTGAGACCGGAGGTGGGAATGATTCCTTTGGGAGAGACGTCTCTCCTATACTCAAAGTTTGGGGTGATTTTGATTGTGGGGGCTACCCTTGGTGGATGCCCTTCTTTGGCCCGGTGGAAAGCACTCATCACTAACCATCCTTCTCTCTCTTTTCTCCAGGGTAACAAGATGCTCAACTACAGTACTCCCAGTGCAGGGGGCTGCCTGCTGGACAGGAAGGCTGTGGGCACCCCTGCCGGCGGGGGCTTCCCTCGGAGGCACTCTGTCACCCTGCCCAGCTCCAAGTTCCACCAGAACCAGCTCCTTAGCAGCCTCAAGGGTGAGCCGGCCCCAGCCCTGAGCTCCCGGGACAGCCGCTTCCGAGACCGCTCTTTCTCGGAAGGGGGCGAGCGGCTGCTGCCCACTCAGAAGCAGCCAGGGAGTGGCCAGGTCAACTCCAGCCGCTACAAGACGGAGCTGTGCCGCCCCTTCGAGGAGAATGGCGCCTGTAAGTACGGGGACAAGTGCCAGTTCGCCCACGGCATCCACGAGCTCCGCAGCCTGACCCGCCACCCCAAGTACAAGACGGAGCTGTGCCGCACCTTCCACACCATCGGCTTTTGCCCCTACGGGCCTCGCTGCCACTTCATCCACAACGCCGAGGAGCGCCGCGCCCTGGCCGGGGCCCGGGACCTCTCCGCTGACCGTCCCCGCCTCCAGCATAGCTTTAGCTTTGCTGGGTTTCCCAGTGCCGCTGCCACCGCCGCTGCCACCGGGCTGCTGGACAGCCCCACGTCCATCACCCCACCCCCCATCCTGACCGCTGATGATCTCCTGGGCTCACCTACCCTGCCCGATGTCACCAATAATCCGTTCGCCTTCTCCAGCCAGGAGCTGGCGAGCCTCTTTGCCCCTAGCATGGGGCTGCCCGGGGGTGGCTCCCCGACCACCTTCCTCTTCCGGCCCATGTCTGAGTCCCCTCACATGTTTGACTCTCCCCCCAGCCCTCAGGATTCTCTCTCGGACCAAGAGGGCTACCTGAGCAGCTCCAGCAGCAGCCACAGTGGCTCAGACTCCCCCACCTTGGACAACTCAAGACGCCTGCCCATTTTCAGCAGACTTTCCATCTCAGATGACTAAACAGTAGGGAGGGACCCCTGCCTACTACTCCATCCCACCCTCACCCCATCCCACAATCTCTCCCCATTCCCCTCCCATTCCTGACAGCCCCTACATTAACAAGATTAAGCTCAACCCCTTTTCCCCTTGTGCCTTGGAATAACCCCTCTCATTCCTTGTTACCCTCATCTAACATAAGGACAAGTCAATTTGTCAGTAGTTTCCTCTGGCTTGAAACCTCTCCCTTCAATTTTATAGCCCACTTACCATGCATGACAGACAAGTCCCATATTTGTCAGTAGATGCCTTTTTCTGGCTTAAGCCTTAAGTGCCAAATCACAAAAGAAAAAGCAGTTAACAGTTTACAGAAGCAACTTAGTGCCTTGTAATCTAACTTTGTCACTGTGACTACATTACCTCTTCAGCGCCAGAGGGCACCCGTGGGCCTCCCGGAGCCTCTGCCCATGGGGAGGGGGGAGACCCAGAACCACCAGCTCCCTCCACTGGCGACGACTGCACCTTCCCTCACTTCAGCCTCCCACACACTTCTTCCTGGCCCCTCTTCCCAGTGCCTGCCCTCCAGCCCCTTGGGAGAATTGTTGCCAGACTTGGGTTTTTTGGGGAAACCTGTCTTGACATTCAAAAACATTTTCCTTCCGGGCCTGAACCCCTGTTGACAAATCTTGCCTGGTTTCGTGTAGGTCTACAGGAAGGAATGCTGAAAAAAAGCGGATGAAGATTGTGACATAAGTGGGACTTTGTGATTTATTATTATTATTATTATTTTTTTGTCTTTTTTTTTTTTTTAAGTGGGGAGGAAGGGGAAGCTAGATGGACTATGAGAGACTTGATTTTGGTGCTAAAGTTCCCCAGTTTATATGTGACATCTTTAAAAAGAAAAACAACAGAAAAAAAATGAGAGAAAAGCTAAACATGTAAGGGGTGAGCAGTTAATGGTATTCATTCCACATACAATATCTGTGTAAAACGATTTCCTGTAGAAGTAGCTTTAATGGTTTTGCTCTAGAATACCGTAGGTCTTTCCTTAGAGCACTCACGCCATGCTTTGTTCCCTGGGTTTTAAACTTCATATAACTTTCAGAAATTGGAGAGCAAAAATTTTGCTTGTCACTGCACATCAATATAAAAAAGCTTATTTAACTTATCAAAACGTATTTATTGCCAAACTATGCTTTTTTTTTGTTAATTTTGTTCATATTTATCGGGATGACAAATCCATAGAATATATTCTTTTATGTTAAATTATGATCTTCATATTAATCTTAAAATTTTGTGACGTGTCTTTCCTTTTTTTCCACAGTTTTAATATATTATTCTTCAACGACATTTTTTGTAACTTTACACTTTTTTTTTTGGTTATTTTATTTTAAAAAAATGAAAAATTAATTTAAAAAAATGCGAAAAACTGTTGGATTATTTATTTTAGAAATTCCCCCCTTTGTGTTGGACTGCAAATTGAGTTTCTTTCTCTTTAGGCCTTTCACAACTAGGACTGAGAATGTATGTAAAAGTTCTGTGACAGTACAGAAGGAAAACAACTTCTTTTTATGTATAGCTTCTAAAAGGGAAAAAGAAAAAAAAAAGAAACCCTTTTGACTTCCACGAGCCCATCTCAAAAAGACATTCCGATCACATATTTGAGGTTCTGGATTCCAGGTTTGGAGTTTTCCAAGGTTGATGTAAACAGAACTGGCACACACACACATTAAGATGAATGTAATTATTATTCCTCTTGCTGTTCACTACCGTTGCTTTCTATTTCTTTTTCTTTGTGTGAATTTATTTAAAAGAAAAAAAAACTTTTTGTAACGACTATTTGCAGTTTAAAAATCAATAAACCCCAAGTTTTTTCAAGAAATCATGGTGGTGAAGCTTCTTTGACTTGATCTGTGGATTGGTTTTTTCCCCCTCTCTTGTACCTTGCAGGTTTTGAGTTGGGGCTTCAAGAGCTTAGAGGGGGGCAGTGTTGGAGTTATTGAGGTTTCTTTTGTTTGTTTTGCAAGGGGATGTTTGTTTCCTGATAACATCTGTTCCAGGAAGGTTTGCCCCTTGTCTTCATGGTTGGTTGATGAGCTTGGTTAATGAGCGGCAAAAGCCACCTTGTCCAGCATGCAGTGTTGAAGGTGGTTCTTCAGGGCAGCCACTTTTCAGGAGGGTGGGGTGGGGTGGGGCAGGGTGGTAAATACTCTCCCTTGTGAGCCTGTGGTCTTAATTCCTTTGGATGATGTTTAGTTTTGACTGCAATGATCAAAATGATGGCATTCTATACATCGACAGAACTGGATTTGTATGAGTTACTTGGGTGACTTCCAGTGTTAGCCTTCCCACAGAAAATTAACCCACCTAAGCGAGGGAGGTACACTCTTGGGGGGGCACCGACGTGGTGAGGGTCTCAGTCACAGGCACTGGGGTGTTTTCTTTTGTGTGTGAATGTGCTGGTGTGTTTGAAAGGCTGTTAGGGCAGTGGGTATCATCATTGGTTGGTGGTTCTTACCCTTACTCCCAGCTAGGTCCTTGATCCTATGCAGAATAGATACATGCTCCTCACCAGCATTAGATGACTCTTAAAGTGGTTGGCTCTTTCTAGAAGCACCTGAATCTGAAACTTTAGAGGATTTGGGTGGTTGTGTGTTGAGGGTGGTTGGGGGGTTGTTGTAGTGCTATTTGAGGCTTGGCTTTGTGCTCTGTGTACTCACTACGTTTTGTGAATTTCCACCCCTGCATATTTCCTTGACTCCACTAGGCCTCTCTTAAGGGTGGTCAGGTCTACAACTGACATCATTCAAGCCAGGGCTGTCAGCCTGGGGGAGAACTACCCGGATCTTGAAGATTCTTGCTTTCCTGTCTAACCAACCAGGGGGTAGCGGGTGTGAGTCTGAAGACAGACACTGGTACCAGGGAGATCTGATAGCTTAGGAGTTGGGCTGCCAATCCAAAGGCATGCAGTTCAAATCCACCAGTTGCTCTGAGGGAGAAAGGTGGGCAATCTGGGATTTATTGCCCTGTGATAACCCACAGGATGATCAGCTATGAGTCAGTTCTGACTCAGCATAACAACAACCTGTTAGAGGCCAGTGGCTGGAAGAAAGGATAAGCATGTGTGTGTGCACATGGAGCAGTGTGGTCTCAGACTAAAAGCAAAAAAGTTCATTTGACCGCTCACGTTGAAGTAATTCTAGATGAACATAGGACAAATCTGATTCTCCCACTTAATGGTGACACCATGAGTCCAGAGGGGCCTAAACACACTCCCTAGTTTACAATGAACTAGTCTCAGCTCCCTGGGTTAGATTACAAAGGCAGAGGCTCACAAAGCCCTGGGCAGTGGGGGCTGGACTGTCAGGGCAGGGGGCTGCTCCCTAATAGAGGCACCCAGACTTGAACCTTTTAACTCCACACCAGGGGCACCAAGAGACAGCTAATTCAGACTAGGATATTGGCAGCACAGGCCAACATGTGGTGGGCGTAGAGCCCTATTTTCTACTACCTGGATCTTGAAATTACAAGCAATGAGCCCAAACTTCTTGGGAAAGGAAATAACAAAACCCTCTGGGCCCCTTATTTTCCCAGGGTACTAGAAATGAAGTGGCCTCCAGAGTGTTGTGCTCCAGGCTGGCGAGAACCAGGAATGGTGGGCAACCTTTGCTACTGACCTCTTCTGTAACGAGGGAACAGGGCCCCTTGCCTGTCTGTGTGTAGGTGAGGCCTATGCAAAGGGAAGCTGGGGCAAAGGGAAGCTGGGGCAGGAAAGTTCAAACCTTTGCCAATTTCCTGGCCCACAAAGTCAGCTTCCCACCCTGTGTGCTTGACTCTAGAGCATCTCTGGTGTGGGGACATGGAGGAGATCTGACCTGGTTGAGCAGGCCTTGGTCACTCCTGGCTCCTGACTATGTCTTTCCTTGGGATAACTCAGAGAATGAGCTCTTTTGGCACCTGAGTGATGACTCACATTTTGTTTTGGGGAGGAAGGGTCACTGGAAGACGATGGCTGGGCCCTTGTATACCTTAGCGGTGCTCTGATGGAAAAGAGGGCCTTGGAGGTCCAACAAAGAAGACAGGCCAGGATTAGGATGGGCTTTGTAGCCAACAGGGTGGTGAATCTCTGGTTACCAAAAGGGCAGAGTGAGCCATGGCAATAGGATGTGTCCATGGCATGGATGATGGGGTGTGGGAGTCCTTTGGGCTGAGTTCAAATCTTACCTCCCTCTCCCATAAGTTTAGGCCTTGGGGAAATGACTCACCTTTGAATTTTTCATCTGTGTCTTGAGGGGCTGCCATGGGTATCAAGTGAACCATTAACAACGACAGGCAGCATGAATATTCAGAATGAAAAAGAAAATTCATAAAAGCATGAATGATCAGAATGACTCCATGAAAGAAAAACTATTATTACTACCCCTATTTTACACATGGAGAAATAAGGGTGCAGAAAAGTGCATTAACTTTCTGAAAGCCCTATAACTTTCGAATTCAGGATTTGAACCCAGGTAGGCTAGCTCCACCATTGCATTTAATTACTGTATTAGCGTGCCTGAGGCTGGTATACGGAAAACACTGTCACAGTACCTGGAACAAAGTAGCTACAAATTGACCATTGTTAGTTCTTATCTGCCTTGGTTCTTTAAAAATAAATAAATAGATATAGATAGATAGATAGATAGATAGATAAATAGATAGGTTGGTAACAATATATACACAAATAGTTGGATAACACTGGTTATATACTTCATGTTATCACCATTTCCTCTCTAACCGTATTGTTTCATTACCATCAATCTAGGTTCTCTGCCCCTCAAAGTTCTTATTTGTGTTTTGAGATTAACTCTTGTCAGTTTACAATCCTATTGGTAGGTCTTTATAAGACTGCCACACTTGAGGCAAACATTATTGATTGGGCCAAAAAACTGCTGTTAGTTTAACAGTGACTTCATGGTTTGGTTTCTGTTCAAGGTTTAAAGGTTAGTTCTGGACATTTGATTTGGCAATTTCCCCAGTCTCAATGCTGCCAATAAGACTAGTTTGTATGAGTTTGAAGTTCTGTTTTATACTTTTCCTCCTTTTGATAAGAGTCTATCTATGGAGTCCTTGATCAAAACTTTGAATAATAAGTAGTAGTTGCTACTCTGGCCTTTTGTGGCGATTTTGTCAGTACATGAGAGGCAGCCAGTTGGATTAGATGATTCTGCATATACCCCCTCCACCAACGTCTCAATCTCATGTTCTCCCGTGAAGCCTGGATTGGTGTATTTGGAGGAGAGAGTAGGCCATCCCCTTGGACTTTAAGCCTTCTCGGTCCACCATGGGGTAGGCTCTGTTAATGAATGACAGAGCAAAGAGTGCTTGGAGGAGGTCTGGGGGAATTGCCTCTGAGCCCTCCTTCCCCCGGGGTCTTCCAGCTCTGCACGTAGCCAACCATTTAATCAGGTCTAGCTGGACTGACTGGAACACTTCCAGTGATCAAGGAGGGAGGAGCCCAGGGGAGAGCACTAGTCTTTTTACTACCCCCTTGTAGATTACTCTTTGAAGCCCTTCCATTGGTCTGCTGCAGAACCACCAAGGATTTAGAGAGTTGGAAAGCAGAGTGAAACCTTGTTCTTCTCTTGAGGTCAAGCCTAGTCTTGGGGGCCCTGCAGTGACGCACATCTTGGTGGGTAAATTTTGGGTTGGTGAGAAACCCTTTGACTTTTTGGAGGTGTTCCAAATTGTTACATCTGAGCTACTTGTCACGTGGACTAGTCTGTGAGGAGCCAAGGGTGGGGCTGTTCCAGGCCCTGCTGGGCTCGTCTCCCCTGTGAGAGCGGGTCTCTGGTCAGTGGACAAGGGTACATCCGTCACTTCCAGGTGGCTTGTAGTTGTTTCAACATGTTGGCAAAGCCTAGGGTTCAAGGTGCAGCGTTGTGAGTGAGGACCAAACCTGCGCTATTGGCTTGGGGTCCAGTGAAAAGGAGCGTGTGCCATGGCGAGCCTGAGGCAGTTCCTTATCACCTGGGCCAGCCACGTAACTGTCCCTGACTCCCATTTGTACCTCAGGGTGCTCACGACCACAAGGGAGAGACAATTTATGTTACACCCAGGGTACATGGAGTCAGTCCAGTTGTATGGAGCTGGTTTTAGAATCACAGGGATCTGAGTTCAAAACCCTGCTCCAGCCTCATTCTGTGACCTCAGGCTAATCATTTAGTGAACAATTGAAAGCCCCAGTTTAAAATGCAATGATGATGATAATTGCCCCTTTCTATTGGATTAACCAACCTGTAGCATAGTCACATAATGAAACACTGAACGATCCTACAAAGGGGAAAAGAAACCCGATACATGAGCACGCCGACAGGGATGAATTGCAAAAATATAAAACTGAGTGAGAGAAGCCAAACATCATAGAGCACATGTCATTATAGGAGCTAATTAATATGCATTTCATAAACAGGCATAACTGATTGATAATGGTAAATGGTTAACAGAGAGGGGAGGGTGTATGTGCATAAACGTTCCTTGAGCTGTGTTTTAGGCTTTCTATATTTCATGGAATGTTAGTTACATTTCCAAAATAAAAACTTATCAGTTGCTGTTAATATTAAATAACACAGAGAGGAGAAAAGAGTGACATTTTATATCTGGCTCACTGTAGGCAGGTCAGAAATCATACTTGGTTATTGTACTAACTGTTGTCCTCCTGTTCTGCTACACAGCAGAAACCCAGAGCAATGTTGCTATGAGTTGGGACCAACACAATGGAAGCAAGCTCTGTTGTGGATTTTTTAAAAAAAACCTATTAGCAGCTAATACTGATGAGGGCAGTGGGAGTTCAGTGGGACAGTTCCGACTTTCCAGGGAGGAGACCTAAGTGTGAGGCCCAGTCCATGTACCTGATGTGCAGCCATCACCCATTTGTTAGTGGAAGCTTGAATGTTGTTAAAATTCTGAACAGGTTTCAGTGGAGCTTCCCGATGATGGTGGACGAGGAAGAAAGGGTTGGTGATCCACTTCTGAAAAGCCAGCCCGTGAAATCCTGTGAATTACAGCAGTCTGTTCCCAGGCTACAGGGCTACTGTGAGTCAAGAGCTTCCTTGATGGCAGCTAATAATGTTAACAAAATTCTCCCATCACCAGAGAATTTGGGGACTGTTCCAGTCCTCTGTTCATAGGATGAATGAACAGTCTTGAAGCAATAGAGTAATGGGTCAAGTGGAGAGGGATTTGAGCAGCCTGTGCCGCTGAACACAGCCCTGAACTTCCCCCCTTGGTGCACTGATGTTGGCTCTTTAGAGGAGAATGAAAAGTCTAGACTCAAACACTGATTGTCAGTTGCCATCGGGCCAATCCCTACTTATGGTGACCCCACGCGTGTAGAACAAACTGGTCCATAAGCTTTTAGGGCTAAGACTTTCCTGAAGGAGATGACTGAGGTGCTCTTCCCAGGCTTCTCCGGGTGGATTCAAACTGCCAACCTTTTGGTTAGTGGATGAGTGCTTACCCATTGTGCCACCCAGGGACTCCAGTCACCCAGGTTAGAAATGCATTTCCTGCTTTGCCGCATCAAAAGTAATCTCCTGTAGCCAGCTGGTGCCCCCTCACTTAGCACTGAGTAGGGAGAGAGATGGTCAGCAACAATGGCCAGGCTCCGAGTCTGCTTGTCTTCCTGTTGTGGGGCTCTTCCTGTTCCTGTGGCTGGCTGATGGCAGCTGTGAGGCCTCACAGGGCCTCTGGGGCCTAGAGGGCTTGTGTGGACCCTGGGGCTGGCTTCCCTGGCCCTAACGCTCAGGAGTGCATGCCGTTGCAGCACCATTCCTACCCTTGGTTCTGTTCCATGCTTTCGAGCAGTTTCAGCAGCAAAGTTCTGGGGCCACAGTTTCTGGATCTGGCGACGGAGGTGATACCCAACTCAGCCAAGACTTTCTACCTCAAAACTGTGCAGGTGGGTTCTTTTTGGTACACACCCCCTCCTCCTGCAATAGGTTAGCTCAGCCTCAATGCTTGGGTAAGAGCCCAAAGGTTGTGGCTTTGCAGCAGGGCAAAGGAGGTGCTCTGGTGGGACAATGGGTGAGTACCCAGCTGCTAACCAAAAGGGTGGTGATGGGAACCCGCTAGTGGTTCCTTAGAGAAAAGACATGTTGATTGTTCAAATAGCAATTAGAGCCCACAGAGCAGTCTGTTCTGTCCTGTAGGTGGCTGTTAGTCAGAACTGACTTGATGACAAACTTCCAGGGTCTTCTATAGACGTGGTGCTCCTGACACTTTGTATGAGTTAGTTGTTGTTGTTGTCATGTGCTGCTGAGTCGACTATGAGTCCTAGAGACCCTGTGTACAATAGCTCTGAATCTTGCTCTATTCTGAGCCAATCTCACTGTCTCTGACACATCTACCCTTATTATCCCAGTTATTGTGTCAATACATCTCATCTGAGGGCTTCCTCTACTGCTCTGTCCTTCCATACTTCCAAGCATGACATACTTCTCCAAAGACGGGTGCCTCTTGGCTTTATGCCCAAAGTACGTGAGATAGAGTGTCAAAATCCTTGCCTCCAAGGAACAGCTTGGTTTCATCCTCTCCAGGACAGATGTATTAGTTCTCTTTGTAGTCTATAGTATGTTCAATACTCTTCTCTAGCACTACAACTCAAAGACATCAATTCTTCTTCTGTCATCCTTGGTAACTGTCCAGCTCTCTACTGCATAGCAAGTAATTGTGAAGACTATGGCCTGGCTCAGGTGCACTTTAGTTTCTAGACTGACATCATTGCTCTTCAGCACTCTAGAGAGGTCCCTGGCAGCAGATTTTCCTAATGAACTTCATCTTTTTGCTTTCTGACTGCTGGTGCCAAGAGTGTTGATTGTGGAACTGAGCAAGCTGAATTGTTAACAATTATCAATCTTCTCCCTCTATCATGATGCTGCCAATCGGCCCAGTGGTGGGAATCTTTTTTTGATGTTGAGCATTAATCCATATTGCAGACCACAGTCCTTGACCCTCTGCTGCAAATGCTCAGATCCTCTTCTGTTTCAGCTAGTAAATTTGTGTCATTTGCATAATACAGGTTTAATGAGTCTTCCTCCAATCCTGATACCACATTCCTCCTCATAAAGTCCAGCCTCTTGAACTATCTATTCTGCATACAGACTGAAAATGTATGGAGACAGGACACATCCCTGACACATTTCTTTTCTGATTTTGAACCAGGCAGTGTTTCCTGCTCTGACGACTGCCTCCTGGTCCAAATGTAGGTTTCACATGAGCACAATTATGTATTCTGGGATTCCCATTCTCAAGGTTAGCCAAAATTTGTTGTGATCCACATAGCCAAATAACTTTGAATAGTCAATGAAACATATAGACAATACTCTGGTACTCTCTGTTTTTGGGTTGAGACCTTAAATTTTAGTCTTAAGAATCTTATTTACTGTTTTTTGATGTTATAGTTGGCAAAATAAAATATTGACCTTTCCACTCAGCAACAACTTTTCTGATTCCCAGTTGTCTTATCCATAAATATGTTAGTAATAGGCATTGTTTAATCAGCTTCATAAAGCTTATTGTGAGGATCAAGTGAAATAACTAAAACAGCAGTAATTTAATAGAATATTAAATTTTTCATTATCATAAAAAAAAAGAGAATCTTAAATACTTTGGTCTTGCCAGGGCTACTAGAATTTGTGAGACCTTGGTCAAGTCCCTTAAACTTTCTGAGATTTGCTTTTCTCACTTAAGCACAGGGCACAGGAATACAAACCTGTCTGCGTTGTGGTGAGGATCAGATGAGATGACAAAGAAGAAGGAGTTTTACAAATGGAAAGACCTTGAACAAAGGTTGGCTTGAGGGACACAGCCTTTCTTCCACAGGGGTGGGTGTGTCCTAACCTGGTTTGTGGCCTTGGCCCACTCTCTTGAGTTCTTGCTCCAAATGCACACACGGTCCATGTATGTTGTAGGAGATTCTTAAATCTTATATAAGGAAAAGAATAACGTGGGTCTCCCGTGCATACCACATAGTCTCATTTGATCCTCACCTAAACCCAACTCATGGGGTCTTGATGGAGAAGCCAGACTCAGGGAGCAGTCAGTATTCTCTGTCACACAGCCATCCATGATCAAGCTGACACTCACAGCTCCAACACTCAGTTCCCAACCATCAACTCGGGAGCGGGTGTCAGATGTAGCTGTGGCCATTCAGCAGGTCTGGGGTAGGATCTGGTTCTGTGATGGGCGAGCTATCCAGAAACACTGAAAGGCCTTGTTTGGCCCTGACATGGTCTCTTGCAGATGGGCTGAAGTGGGGGGAAGGAAGAAAGTGGGTTAGCTTCCCAAGATCTACTTCATTTCCCCTCAAAGAGTGAGGGGACACAGCCATGGGGACTGAAGGGCTACAACCATGGGGAAGGATACGTCTCCTCCCAGCTCATCCCCCATGAGTAGTTTCCACCCCATTTGATCACGCTTGCTGCAGCCTAGCTCTCTGGGTGAGCTGAAGATGAAGGGCCTCTTTTCCGGCTTTTACCAGCGAGCAAAGAGGCATGCTGCGAGAATGGCCTCTGCCCTGGGCTTCCCCTCCTTGGTTTGCATCAGCCACACAAACCAAGGCCCTGACTCAGCTCTGTTGCTGCACGTGGCTTATGACTTGTGGTGGAGAAAGTCATGTTTTAACACTCTGAGGGGTATTGTCCTGCCTGATGAGTAATGGGAAACCCTGGGAAATGAAAAAGCCTTAGAAGGGCCAGGTGACTACTCTCTAATTAGATTCCAGCCTTCTTGTCTTCCCAAAACTTGGAGTCTTCAGGGCTTACCCTGGAAGATACCTGTGTAGTTGCTGGAATAAGCATTCCCTCTTCTGGTGCTTTCTTTTCCAAGAAATACTGCCCCTAATTATGAAATTGTGTTCTAATATTCCTTCATCTAGAGAAGCAATTTGCTCCTGCTAGTGTAAAGGGTAAGGAGGAGAAACATGGCAGTTCTCAGAGCTCCAGGAAGGAAACCAGCAAATGCCTGAGAGGGAAGAGGGGTTAGCTCTGACTTTCCCCTCAAGTCCTATCCCAATTGCCTCAAGCCTCAAGGAGTGGGTAGAGCCTGAGGGCATTGCAGTAACCGACTCAGATGACCTGTTCTTCAAGCCCTTTTCCTCTTGTGTCCTGACTAAATCATTGCCCAGCCTAGCATTCCTTAAGGCCTTGGAGGCAGCCAGGCAGTCAGGACTTTGGGACCCAGGTGAAGGATGCTTCTTGCCCGCACCTGCAGCTTTTGGCTCATTTGGTAACAACAGCTGCATCTTTGGGTGTGGGGCACAAGGCCTGTGACCTTAAACAGCACACAGAAACTCAGATGGTGAACAGAATCATTGTGGTTTGCAGTCAAACATTCCAAGGTTTCTGGACTTGAGGTTCATACGGAAAAGGCATCAGGGAGCTGGGCTTTCTCTTCTTGACCTGTGCATTCAAGATGGTTCTCGAATCCACCAGCTGCTCCGCGAAAGAAGAATGGAAAATCTACTATGCGATTTACTGCTTCTGAAAACCCTCTGTTGAGTAAGCTTATGAGTTGGTTGCTATTTGACAGCAAACAACGACAATAGGATTGCACAGAGAGCTCCGGGGGCCTAGTGGGTGAGGAGTTGCACTGCCAACCAATAGGTAGGTTGTTCAAACTCACCAGCTGCTTTGTAGGAGAAAGATGGGCAACCTCCTCTCACGTGATGAACAAGCCTCTGAAAACTCACTGGAGTTTCTGAGTGGTCAGCTATGAGTCGGTTCCAACTCCATGACAGTGAACATAACACTCACACAGGATTTTTTATCCAGACCCAGCATGCTGTGAACTTAGGCATTCAACCTTGATGCAGCTTTCAAACACCGTACAACTTGGACTGGAGGGCTGAAGGATACAAGTTCCACTCTGGTAATAATTTACTGTTGAGCCTGCATGGTTACTTCTTGTTTCCAGGCTCCCATTTCCTTGTCTGGAAGAAAGACCTAATGATCTACTTCCAAAAATCAGCCAGTGATGTATGACAACAATCTGGAACAAGACGGACATTGCAAAGTGGGCTGGCGGAGGGCGAACGGAGGCGGGGGTGGGGGATGTGCAAAGTGAATGAATAAATGAAAACCTAACCTTTCTGTAAACTTCCATTAAAATCACAATTAAAAAAAAATAACAAAACAAAACCCCACAAAAAACCAGCGAGTGAAAACTTATGGAAGCCAACGGTCAGATCCACAATTGTTCAGAGGGATGGCACAAGACTGGGCAGTGCTTTGTCCTATTGTACGTGACATTGTAATGAGCAGAAGACTGACTCCATGACCGCTAACAACAGCAGCAAGACAGGAGCAGCAATTCTTTTGTTTATGAAATAAAGGGTTGGACCAGATGAATTCTTAGTTCTTATGTCTTAGAAAGCAGAAAGTGCAGGGCCAATTTTCCTCTGCCATGCTGAACCACAGGGCAACAGAGCCAGCTGGGTGGATGCTGTAAAACCCCAGCTAGAGCGGGAGGCGGAAGGGAGTTGGTGTGTCCTGTTAGTGATGTCAGGTGACTCACACAGGCCTGCAGAAGCTGGCTGTGTGAACGTCCTTTGAAGTGGTGGCTTTAAAAACTTTTATGAACTGTAGATTGAATGAGAATATCCTCTTGGTATGCTGTCTTTTCCAGACACACGATTTTAAATTAAAACATGGAAACAACAGTCTTATTTTATTCTATTTTTGAACATCTTCTTGCGGTTTGGGTGCAACTTAACAGATCAAATTAGTTTCCCATTCAACTATTTATACACATTTTGCTTCATGGCATTAGTTGGAATCCCCTCAGTGTAATAGCACTATTCTCACTTCCTTCCTAGGTCCTGATTTCCATTTGCCCATCATTCCTATTTCTTCTTGCCTTCTGAACTTTGTTTTTGGGCAAATGCTGCCCTTTTGGTTTTATACGGCTTATTGTTCTGAGAAGCACATTAATCATAGTTGCTACTGTTCACTGTATAGGGTCTGTCTTTCATTTGGCTGAAAGGTGATCTCTAAGAGGGGGTTTAGTTCAAGGTTTGAAAGGTATCTGAGAGTCATAGTCTTGGGGAATCTGTCAGTCCCTTTCAGACCAGTTAAGTCTGATGGTTTCTGTGATTTTGAATTTTGTTCTGTATTTTTCTCCCCCTTTGCCCAGGACCACCTATTGTGATCCCGATCAGAGAAATTAATAATATTAGCTGATCAAGAGCTATTTCTTCCGGTTCCACGATACTGGAAGCTGAGGTTCACAGGGCCCATTAGTCCTTTGGGCTACTTCTTTCCTTGAGTCTTTGCTTTCTTTTCACTCTTCTTTGATCTCGACAAGAAGAGTCCCGTACCTGTGTCTTAGATGACTGCCATTGTCATATTTTGGAATTGTGTTTGGATTTGAATGCACAGTTTAGCATTTATTGGTCTGCTGGCTTCTTTGAAACTCAGAGCACAAAAGACTAATGTTTGACGTCTCAGGGAGGTAGACTTCGGCTCAGTGTAGGGAAGAGCTTTTTACCAAGTCAGAAGTTTTCAGGAAGCTAAGATGATCATCGGAAGTAGTGAATTCTCTTTCGTGATAACGTCCTCACAGAAATCTGCCGCTTCTCAATCAGGTACGTTATAGAGTGATTCCCTGGGAATCTGCCTCAAGCATTTCCTTTCTCCTCACTCTGTGTCATGTCACCATGGTTGTCACTGTCAGAAAACGTCAAGTTTATTTATTTCATTTGAAGGTAGATCTAATGAGGTCTAATGCTTTGATTCTTGTTCACAGTCCAAACTCATATCTAGGGAGCTCTGGTGGCCTCATGGCAGGAAGCTGGCTGCAATCCCAAAGGCAGTTCAAATCCATTAGCTACCACTTGGAAGAAGGATAGGCAATCTCCTCCTGTGTGATTTACTGCCTCTGAAAACCTGCTGGAGGGACCGCTATGGGTCGCTTCTGACTCAACAGCACACAACAATAAAAACAACAATAATTCGTATCTAGACCTGGAGCAATGCAGATGCTCAACTCAGCAAATGTTACTTTACTGAACAGGTCAAATCTTGCACTTATTGTTATTTGCCTTGGACAGGGCTATCATGCTTGGAAGGGAGGAGGGTCAGCAAGAGAGGAAGATTCCCTGATGAGACGGATTGACATGGTGACTACAGCAATGGACTCAAGTGTATCAGAGCTGGTGAGGACGGCACAGGAAAGGGCAGGGCTCAGATCTGTGTTCATTTACGAGTCATACTTGACACAATGGGACCTAACGACAACAACAACGAGGTGGGCTTAATAGTCCCCAATTCTAAAAGGAATTGTTGTTATGAGTTTCCACTGAATGGTCTCTGACTCGTGCTGACTCCACTTATAACACAACCAAACATTGCCAATTCCCGAGCCATCTTCACCATCACTGGTATATTTGAACCCATTGTGGCTTTTCTATCAGTTTATCTCATTGTTGTTTCCCCTCAGTTTTTCTGGCCCTTGCTTTCCCAAACATGATGTCCTTTCCTAGAGATTAGGGTTGTGGTTTTTTTCCCCCTGATGATGTGTTTAAAGTTAGTGAGACCACACCTCTCCATCCTTGCTTCTTTTTTAAGTTTATTAATTTTAGTGAAAGTTTACAGAGACTTTGGATTTCCATTCATTCCTTGTTGCACTTTTCACCCTGCCCACACCTCCGCCCCAATTCGCTCTTCTCTTTGAAAAGTAAAAGAAAAATTCTTTCATTGTTATATAATACTTCCCCCCAAGTCCACTCCACTATGCAACCTTCATTCTGGACTCCTGTCATGTCAATAATACCTAATCATATACAGTTCTTTCCCTCATCTGTTTCAATGCAGTGTACATTATTTATTCCCTCTTTCTCAGTCTCTCCTCAACCCCGAGGTCAGTCCTGTTTTACAACAGTGGCACCATGCAGTATTTGTCTTTTTGTGACTGAGCACTCAGCATAAAGTCCTCCAGGGTCACCCATTTTGTATAATATTTCATAAGTCCCTTGTTTTACAATGCTGCATAGTATTCCATTGTGTGGATATACCAGAGCTTTTCTATCCATTTGTTTGTTCATGGGCACTTGGGTTCTTCCCAACTCTTTGCTATTATTGTGAACAATGCCACAATAAACATGGGTGTGCATATATCTGCTTGGGTGGCAGTTATGGTTTCCTTAGGGTATATTCCCTGGAGTGGAATTGCTGGGTCAAATGGAATTTCTATTTACAACTTTTTGAGAAAGTGCCATACAGCTTTCCACAGTGGTTGTACCATTTTACACTCCCACCAACAGTGAATAAGGCTTCTAGTTTCTCCGCAACCTCATCAGCATTTGTTGTTTGCTGTTCTGTTAAATTTTGCTATTCTTACTGGAGTAAGATGATATCTCACAGTTGTTTTGATCTGAATCTCTCTCATAGTTAGGGATTTTGAACATTTCTTCATGTGTTTGTTAGCCATCTGAACGTCTTTTTTGGTGAAGTGTTGTTCATATCCTGTGCCCATTTCTTAATCGGGTTGTTTATCTTGTTGTGGTGAACCATCCTTGCTTCTAAAGATCATTCCAGTTTTTTTTTTCTACCAAGACCAATTTGGTTTTACTTTTAGCAGTCTATAGAACATTCAGTAATTTCCCCTAACAGTACAATTCAAACAAATGTTGATTTTTTCCCCCCTATTTTTTCCTTGCCCACTTTTAGGACCCCAAGAAGCCCAGCTGTGGCTCTTTGAAGGAACTATGATGTGGCAGTGAGAATCACATGCGTGTTCTCTCTCAATGGCCTTGGATGAGTCGCTGGACTTCTGGTGTCACAGTTTCTTCATTTGTGGAAGGGAGAGGTTGGATTCAATTATCTTCAACACTCTTGCCAGCTGGCTTACCTTATAATTCAAGTATATTGTGTTTGCACTCACTCCTCTGTTCTCAAACTGTTTGTACTACTCTTTTATTAGGGGTTCCAGGTCCACTGAAATGGGAAGGGAAACATAGCCCTGGGAAGCAAAGAGTGTGTACAAATTAAAAGGAACTATTTTGTTTGCACAACAAATTAGGATCTGAGGCAAAAGACTTCTTTGAAGTTTTAAGAAATGAAGATGTCACTTTGATAACTAAGGTGCACTTGATCCAAGCCAGGCCTTTTTCAATTGTGTCTTATGCATAAACAAGCTGGACAATGGAAAAAGAAGCCAGAAGAGTTGATGCATTCAAATTGTATGTTGGCAAGAATATTGACAAGATTATGAATCACTAGAAGAGTGAACAGATTCATCTCAGAATTGAGAATGGAAACATAGAAGGTGAGGAAAAAAATGAAGGAAACCTTTGATGAGACAAATTGACAGAACAGTCCTGATAATGGACTCAAGTATATCAATGACATGAAAATGGTACAGAACCGGGCGATGCTCTATTCTGTCAAACATGTGGTCACATGAGCTGGAGTTGACACTATGACAATTAATGACAAAAATAACAAAGAGATCCCAAGACAGCTGACCATTTAATGAAAAAATTGAGTGAAGTGTGGATAGATCAGCCTAAGTAAAAATTAACAGTTGAAGAATTTTTTTTCCCCCTTGGGACTCAGTCATAACATATGACATATCCTTTGGTTTTAAATGTGTTTTAATTTTATGATTTTATAAAATTTATAATCAGTTTATAATCTTTTCCTTCTGAACTCTCCAGGAGATAACTAGATATTATGGATGATTTCATTTTACTGGTAAGAAAATGAAAACTAAGTTCCTCTTAATTACATATAAAACAATCATTGTATAGCAATAAGACAAGAGAAGGGAATAAAAGGTATCCAAATAGGCAACGAGGAGGTAAA
>NW_006399787.1:19078598-19101585 GCF_000299155.1 Elephantulus edwardii
AAAACAAAAAAAAAACAATCATTGTAGGAAGATTGCTTTGTATGGCTGGTGTGTAGACATAGAAGATCCAGAGATGATGAATTTTTTTTTAAAGATAAGTTTGGGATTGATCCCCAAGTATTCCTCTTTCTGTGTGTTACCGGACATGATCTGTTCTTCGACATTCTGAAGTTTTACTCAAATAGCCACTCTCAACATTAACAGATTCAGAATTACCAATGTAGTTAATCAGTCAACATGAAGACAGACATGGATTAGTACTAGCACAGTACAGAAAGGTTCAAAATGCAATTCTCATTCATAAAGAGTTTATAATTTGGTTTAAAGATAAACTGTTGCTGTTGAGTTGATTCTGACCCATGGATGATTTTTGGTTTGCAGTGCAATACCCTATGGACTAGGCCACCAGAGCTCCTATGGCTGATTTTTTAGGAGCTTGATTGTCCACTAGGCATTTTTTAGGCTTTTGTGAGTGAACATAAGCCACTAACCTCTCAGTTAATAGCTGGGCATGTTAATTGTACCAGTTGGGAGTCAAGATATAAATTAATGAAGCTATCAACAGATGGCTAATAAGTTAGACTGAATTTTGTATTGTTTAGACAGCTGTGACGTAACTCAAGAGTAGATAATTAAAGGGTAGTGTTGGGTGTGATGCTTGGAAAGGTGGAGGGGCAGCAAAGACGAGGAAGACCCTCAATCAGGCAGATTGACACAGAGACCACAGCAACGGCTCGTGTGTATTCACAATTGTGGGGATGGCACAGGATAGGACAGGGTTCAGATCTGTTGCTCACAGAGTCACTGTGAGTCATTCTCAACTCGATGGCACCTAACAACAACAATAGGTTGTGATACTTTGCCAATGGTGAAAAGTTCCATCTGAGTCAGAAGAGGGAGCGGTTATTTGGGCAAGTGTTCTGTGAAGGACTGACATGACCAGCCTCCAGACCTATTTTATATGCTCTACAGAGAGAGATTTGGTGGCCTAGTGGCAAAAAGTTGCGCTGCAATCCTGAAGACATGCAGTTCGAGGCCACCAGCTGCTCTGCAGGAGAAGGATGGGCAGTCTCCTCCTGTGCTATTAACTGCCTCTGAAAAATCCACCGGAGAGTCAGCTATAGGTCTCTTCTGACTCTACGGCACACAATAACACCACACTATTATTAAAAATATTTGAGCCAAGATTTAAGCATAGAGTTTTTCCTCCTAAATAACAACCACACTTACTGACATTTATGTTTATTTTTTTAATGTGTTCCTTTCCTGCCCCCTTTATCCATTTCAGTGAAAGTTTACAAATCATATTGGTTTCCACTCAATCATTTATCTACATTTTATTTTGTAATATTAATTACAATTGATTAATGTAATAAATTACCATACCTTATCAAACCCATATTGTATATTATCACTGGCATTTAAAAAAATTAGATTATCTGGACACATGGTGCCCATTCATCCCTTTTGGCGTTGGCCTTGGCATCATTCACTTGAATCTAATTGGTTGTCTGTCTGTTTCTTTTAAAATGAGACATGCGCTCTAGTTTGCTCCAGTCCTCACCACTCCTTACTGCCTCAACACTGAGGCTGAATGCCGATGTTATTGCTCTTGAACATTTATTTCCTAATGACCAAGAACTGTTCTCCATACTTCTATTTCTATTAAGGAGGAGAAAAGGAAAGATTCATGAGGACTGTGTTTATTGGAAAAAAAGAAAAGAAAAACCTATTTGTTTATGGATGTGAAGAAATGCAAATGGGTAGTTATGCTTTAGGAACAGATCATGTACGATGCCTGCTCGGTTCCTGAGCTGGTTGAGTCTGTGGGAAACTGCAGGTTACATAACAGGGAGGCATCGTCTTAAAAGTAGTTTGAATAGCTGAGAGTTATTAAGGGCTTATATCTGCCAAGTGTTACCTCACTTAATTGTCCCAACAACCTGATGAGATAGGTGCTACTATTATTTCAACTCATAGAGGAGGTAAACAGACACAGAAAGGTTATCTAATATATTCAAGGTCACAGAGATTCTTGAGAGTAGAGCTAGGATTTGAATGCTGAACTCACATCTGTTTCTGTTCTATGTTGGGTAGCTTTAAGACAGCTGTCCCTGGTGGTGATACATATATGTATTAGGTGTGTAAATTCTGAATCCTTACCAGGACACAAATTCTGTTTTATTCCCTGCTGCATCCCAGCCCTCAGAGCTGTGTTTGTCACACAGCATGCATTCAGGAAATATCTGATGAGTGCATGTGTGCCCTGGACAGTTACTGAGCCCTCAGGGATCAGGCTGTCTTTGTTGAACTATTCCTCTGAAGACCACATCCTACTGGGGGCTTAGACTAGGCCTCTGACCAGCTCTGGGCAGGGCCTAGAGAAAAGGTGTGGATAGCCCAGTCTGCTCCACACCTTTCAAGTATAGTGCTACTTCTCTGAGTCTTTCCTCCTCCACCCATTGTCATTCTTCCATTAAGCAGGGGATGAGACAGTTTGACTCAGAAAGTGAAGGAAAAGTTGAAGAGGAAGTAGTTATCAGACTTGTGATGAGTTGTCTGGTGTCTGTGCTCAGGGGGCTAGGCAGCAAGTGAAGGGGCAGTGTCTGTGTATTTGGCCCTGGGGTGTCCAGTCCCATCCTGACGAGTGGGGGAAGCAGAGAAACGCAGGAGAAGAGCTCGAGGCAACAGTGGTTTTTCTGGTAGTCTTATCTCAAGTGTCCACCTGCCTTAATTGTTTAGAGACAAACCCCGAGATACAGATTTAAGGGCAAGTTATTTCCCTGGAAGGTACAGGACCAGACAGAACTCCATTTTGTTGTGCATGGGGACATCATGAATTGAGGCCCAGTTCTGTGGCAGCTAACTACAACACCAAGTTAGCTGTCACCATGAGAAATGGAGATTGATCTTGTTGGGAAGCTCTTGAAGCCCACGAAGGGCTCATGTGACCCAAAGGACCAGGGCACTAAGGAACATCAATTGTCTTAGTCACAGTTGGGGGTTGCTTGGTGCTTCCTGTTTGCTTGTGAGGGTGGAAAACTGGGCTCCAATGATTAGAGAGCCCTGGAGCAGAGATTTCAGTGCAGGCATTTAGGCCTTAAAGTGGTGAAGGTGACAAGACCTGGGTGGGGCACTAAGTACATTTACAACTTTCCTTCTGTAGACATAGGCCAAGTGTCATCATATTTAGAACCCAGGGTTTTTTTACAGAGGTGTTTACCGAAAGAACATTAGCCCTGCATAAGTTAGCTTTTGCTGTCTAACAGTATCTCACCAGGTTTCATGGCTTACAAGGACCATTTATTTAGTTCACAGTTTAGTGAGTGTACAATTTAGGTTAGTTGGTCTCAGCAAGTCTCTCACTTATGTATCTACAGTTGCTGGCAGGTGGGCTGAGAGCTGGCTGGCCTGAGATGGTTTGATGTAGTGAGCTACTTAATACGGTCCCTCTTGCCATAATCTTTGTAAGTCCAACTAAATGACTGAGTAGAACAATGCAAGTATGAGCTGCTTTTGGCTCATTAGGGAGACTGGATAGCTTGCTAATAATGTATATGGTGCCCTTGTGGGGGTGAGACAATACAAATAAGGTATATGGATCAGAATTGATGCCTTTGAATTGTGGTGTTGTTAGAGTACTGAATATCCCCTAGGTTGCCAAAATGACGAGCAATGGAATCTAGTAACAACAATGACAAGGGAGTTCGTCAGTTTTGTCATCCTGTCAGGCTCAGAATAAGCTATCTCAGAGGTGGCAAGGGCAGGGAGAGGAGGTATCTCACTATTGTAAAGAATGATACACCAGGAGTGGAGAGTATCCTTTGGATCCAAGATCCCCATACTGAATCTCCCCACTCCATGAGACTGAGAGAGTTACAGCATCTTCTGTTACGATGTAACAGTGGCAGAGAAATGATGGCAGTAGACTCATGAGACCATCATAGTGGCCTTCTGGGCCCACAGAAGAGAAAGAAGGAAATCTTTAGACACTAGATTGGTGGATGTGTTGAGGTGTCTCTGAAAACTTGGAGCTTATTTTGTCAACTCAAAAAATTAAGGCTGAGTATCTTCAGGTCAAAGTTTACTTGGTTCCTCTGGGCACTTACATTGTTATTCATTATTATTATTATTGTTGTTGTTAGGTGCGATTGAGTTGACTCCGACTCACAGCAACCCTCCAAACAACAAATCCGAGCCTTGCCCTTCCTGTGCCATCCTCACAATCTCTATTGTATTCAAGCTCATTGTTGCAGCCACTATGTCAGTCTATCTTGTTAAGGGTATGCCTGTCTTTCCCTGACCATCCACCTTTCCTAACATGTTATCTTTTTCTAGTGACTGACCCTGCCTGACAGTATGCCCAATGTTTGTGAGACAAATTTTCATCATCCTTACTTCTGAGGTACACCCTGCTTGCAATTCCTCCAAGGTAGACTTATTTGTCCTTTTGTCATTCCATAGGATATTTGGTATTCTTTTCCAACGTCATAATTCAAAGGCATTGGTTCTTCTTTGGCCATCCTTGTTCATTGCCCAACTTTGAGATATAAAGGAAGCAATGAGAAGCACTGGAGCTAGGATCAGGCACCCTTCAGTCTTTAAACTGACATCCTCGCTCTTTAGCACTTTGGAGAGGTCCTTGGCAATTGGTTTTCTCCATGCAATATTTCTTTTGATTTCTTAACTGCTATTATGGTGTGGGTTGTGGATGCAAGTGCAAGGATGCCCTTGACAACGTCAACCTATTCTCCAACTTATCATGACTTGCCTATTGACCCAGTGAAGATTATTGTGTTCTTGATGCTGAGATATAATCCACATTGAAGGCTATTATCTCAGATCTTCTGCAGCAAGTGCTTCAAGTCTTCTTCACTCTCTGCAAGCAAGCTGTGTCATACTCTGTGACGCAGTTTGTTGATAAGTCTTTCTGACACTGCATTCTTCTTTATATAGAGTCTAACTTTGTGAATGATTTACTTACCATATGGATTAAGTACTTATGGAGAAAGGATGCAACTTGATGCACTTTTCCTGATTTTAAACCATTTTGTGATGCCTTGCTCTGTTTTGACAACAGCTTCTTGGTCTATGTGTAGGTTTTACATGAGTACAGTTAAGTGTACTGGAATTTTCATTCTGGCACTTAGATTGGCAGAGCTAAAAGAACTTTCTAACATTTGTCTGAGCAGGACAGAAGCAACAGGTCTGTAGAGAGCACTGGAGGAGGGCCGGTTGGAGGCACATATGACCCTCATCTTATAAGAATTATCTTGGGTTGTTGATATTGACAGTGCTTTTCTCTCTCCATCATGAAGCTAGAGATCAGATGCTGCCTCTACTATATTTTTACAGATGATCTCATCTGAAGCAGCTTATCTCTGCTCCACATGGACTTTTATCCTCCAGCAGGTTGGCTGGAGCTTGGTCTCAGGGCAACAGTACTGCAGCTCTGTAGGAACGAGAGTCAGCAAGCAAGCCAGGGCTTCCGAGGCCCAGCTTCCAAACTGGCACATCACTTCCATCACATCCTATTAACCAAAGACGTCGAAAGGTCAGTCCAGATTCCAAGGGTAGAGAAATATAGTCTCTACCCCTCCATGAGAGAGGTTATATTTAATAAGTGCAGCTATTTTTGCAAATGATCTGCCACATGCCCTATGCCCTCAGGCATCATGTGATCTGGTAGATAATCAAAAGCAGTGTTTGTTCTACTACTTTAGATCTAGTGTAAAAGCTGTCTGGTTCAAGCGCGGAAAGTCCCTATCCTGTGATATCTCCTTCCTTGAGGCCTTCTATTAAACACTATTGTTTGCTTTGGTCATTTTAAAGAAAGCTATGATTTCTGAGCTCAATAACTATTTAGTGAGGCAATGGGAGAGCAGAAAAGAGCTGGGTGACTTTGGAGAAAGGGTATATAATGCATATTTACCCTTCTTCACGGCCAGTGTCTGAATCCTTTCCTCTTGTTTGGAGACTCTGTGGTCATTGATGGATAACAGCAGAGCCTGACACTTGAGAAGATGGCAATGTTTCATACTGTTTTTCTCCAGCCTCCCTCTGGAGCCAGGGTATATGACCTTGGCTTTGTCAACCAGACATACCTGCCCCTGGCCTTGGCATTAGAAAGTACAAAGAAAAGGACAGAAATTAGAAATTACAGAGAAGTGGAATCACAAGCTGTCTCTGGGGCCATGGTGACTGTGGTGTTAAGGGCTGAGCCCAGTGTTCAAGAAGAGCGGGCCAGTGGCACAAGTCACAGTGTCCAGTGTTCTTGGCAGTGGTGTTCTCAGCTACACGAATTCAACAGTATGTTTGAGTGAAATTGCTTCTGGCTGTTGAGTTCCAAACTTGGTTCTTTAACTTTCCTGGGAATTATGCAAAATATCCAATGTCTTTGTTAAGAATTTATTTTCTGCTCAAATCAGTCATAATTTATTTATGTTGTGTGTTCCTAGCTAGTATGGTGGTGATGGGGAAGAAAATGTACAAAATGAAGAAGAACTGTTGATGGAAAGGGTTCTTTAGCACTACTATGCCTGATGGTTGGCACCAATGAGAATAGTAAACAAACGACAAAACAGAACAGATCTGGATCAAAGCCCAAAAGCATGTGATATTACTGTTTGTGTTTTTAAAAAGTAGACATTCAGAAACTAAAAGGTTCCCCTTTGAAGAAGCTGATGGAAGACATCGAGGAATAAGTTGAGAGGTGATTGATACTGAGGGGTAAATATGTTGGTGTGTTTCCTTTTTGGAACCATAACAGAGAGGCAGGAGGCATTTCTATTATAGCAGGAGATGAGAAATACACAATCAATCATGGAATAAGAGGACCTACCAGCAAAGTCATGACTTTTCTTTTTTTTTTTTTAATTTTTATTTTATTCTTTTCTGTGTGTGTGTACCGTCAAATTGGATCTGACTGGTACAGGAGGAGATGGCCCCTCCTTCTCAGGCAGAGCATCTGGTGGATTTGAACCACATATCTCTGGGATTGCAGTGCAGCTTCTTGCCACTAGGCCACCAGAGCTCCCCGAAAGTCATGACTTTTCTCTGGAGAACTTTTGGGGTTGGATAATTACATAGTGTAGCAGTTAAATAAAACTCAATCGCAAAACTCATTGCAATCAAGAAAGAATCACCTCACAGCTGACTCCCCACAGGAATGCTGAGGCTGTAAATAGCACAGGAGGAGATTGCCTGTCCTTCTCTCACAGAGCCTCTGGTGCGTTTAAATCACCAGAAAGGTACAGCCTCAGGGATAGCAATTTAACATCGTGTGGACTAGGCCACCAGAGAATCTGACTTGTATTTAGTATTTTACTTTTTTAAAAGCACTGTACTAAAATTCCTTATTTTAAAAAAACACAATTTCTTTTCTCCTTAGAACAAGATCTACTGATAGAGCAACACAGGTGAGCAGGTCACACAGGACACTGCTGCTTCCTTTGATTTGTTGTTGTTAAGTGCTAAGAAGTAGGCCTCTACTCAGAGCAAACCTGTATGACGAGGGACAACAGCCCCGCAGTCTGTACTCTTTTTTCTTTTCTGTACCATAGGTCTCACATAGATTCTGCTGATTGACCTATAATCCCATCCTAAAAACAGTCATCCACCACTCAAATAATGAGGACGCTGTCTCACGAGAACCAGTGAGGCTTGACCCCAATATGACCTGAAAGCAGAACGCTCTTGAAGGACCCTTTGTGTGGTAGACTTTATTAGAGAAGGATTACACTACTCTGCCCTAGTTATATTTATTCATGTATTTGAAGATGTGGATGCATAAAAAGCACACGATTTCCATGAGAACTGATCAGATTGTGACATAGTTCTAAACTTGGTATAGTAGTGTGTCAAGTTACATCAGTCTGCTTGACATGGTGCGATGCTAATGAACCTAGATTCATTATGTGTGCGACTCCTTAGAGACCCAGCTTGGTTCTCCTCCAACATTGTAGCTGATTTTGTTGTCAGTTTTTATTTGAATCCATTGAGGGACTGGCTGATTTGCTTTTGTTTCTTGGCCAGGAACCTCTTGACCTTGAAAGTCTTATGAGATGACATAGTAAAGATGCAACAGGGCCGCACTCAACTCAATGGTGGAGGACAGGTGACAGGCTAGGCTGAACTCTTTACAGGAAGATGTTTCTGGGTCTTTTCCCCACGGAGCCACTGGGATGTTTGAACCACCTGAGTGTTGTTGTACCACTAGGATCCTTTCTCTTTATTTATAAATGCTTACAGAGAGTTTACTTTTGTTCTTATGGAAATTGGACACTTAATTAGAATATGGGTGGTCTCATCAGCAGGTATTACTGATCTAGCTTCCTGTGTAAAACAGAGGAAAAACTATTCTAAAGAGTGCTTCAAACCAGTATGTGATAAAACTTTCGATTTACTTTGGGTGGAGGGATGGTAGGCAGCCGTAGTGGGTCCTCTGAGCCACCTGAGGTCACACCTTTACTTTAGGGTCATCCACTTCCCATTATCCTGTAACTCAATTCTTTAAGTGGATCTGCCAACTTCTGCAGGGTCCTGGCCTTTTCCCCTTTACTTACTGATTTTTTAGTCACCTGCTTTGCCATGTGGAACCCTAGTAGATTTGTGTGGCATCACTAGCCTTAAAAGAGAACAATTCCAAGAATCGTTCCTGGTCCAGATCAAAGAAGTTAGAATGGTCAGAGAGGGAAGCTTCCCAAGCTATGAACATTTGTGTACAGATTTTTTTACCTTAAAGGGCTCGCTTTAGTTATTCCTCTCACAACACTCCTGTGAGAAGTTCAGCAGATATTTACAATCCTCGTCTGGCAAATGAAGCAACTGAGGCTTCTTGGAGGTCAAGTGACTGGTCAAGGTTACAGAGATAGTAAGAGATAGAAGATAAGTATGAAACCCAACCTTTTAATTACATATCCAACTTAAAAAACAGATGCTGCCCTGGATGTGCTCACCAAGTTGTGCCAAAAAATCTGGAGGACAACCACCTGACCAACTAACAGGAAGAGATCTATATTTGTTCCCATTCCAAAGAAAGGTGACACAACAGAGTACAGAAATTATTGAACAATTTCATTGATATCATAAGCAAGCAAGATTCTGCTGAAGATTATCCAAAAACAATTGGAACAGTGCATGAACAGAAAACTGCCTTTTTTATTATTATTATTAAATTTTATTAGTTTCAATGAACATTCACAGGGATTCTGGGCTTTCACTCCTTCATTGCCGTACCATTCTCTCCACCCTCCTCCCCAGTTTGTTCTTCTTCCCCGCCATCCGAATGCCTGTTTTAATTGTCCAATTGCCACAGTGCTTGTCAAAGTCAGTTCTGATTAATCTCCTTTGTCGGTGTGTCCTTTGCCATTCCCTATCACTCCTCCCTGAGAGAGACTTCACCCTGATTCATAAGGAAAAGGGGATGGCGTATTCTCTTAGCTACTTCCTGCTGAAAAGGGACACTGTGGGTTTCAGGGTGAAGATCTTCTCTCACTACTCTAAAGGGCCCCTTTCGCAGTAGGAAACACATAGACTATTATGGAGATTGATTTTGGAATTTAGATGCACTCTTATTGATTGTGCTTGGCCGTACATGTTCATATCCTTGAAGATGTATCATGGGGGTGTTGCAACCTAGAAGACACAAATTTGACTAACAAGTTATAAGTACATGAGTCAAAAATTATGGAAAAGTAAAAGAAAGGATTCTTTCATTGTTTTACAAACCCTCCCCCAGGTCCCTCCACCATGTAGCCCTCGCTCTAGACTCCTGTGATGACAGAAGTACCTAGTCATATATCTCTTTTAAACAGTTTTCTCCCTCCTCTGTTTCAGTGCAGTATACATTATTGAACCCATCTTACTCAGTCTCTCCCCAACCCCAAGGACAGTCCCATTCTACAACAGTGGCATCATGTAATATTTGTCCTTTTGTGACCGGGATATTTCACTCAGCATAATGTTCTCCAGAGTCAACCATTTTGAATAATATTGCATGAGTTCCTTGTTTTTTAATGCAGCATAGTGCAGGCTGGGTTTAGAGGAGGCTGTGGTCCTAGGGATATTATAGCTAATGTTAGATGGATCTTGCTAAAAGCAGGAAGTGCCAGAGGAATGTCTATCTGTGTTTCATTGAATATGCAAAGACATTTGACTGTGTATATCCCAACAATCTGTGGCTGACTATGAGAAAAATGTGACTATCAGAACATTTTATTGTGCTTATGTAAAGCCTTGAGAGTACCATGGACTGCTGGGAAAACAAACATTCATCCTGGAAAGGGTTAAACTGGGTGGCTCCTTGGAGGCAAGGATTCTGAGACTCCATCTAACATACTTTGGACATGTGAGGAGAGACTGGTCCTTAGAGAGGGACATCATGCTTGGGAGGATGGAGGGACAGTGCAGGAGGGGAAGACCCTCTATGAGGGGGATTGATTCAGTGACTGGGGTAATCAGGATGGGAGTGTCAGAGACAGTGTGATTGGCATAGGACAGAGCAGAGTTTAGGACTGTTGTACACAGGGTTCCTATGAGTCGCAAGCGACTAGATGGCATATAACAACAACAACATGCAAAGCCTATATTTGGACCAAGAGACAGTCATCAGAACTGAACAAGGAAACACTGCATGGTTCAAAATTGGGAAGGGTGCAGACCAGGGAAGTTCCTATCTCCATACCTTTTCAATCAATATGCAGAACAAATTATCTGGGAGGCTGGGCTCTATGAGGAGAAATGTGGCATCAGGATTGGAGGAAGACTCATCAACAATCTGTGTTATGCAGATGACACAACCCTGCTTGCTGAAACTGAGGAGGACCTGAAGCACTTGCTGCAGAATATCAAGGACTGCAGCCTTCAATATGGATCAAGAAAACAAAGGTTCTTACCACTGGGCCAATTCCAGCATCATGTTAGATAGTGAAGAGATTGAGATTGTTAACAGCTTTAGTTTACTTGGCTCCATAATCAACACCCTTGGTACCAGAAGTGAGGAAATTAAAAGACTTATTGCATTGGGAAAGTCTGCTGTTAGAGACCTCTCCAAAGTACTGAAGAGCAGCAATATCAGTCTAGAGACTAAGGTGTGCCTGATCCAGGCCAAAATGTTTGCAATTACTTGTTATGTGTCAGAATGTAAACAATGACTAGGGATGATAGAAAGAGAATTGATACCTTTGAGCTGCAGTGCTGGAAGAGAGCATTGAATATACCATGCACTGCTAGGAGAACAAACAGGTTTGTCCTAGAGAGGGTGAGATGAAGCTGCTCTTTGGAAGCAAGGTTCTGAAACTTCGTCTAACATATTTTTGACATATTGCAAGGATGGACCAGTCCTTGGAGAAGGACTTCATACTTGGGAGCATGAATGGTCAGTGCAGGAGAGGAAGACTCTCGATGAGATGGATTGATTCACTGACTATGGTAAAGGGGGTAGGTGTGTCAGAGATGATAAGATTGGCACAGGATAGAGATGGTTTTAGGGCTGTTGTACATAGGGTTGCTATGAGTCGCAGGTGACTAAGATGGCATATAACAACAACAATTCTTTTTTTCCAATATTCTTTCCATGATATCTAGTTATTAGTTGAGATCATGAAGGATAGAGATGTGGGAGTTGTCTTTATCAATGTCAATTTGCTTTGTTAATAAACAAAATGAATGAGATCTTCCCACTCTCTCAACACATCTTTCCTTTTCTCAGTGGGACATCAGGAAACATGTTGCTGTTGTTAGGAGCCATCGACTTGAGTATGACTCATAGCAACCCTGTGAACAGTGGATCTGAACCCCCATCCTAGCCTGTGCCATCTTCACACTTACTGACACACTAGAGCCCATTGCAGCAGTAACCGTGTCAATCCCCCTGGTCAAGGGTCTTCCTCTCTTTAGCTGACCCTCCACCCTTCCAAGCATCATGTCCTTCTCCAAGGAATAGCCCCTCCAAGAAACATGCCTGAAGCATGCGAGGCAAAGCCTCATCATCCTTGTCTCCAAAGAGCACTCTGGCTGCGCTCTTTGAAAGACATATTTGTTCTTTTGGCTGACCACGGGAGGTTCAGTGCTCTTCTCCAACACCACAACTCAAAGGCATTAATTCTTCTGTCATCCCTATTCACTGTCCATGTCTCAGAGGCATAGCGAGTGATCAGAAAGACCATGGCTTGAATCAGAAGCACCTTAGTTCTCAAATTGACATCATTGATCCTCAATAATTTGGAGAGGTCCCTAAATGTGGACTT
The DNA here is from genome assembly GCF_000299155.1 of Elephantulus edwardii. Classification (NCBI taxonomy): domain Eukaryota; kingdom Metazoa; phylum Chordata; class Mammalia; order Macroscelidea; family Macroscelididae; genus Elephantulus; species Elephantulus edwardii. The sequence continues at coordinate 19,090,847 of NW_006399787.1, forward strand.
TCCCAGTACAATAATACATCTCCTGATTTCATGACTGCTTGTACCAAAGGATCCAATAAAGATGAAGTTGTTGACAGTTTCAATCTCTCCATCCACAATGATGTTGCCTATCAGTCCAGTGGTAGAAAACTACAAATGGAATGGCTCATTTTCTCTTGATGTCAGTTTTATTGGGAGACTTTTTGGGAAGGATACTACTACTGCTACTACATACATTTATAGAGAGAATACTCCTTAAAATCTTGTGTTTTCTATTTTTCAGGTTAATGCAAAGAAATTCTTATTTGCAGCAGCTTTTTCCATTGAGAGCCCCGAATCTTTTAGAGATGGCCTAGTCTTCTGAACAGGCTGAAGAGAGAAGGTTATTTGCCGCAATATAACCTTAATTATCTGCAAGGCTCATTGAGTATTTACCATACATTCTTGGACAATGTACCAAACTGTGGTTTTTCTTATGAATTTTTGGATAACTTTCCTCATCTTTATGACAATAACAATAACATGTCTCGAGGCTTTTAAGTTGTAAGAGATAACACCTACTATAGGCCAGAAGGATGGCCAGGACTAGAATGAGGCAAGTTAGGGTATAAAATTGAAAGAGACACTCACTCTCAGGTGCCACCCTTTCACTTGTGTGACCTTGAGGGAGCACCTCTTTGAACTTTGCGCCTGAGGCACCTGACTGGCCTTACCCAAATCCTGACTTGGCTAGATAGATAGATAGATACATTTTCTCAGGCATTTCTTACAAGTCATTGACAGACAGGGAAAACCTGAACCATGCTGTGGTTAGGAAACTTGCCTAAGGTCCCACAGCTGGTAAGGCAGGTCTGGTTTTGAATCCAGGTGCTGCCTCTAATTCCAAAGCCCTTGCTCTTTTCATAGCACCACCTTGCTTCTCAGGCATCGATATCGGTGATAGCCTGGTAAAGCTTAACAATTGGCTCTGGGAGAGAAGACTTGATTTGAGGTTTTCTGTGGTGAAAATACTCCCATGATAGCTAATTTTAAGCTACCAATATTACTGACCTCAGCGTTGGGAAGAGATACACGGCAGCACACAGTGTCTCCACCACAGCCTCACTGTAAGTAGAGAAGAAGTTTTAGGTATTTAAATATTTTAATTTATTTCCTTTATTTAATTAGTCACAAGTTAATGTAATTTAATCTTTAACAAATAATTCCATAAGTTCCTGAAAATGTAGCAATAGTTTTAGGGAACCAGTGTGAACAGGCCCAGCACATTTAGACCTGCCACTGACACGATCTCATTTAGTTTTACGATGGTATTGTGAAGTGATGGGTCATATCCTATTGTTGCACCCAATTTTCAGATCAGAAAACTCATGCAGCCAGTAGGAACAAGCTGGAGCTTGAGTCTAGAGGCCTGGTTGCAAATTTGCTCCTCTCCACTGGACCCATCTTCCTTTCCACATCTCACGCACGGTGCTTAGCAGGGACCATACTTTTGGCCATGTGTGGAACTCTCCCTACATGCTGTTGGGTTTGTTTAGCGGTTCCAGGGTAGAATTCTTGCCTCCCATAAGTGAAATTGGCTTGACTCTCAGCCAATGCACTTCAATTGTTGTCACTACTCATCTGTCAGTGGATGCTTGCTGGTCTGCGCCTATGATTCTGAACAGGTGGGTGAAACTCCCAGACTAAAAGCCAGCCGGTGAAAACCTTATGGATCACAATGGTCTGTCTGATCAGCAACTGATTGTGCGGATGATGAAGGCCTGGCAAGACTTGGTTCTGATGTGCGTGGGGTCACCAAGGGTCAGAGGGGAGGGCTCAATTTACTGACTGTTAACAAGAACACTGAGTGCTAAGCATTGTTCTAAGCCTCTTACTTATCTTTATTCATGAGTGAGATAAACCTTGTTGTTATCCCCATTTTTGTGGGGAACTAGCCTCAGACCTGTTTCCCAAGGTCCCAGAGCTGGCTAGTGGCACAGTTAGGACCAATCTTGGGCAGTACTTGAATAGGTAGGCGATGCTCAATGAATGTTTAATTGACTTGCTCCTGTAGCCCCCCCATCAGAAAGACATCTCCGGCTCCAGTTTAATTTCCCCCTGGAGTCTCCACACGTAAAGTGTTAGAGAGCCTGAAGCCTCTAAACTATCTGGATGGTGGGTCCCAAAGATGGAGAGACCCCAAACAGGCAGGGACTGAGCTCAGATTTTGCATCCAAATTCCCCATCCCCTGACCCCAAAGCTCCCAGCTGAGGGCAAGGCAGAGGCAGCTGTTGCTTTGGAGCAAAAATCCCTTCTTTGGATGGCGGGAAGTGGCCGACTCCTCCCTGCGCTGGCCGGAAGCCACTCCATCCGGTCATTCTCCAGGGCGGATACATTGTAGGAAATAACCACCCAGGCCGCGAGGAAGAAAAACACCCGCTTCCACGCTCCCAACACGAGAGATGGAAAGCACCAGACCCGAGTTTCCCCAGATCTCGCTCAGGCTTTTCATCGGGTGGTGCAGCCTTCATGCCCACAGCCCAGAGGATTCTAACAAGCAAGGCTTTGGGTGTGAGCCTCGGGAGGCACCAGGCCTGCGAGAGAGAGCTTGGCTTACAGTGCCAAGCAGGCCTGGCTTTGAATTTGGCCTCTGCCTTTTGCAACATCTCTGAGACTCCATTTTCTCATCTCTAAAATGAGGATAATACTCATCTGTAGAATCTAGTGGGAGCTCTCATGGCTTAGTAGATAAGGGATTGTACTGCGATCCTTAAAGGCAGGTGGTTCAAATCCACCAATTGATCCTCAAGGGAAAGATGAGTAATCTCTTCCCATGTGATTTAAACCTTTGAGAATCCACTTGGAGGGTCAGCTATTGAGTCAATGGAGTTGGGGGTTAAAAAAAATAATAGAAAATGTACATAAAATATTTACGCTGTAACTGGTAGAAGAAATGAAATAAATGTTAACTGATTCAATACCAAGCCCAGTTGTGTGTCAGGAGTTTCACCTTGAATTTTATTATCATGTCAGTACCAGCAACAGAAGTCTATTGTACAGTAGAGTTCAGTGTAAAAATCCTTACTCTCTAATTGAATTCTGCAGTCCTGTTCCTTTCCTTCTGGTCTTGACTCTGTAAAACACGATAAAGGCTGCTGGTTCCAAACGGCTTTCAGTCCCTGGAGTGATGAGGAAAATCCACAGCTAGAAGGCTTATGTGCAGGGTCAGCTCTGCTTCTTTGCTAGACAGTCCTAAAAAGAATCCCTCTCTGAGCCTTAATTTTGCTCATCTGAATAATAGGACCTATCGTGCCTGTCCTTTTTGCATAAACAGTCAAATGAATATGCTGCTCCCTGTACTACACGCTGTTAGGAAGGAGTGCTTCTCCTGGCCCATGTGGCTCCCTGCATTCTCCCTGGGGCTCCCCATACGATTAACATTGCCCCAAAAGAATTTCATCTCTCATCTCTTACCTTCCTTCCTCCTCCATCTCCAAACTAGAGTTCTCCAGGAATCTGACCATTACATTTAACAGGGAGGCACACTTTCTCCTCACCCAGAAATAATTAATCCATAATAAGCAAGAACAAAGACATCAGCATGATACTGTATCACTCAAGGCTAAGTGACATTAACAATGGACTTGTTTTTAAAATTAGGGGGTATAGAAAGGACAAGGAGCCCTGGTGGGCGATACGGAGTTAACACCATTTACCATGCGTCTCTGGGGGTTTGAATCCACTGGTGGCTGTGTGGGAGAAAGCTGGACTATCTCCTCCCTTGCAATTTATAGCCTTGTAAAGTCAATGGAAGATCAGCTATGAGTTTGTTTCAACTTGATGGCAGTGAGATTGTGAGAGAAAGGGCAGATGAAATGTCAGTCTGCACATTAATGCAGGATGCAGTGCTAACTAGAATGGGCTCCTTTTTCTTGCCATGTTTGCTACTGTCCCTATGGAGCATGCAGATCCTATCTTCATTTGTGTGCGTGTATGTGTGTGGGTGTGCATGTGTGCTCACATGAGCATTTTCATGTTACAGATAACATCACTATTGGAAACAAGTCTCTCTGTGAAAGAAATAGACTGAGCCCACTCTGTTCCTTATGCTTGGGCAAATGGAAGCGAAACAATAGAGTGAGAAGATTACAAGTGTGAATTCAAACGTTAGAAAAGTTGGAGTTTAACTGACTTTGTGTCCTTGCTCCATGTATAAATTCCAGGAAGGCACTTAGCTTCTGGAGCCTGACTAATCTCATCTGTGAAATGGGAATAACAAAAGTGCATGTTTTAGGAAGATGCAATGTAGGCTAACTGAGGTTTTGTGGTGGGAGTACTTGAAGCACATCTGGGTTTCTGGGCCATTTGTTACTGTGCAAACTTGAGGAAAACAATACCAGACATCTGAGCCTCGGGTTTGATTATATGCCACAAACAAATCCATCGTTACTGAGTCCCTTGATACCTGTTGTTATGTGCCATCGAGTCACCTGTGACTCATAGTGACCCTATGTACATTAGCTCTGAACCCTGCCCTAGACTTAGGATACCTCATATGTTATAGAGCAAAATTGTTCTCTGGGGTTTTCTGGCTGTAATTTTCTCCTCTCCTCCCGAGCGAGCTCAGTTCCAGATTCAAAGGGTAGCAAAGGGCCATAGGTTCCGAGGTTCCTTTGGTCTCTTGCCGACCAGTAAGCCTGGCTGTTTTCATAATCTTGAGGTTTTTCTTCCAGTCTCTCCAGGACTTTCTCTGGTGGTCGCCTTTCAGAGCGGTCAGTAGTGATAGTAGGCTATCTAGTTCTTCTGGTCTCAGAGCTGTGGAGGTTGAGATTTGAGAAGTCCGTAAGTTCTGTGGACTAGTTGTTTCTGTTCATCTTTGATGTTCTTCACTCTTCTTTGCTTTGGAGACCATTAGTTGCACCTCACATGTTGCTGTTATCTGCCATCAAGTTGCCTGTAACTCATAGCAACCCTATGAACAACAGCTCTGAACCCTGCCCTATGCTGAGTCAGTCTCACTGACTATGATATACCTACCCACATTGCCCTAGTAATCGCGTCAATCCATCTCATTTGGGGTCTTCCTCTCCTGCGCTGTCCCTCCACCCTTCTGAGCATGATGTCCTTTTCAAAGGACTGGTCCCTCCTGGCCACGTGCGTCAAGTATGTGAGATGGAGCTTCAAAATCCTTGCCTGCAAGGAGAAACTTGGTTTTACCCTCTCCAAGACAGACCTATTTGTTCTCCTTGTGGTCCATGGTATGTTCAATACTCTTCTCCAGCACCACAACTCAAAGACATCAATTCTTCTGTCATCCTTAGTCATTGCCCAACTTTCTGAAGCATAGTATCTAATTTTAAAGACCATGGCCTGGATCAGGTGCACCTTACTCTCCAGACTGATGTCATTGCTTCTCAGCTCTCTGGAGAGGTCCATGACAGCAGACTTCCCTAGTGCAATTCTTCTTTTGATTTTCTGACTGCTGGTGCGAAGAGTGCTGATTGTGGAGCTGAGCTAGCTATAACTGTTAACAACTTCAATCTCCATCCCCCATGAAGCTGCCACCTGTCCCAGTGGTGAGAATCTTTGTTTTCTTGATGTTGACCTTCAATACATATTGAAGACTACAGTCTTTGACCTTCTGCAGCAAATGCTTCAGGTCCTTTTCAGTTTCGGCAAGTTGTCTCATTTGCATAGTACAGGCTGTTGATGAGTTTTCCTCCAATCCTGATGCCATACTCCTCCTCATAAAGTCCAGCCTCTCAAATGATCTGTTCTGCATGTAGATGGAAAGGGTATGGAGACAAGATGCATGTCTAATGCACTCCTTTCCTAATTTTGAACCATGCGATGTTTCCTTGCTCTGTTTTAAGGACTGAATTCTGGTCCAAGTATAGGTTTCCCATGCGCACAATCAAGTGCTCTTGGAATCTCCATTCTTCTCAAGGTTAGCTACAATTTGTTGTGATCTGCATAGTCAAATCCCTTTGCATAGTCAATGAAGCATGAATTGACATTTTTCTGGTACTCTTTACTTTCAGTCAACATCAAATGACATTGGCAATAATGTCTCTAGTGCCATGGCCTATTCTAAATCCAGCCTATATTTCTGTTAGTTCTCTGTTAATGTACCTCACATGGTTACTCACAAACTTTCAAGACTTCATTCCCTGCTTACCAAAATAAGATATAGAGCATTGTCTTTGTGGGCTGTGTAGTGTCAATTGACCCTGCTATCGCCTATCTTGGCTGTAACTTACAATGAATCAAGTTGCCAGACTTTTTCCCCTTGATGCCTTCTGGGTGGGTTGACCACCAATTTTTTGGTTAGCCAACTCAATTTACTGCTTTCAAGTCTGAACCGACTCAAAGCTGACTCCCTAGTGGGTTTTCCAAAGCTGTAAATCACCTGGGAGGAGGCCTCTCATCTTCCTTCTGTAGATCTGCTGATGAGTTTGAGCCGCCAGAGAAACACAGTCTTTGGGTTTGTGGCACAACCTTCTACTGGATCCATCACTGTTGGGGATCCCTTGGGGATCTTTGTGATCATGTACATGCCTAATTTGTTTTAGAGAGTAACCGTGAGCTGAGGGGTGGATTAGAGGAGCTCTTCTGCAGCAAGAACTCTGTGCAGGACATATGGAGTCCTAGGTAAGAGCTCCGTGCATGCCAATGGTAGGGACACTGGCTGGTTGGTATGGCTATGGAGTAAAGACAGAGAGGAAGTGACATCTTTTGCCAATAATATTCTTTATATGGCTCTCAAAGGAAGCTCCGGTCCTGGGACAATGAGCATCCCCTGCGGCCAGGCAGTTCCTAGTCCCCCCAGCAGTTTCTTCCCGTCTTCATTGCCCACATCTGCTGAGCCATCAGTCACTCTGGGTGGGCTCGTGCCCACCAGCCCCAACAGACTCACAGGCCTTGTACAGTCTCCTCAGTTTGGAACAGGGATTCCACTTCCTGCCACAACCTGGTCATGCTTTCATCCCTAACATCCTCTTTACAGGATCTCTGGGGTGTTCTTGTCTTTGAGAGAGCCCAAAACACCCCTTGTTGGTTTGGTGGTTAAATTATTATGTCTGTGATTCTCAGAAATCAGAGGCTGAGGTCGAACGACTGGTGAGGGCTGCCCGCTCAACCCTTTCCCAAAAAGCCACCTTGGCTGGTTTTCTCGTTCTCAGCAGCATCAGTTCATCCCGCTCGCCCATCTTCTGCTTCTCTGCGGGGCACTGCACTGAGGCCAGTGAGCAGCTGTTCTCCATCTTTGGGGGATCGATGAGGAGCTTAGCCTGCAGCGCAGCTGAGTTTGAGGGAAGCCCAAGGGGAAAGAGCCTGACTAAGTTGTTTAGGCTGCAGTAAAACCTCTGACCCCAGAGTTCTTTCACAAACAAGATAGAGTTTCACCTATCTGGAATGTGTTAGGGAAGCAGGGCCCACCCATTTTTTTCTGCATATGCAAGTCCATTTTCCACAAAGAACTGAGGCCTACCTCTGAATTCCACTAGAACGAATGGTTGATCTGTCCCTTGGCCTTGACTGACTTGAATGAGTATCTTTCTCCAGGTACCTGTTTTATTTTTTAAACTCCTTTAAAGCTGAGAATCACCTCTTTTCTGATGCCCACACATCAGCAACCACAGTACTGAATAAATACTTCTTAAGCATTGTTTAAGCATCAACAACCTGCATTATGCAGATAACACAACCTTGCTAGCTGTAAGTGAGGAGGACTTAAAGCACTTGCTGCAGAAGATCAAAGACTACATAGTCTTCAATATGGATTACATCTCAACATCAAGAGAACAAACATTTTCACCACTGGACCAATAGGCAATATCATGATAGAGAGAGAAAACATTGAAATTGTCAATGATTTAATCTTCCTTGGATCCGTAATCAACACTCTTGGCACCAGCAATCAGGAGATCAGGCGATGTATTTCACTGGGAAAGTCTGTAATCAGGGACCCTTCAAAATTACTAAACAATGTTGATTTGAAGACTAAGGTGTGCCTAATGCAGGCCATGGTCTTTTAAACTATATACTATTCATCTGAGAACTGGACAATGAATAAGGATGACAGAAGAATTGGTGCCTTTGAGCTGTGGTGTCAGAGTACGGACTGTCAAAAGAACAAACAGATATATCTTAGAGATAGTACAGCCAGAGTGCTCCTTGGAGGCAAAGATGACAAACTTCACCTCACATACTTTGAACATGTTGTTAGTAGAGACAAATTTTTTTGGAGTGGGACATCATGCTTGGCAAGATGAAGGGTTGACAAGAGAGAGAAAGACCCTCAATCAGATGACATGATGACTGTGGCAGTGTGCTCAAGTATGTCAGAAAGAATGAGGATGGCACAGGATAGGACAAAGTTTAGAGCTATTGTTCATAGGATAGCTATGAGTCATACTTGACTTGATTAACCCCAACAACAACAAGAACAAGGAGCATATATTAAATGGCTATCAGTAATGGAAGAGCAGAACTTGAGGGGGTGGGTCACAGGGGTGAGTTGAGAGTGCGGTTTAAGAAGCCAATAGAGACCATGAATTTGGAATACTGCCTAAGCAGTTGGGCTCCATAGAAAGGTCTCCCAACAACAGTGTTGGAAATTCTAACCAACACCTGCAACCTACACTGAAGCCAGGCGAGTAACAGAGCCAGAGGAAAGCTATATAGAAGCTCTGAAGTGAGATGTTTTGTTTTTTTAGATTTTTTTTTACAAGAATATAAGGATAGATACATGGCTGGCCACAGAGGAAGACTAATTCCTGTGAAGACATGGGACAAAGTGGGTCCACATGGCACACTGTGAATCTGACGCAGAGCATGAGCAAGAAAACAATTGACTGGGGTTCTGATGGCTTTGTGGTAAGGAATCAATTCAAAGGTACGTGATTCAAGGCTATGAGCTTCTTCATGGAAGAAGGAAGGACAATCTCTTCCTGTGTGATAGAGTGCCTCTGAAAACTCCCTGGAGGGTCAGCTCTGGGTCAGTTCTGAGCCAACAAGAACAGCAACAAGTTTGACAGATATATTCTAAATAACCATCTAATTCTGCATTTTCAAGAAAGGAAAAATAAGTGTGGATTAGATGATTCCGCCTGTCAATAAAATTTGACAATATAAACTAACCTGCAAGACATTGTCCTTAGGAATCACAGTAGGAAGAGTCTGGGAACTGTGAATCTAGGGTCAAGCAACACAGAAGGTCAACGGGGAGGCTTGTGCTGTAAAGCTGGGGAGGACCATTAAGGAGTCGATGTCTGCTAGAGTTGGGAAGTCATTTCCCAATGAAAGTCAGTGGGGAAACAGGAAAAACTGTTTAGTCAAAATCAATATAACACATCCAGTGTCTAAAAACATGTTCAGTCCCTGTATTTGGGTTTATGCTCTGGTAACCAATGGTCTCACAATCTTGGTGGTTTACAATAATAAGAGTTACCTTATTTGTACTACATTTGATTGTGAGTTGCCTGCGGGTGTATTCAGTTGACTCACTCCTGGGTGGATGGAAGGATGTTGAAATGTCACCATTGGGTCATCACTGGTCTCGTGGTAAAGGGAAAAGAGACTGGCATGGTCACTGATCCCTAAAATTCTGTCTGCCAATGACACTTGTCACTTCTCACATTTCATTGGCCAAAGTAAGTGACATGGTCAAGCCTATAATCAAGTAGGGCAGAGCAGTGTAATCCTGCTCTAATAAAGTCTACCACACAAAGGGTCCTTCAGTGTGTTCTGCTTTCAGGTCATATTGGGGTCAAGCCTCACTAGTTCTTGTGAGACACAGAGTCCTCATTATCTGAGTGGTGGATGACTGTTTTTAGGATGGGATTATAGATCAATCATCAGAACATAAATTCCAGGAGGGAAGGCTTTTTTCGGTTTTGTTCACTGATATATGCTAAAGGCTTAAAACAGCTGAAAATATACATTTGCTGCTGAATGAATTATAAATGGGTTTAAGATGCAATCACACTCTTCCTGCCTCAGCCAAGGTGTGTTGCCCTCTCCTCTCTACCTAATGTTTTTGAGTGTAGAGATGAAAATACAAAGCCAGAGAACCTCTGATTTGCTTGCCAGGTGAGTTGAGATCTGTTTATTTTGAGAATCTTTGTTTTTGCCTAGACCAGGCCATATGGTCTCTGTTACAAGACCACGCTTTTGTCGTAGCTAGTACCAAAGCAGTCACTGACAATATATAAATGAATGAACATGCCTGTGTTCCAATAAAACTTAATGTACTAAACGGTCAGTAGGTAGAATTTGATCTTTAGGGTCACAGTTTCCCTACCCTTAGTTTAGCCACAGGCTGACTTTTTAAGCTTTACTTTTCATGGTGTCTTTTTCAGAACCAAAAAAAGGCATGACCACAATTTCAGGATCTTAATGTCTGCTTCAAGGGTTCAGAGTTTTATTTCCTTTTAGTCCCAAGAAATATGCTCAGCTCCAAACATCCCTGACCTGACCAAGTTTTGGTGTTTTCGTTTTGAGTAAAACTTTATAAATGATATTGGATTCTCATTCAATCATTCATAAACATTTTGCTTTGTAACATTAGTGATGAACTAATTACAATGTTTGATCAAATCCTTATATCTTGCCTTCCCTTTCACCCAATTATTTATAGATTTTTATTCCTGTCCTTCTCATTTCTGGTAACCATCTGAAACAGATCTGTCTGTGTGTAAACCTTAGGTTTTTACAAAAAAAGTCTTATATCACAATAGCTCTTTTATAATTTCCTCTAAAATCTGTTGTTGTTGTTGTT
>NW_006399787.1:19106240-19122161 GCF_000299155.1 Elephantulus edwardii
ATGTTGTAAGGAGAGACAGGTCTTTAGAGAGGGACATCATGCTGGGTAGAGTAGAGGGACAGCGCAGGAGGGGAAGACCCTCTATGAGGTGGATTGACTCAGTGACTGCGGTAATCGGGATGGGTGTGTCAGAGGCAATGAGATTGGCACAGGATAAAGCACGGTTTAGGGCTGTTGTGCACAGGGTCGCTATGAGTCTCAAACGACTCGACGGCACAGAACAACAACAACAACATCCCGTTCTGCCTTTTGAAATCTTCTATTCAACTCTTTAGTATCTTGAATTCTTCCTTGTGCTTTGGCTTCTCTGCGCTCCAGTGTAATTTTCAGAGTCTCTTCTGACATCCATTTTCGTCTTCTCTTCCTCTTCTGTCTTTGCAATGACCGTTTGCACTCTTCCTGGGTGATGCCCTTGATATCCTCCCACAGCTCATCTGGCCTTCGCTCATTAGTGTTCAAGGCCTCTAACCTGTTCCTGAGATGGTTCTGAAATTCAGGTGGGATAGACTCAAAGTCATATAGATATTCTGCAGTGTTTTGTGAATTCATTATCTATTTTCAGTGTTGCAAAATACTCCTTTTTGTGCATGTACCAGACTTTATCTATTTGTCTATTGATTTATATGTTGATTGTTTCCACCTTTTTGCTATTTTAAATAATGCTGGAATGATCATAGTTATGCATTTATCTGTTCATATGTTATCTCTTATTTCTTTGGGATGTTATTGTGAGGTGCTGTAGAGTTATTTACTACTCATAACGATCTTATGAACAATATATTGGAAAGTTTCCATATCCTGTGCTTCCTCACCATCTCTGGTACGCAAATAGAGATAGTTCCAGTTCCTTTTTGCTGATTTGGACGTCTTTTGCTCTGGCTAGGGCTTCTAATACAATATTGAATAGGAGTCATGATAAAGGGCAACTTTATCTGATTCCTATTTGCAAGGGGTTTGTCTTCTATCTGTCTCTTTTGAGAGTAATATTTGCTGTTGGTTTCACATATTTGTTTTTAATCATGCTGAGGAATTTCCTTTCTAGTTTTTATTGATCTTTTTTACTAGAAAAAAAAGGTTTTGAATTTTATCAAGTGTCACTTGTGCATGTATTAATAGGATCATCTATTTCTTTTTCTTGGTTTTAGTCATGTAGTGGATTATATTGATTATTTTTCCAATGTTGAACCATTAGCAAATATCTGGTATGAGTCATACTTCATCATGATTAAGGATTTTTTAAATATAATGTTGGGTTTTTTATATACTACATTTTGGTATATAATGTTGCATTTATTTCAACATAATATTGGCTCAGATTTTATTGAACATTTTTGTGTCTATGTTGAAGAGGAATTTGGTCTATAATTTTCTTTTTAAGGTTATCTTCCTCTAAATTATTTTCTGGTTCTGTATTTTGGTCACTTTTTTGTTTCTTCTTTTCCAATATTTGGAATGGTTTAAAGTTAGCTGTGACTCCCATGATATTTCAGTATTGTCTCTGTGTTACATTGGTTTAATAGATCTGATTGAGCCATATGAGTGTATTTCTCAGCTTGCTAAATTGGTAATTCTTAGTGTCTCACCTTCTGTCTTCTGTTGGGTGTGTTAATGGATGGAGGTATATGTGCAATTCTCTGCTGCTTGTGTAGAGTAGTGGAGGTAGACTGAGCTGATATTGGTTGCAATCTGTCATCGATTAGGTAAGGCGGGAGCTGATAGTCTGATCATGAAGCTATAGGACATTTGTGGATGGCTGGATAATGTTGCTGGCTGTTGTCAGATGGGACAATGAAAATCGGAAACAAAATGAAGTAATATTAAAAAAATAACAAAATTAGCAAATAGCATTAAAAAACCCACCAAGATTGTACAATAAAAGAAAACAGGAATGCTAAAACTGAGAGTACAAAAGGAAGGAGAATTAGAACAGAAGATCAAAAAAAGTTCGATAGCCTACTAGTAAAAAGTTGCACTGCAATCCCAAAGGCACATGGTTCAAATCCACAAGCTGCTCCATGGAAGCAGGACAGACAATCTCCTCTCATGTGATTAACTGCCTTTGAAAACCCACTGAAATTAGCTATGAGTAGATTCCAACACGACTCTCACAGCAACAAGTTGAGGAGCATCTGAGCTGTCTATTGCTAGCTCACCATCTTACTTGACCAAGTTCTGAATTTTGCTGTGTTGTAAATTCCAGGGACCTCGCCCCCTAACAACATGCTCATTGGTCTTTTTTGATCATGAGCCCTCTCTCCTAGCTCTATATTTTCCAGGACCCACTGGAATATTGTCAAGAAGAGAATGACATGAAGCTGGGTTGGAGTAGGGGAACAACTTGCCTCTTTCCTTGACCTTCATAGTTCAGTTCTCCCAACAAGTATAGAAATCTATTTTCTTAAGTCTGTGGTTCTGATATTTTCATTTCATGGAATCTGATGCCTGAGCCTCACAGATTTCTTTTGGGCTGAAGTGCTTCTGGTATAATGTGACAGTCTGGAGAGTATTAGCCAGCCGCCCCCTCATTCTGGGTAAGCATCAGGCTTATGTAATTAGAAGTCCAAAGAAGAGAAATAGTCAGAGTCAATGCAACCAACAGCTTTCCCCTGCAGCTTTCTATCTGCTTGTCACTGAATTTTAGAGCAGGAAGAGACCTTGTACCTGATGAACTCTTGGGCATGTTGTTCCAAATGGATATTTGAATAACATGGTGACTTAGACACAACCCTCTTGTTCCAGATGTCAAAGCCACAGTCTAGTCCCCCATGGGCCCCTCAGATCCTTCAACTCATTTACAGTCAAATGCCCACCACTCCTCCCTGCTCTCTCCAATAAGAGAAACACATCTGAGGGCCCATCCTGAGAGAACTGCAGAGGGTTGTGGCAGGGAGAGAAAGAGGAGAGGAGGAAGCCTCCCCCTCACAGACAATTAGAGAGACTTGGGTTCCACCTCCTTTCTTCAGCTGGTGGGGAGCAGAAACCCTAGGAGCTCAGCCCTGGGGAGGAGAAGCTTGCCAGGGAGAAAGATAAAGGAGAAAGAGGAGGAGTCTGGCCAGCTCCCATCTCCCGGCTGTTGTTCCAGCCAAGTGGCTGGGCTGGAGAAGGAGAAATGAGTGTGAACAGATAAGAGTGCTTGCTTTTCTGTGGCCTTGTTTACACAAGCTTAGGTTCTTGCAGGCTGATTCCTGGGGCTGGAGGTGGGGGAACTGTGTGGGTGCAGGGCAGCATGAGGTTCTTGGGCTAAGGTTTGCTTTCATCTGTCTGGTCAAGGCCTGGGCAGCTTACAGATTTCCTTCTCCCTAGCTCTTCCACTTCCAAGAGTCTTCACTCTCAGACTTTATGCAAGAAGAGACTTCAGCTGAAATAGAAGGCATTTCTCATTTCACTTGAAATGAGCAAGTGTCGTCCCTAAACCAGTGGGCATGGTATTGCTCCCTTTTGCCTGGCCTCTTTGGGACGTGGATCAGAACGTCCAGCCAACATGCTGAAGTGAGTTGCATGATTACTTGACCTCCTTCTTTTAAACTTCATTTATTAGTCTTCTTTAAAGAAATTGGGTCTGTAACTCCGACTGCATCTGAGGTTCTGGATGCTATTGAAGGGCTATGTGCCAGACATTGTGCTTCTTGTTGTTGTTATGTGCTGTCTAGTCTGCCTAGAGCTGACTCATAACTGACCCTCTACCAGGTTTTCAATCACACAGGAGGAGACTGCCCATCTTTCTCTCAAGGAACAACTGTTGGATTCAAACAGTGTGCCTTCAGGTTGGCAGTGCAGATCCTTACCACTAGGCCACCAGAGCTCAGGAATTGTGCTAGGCATTAGGGACAGAACAGAGAACACCGTTGATACAATCCATTCTCCTGTGGACATATGGAAAGCAATTAAAAGATTATGTGAATCCTGGGCCAACGCAAAATTTGCTATAGGAGCACATGGCAGGGGATCTAACCTTTCCGGTTGTTGGAAAAAATCCATTACGGAGGAGAAGACATCCAATAGAAAAGTGAAAGATGAGTAGGACTGCCTAGGAAAGGGTGAGAGGTACAAAGAGAATGAAAGTTAAAGGCAAAGGAAACACCCTGATGAAAGCATCATGAAGCACAGAGAGTGGGATATATTTTGGGGAAAGAAATCAGTTGTGAACAGTGGGAGTTCAGAAAGTGAAAGAGGCAGTAACAGGAAAGGAGGCTGGAGAGGATGGGGGCCAGATCATGGTGAGTAAAAGGAAGAAGCCAGACCTGGAGAATGGGACTGGTGGGACTGGCTGGGACAGGAGATAGGAAGATTCTGGGGGAATGGGAACCACAGTCATCTCTGAGACCTTCTTAGGTGGGTTGCCATAGGTTGGAATTGACTCA
Organism: Elephantulus edwardii; assembly: GCF_000299155.1. Taxonomy (NCBI): domain Eukaryota; kingdom Metazoa; phylum Chordata; class Mammalia; order Macroscelidea; family Macroscelididae; genus Elephantulus; species Elephantulus edwardii. The sequence continues at coordinate 19,110,602 of NW_006399787.1, forward strand.
GTGACCACTAGTAAATAATGAAATACAACAAGAGAGAGCAAAGTGAAACAAAATTCCCAGACTTCCCTTGTCAGATTCGACTGCCTTTCACAGTGTTGCTGTTGTTAGGTGCCATCCAGTCAAATACAACTCATAGTGACCCTCTGAGCTCAGATCTGAACCCTGTCCTATCCTGCGCCGTCCACATTATCTCTGACACTTATGGGCCCATTTCTGCAGTCATGGTGTCAGTCTATCTTGTTGGGGGTCTTTTCTTTCACTGACCCTTCCAAGTATGATGTCCCTTGCCAAGGGATAACCTCTCTTAGCAATATGTCCATGTATGAGAGACTAAGCTTAGCCATCTTTGCCTCCAAAGAGCACTCTGGCTGCACTTTTTTTTTCTTTCCCGTTTGCACTAAAACTTTATTTTGTTTTCTACTTCGAGACCACTATGATCAAGACCCATTTTTGAAGTTAAAATGTCTACCAATATTTCTTTTTCTCCCATCCAACTCTTCCAAAAACCTTTCTGTATACCTCTGCCTGGACTATTTCCAACTTCTTATTCCAGATTCTCTTTGGGTCAAATACTTGAAAATTTTTCTTAAAAATTGCCATTTTGGCTGCACTTTTTGTAAGACATATCCCTTTGTTCTCTTGGCAGTCCATGGGATAGTCAGCACTCTTCTCCAACACCACAATTTGAAGACATCAGTTCTTCTCCTGTCATCCTTATTTATTGTCCAGCTCTCAGATGAGTAGCAAGAGAGTCAGGTGCTTCAAACTGGCATCCTTGCTCTTCAGTATTTTAGAGAAGTAGTTCCGAGTGGCCAGCAAACACTTTAGCACTAGTGGCTCCTGTGGGTGCTCTGTTAGCACTCGATCTACTCATGGAAGATATCTGTCTGACCCCATAGCCTGGCCTTAGTTCTTTGACACCAGCCTGAGGACGTTGTCCTGGTAGGTTAGTGTCTCCAAAGCAGGAATAATGGGATCCAGGTTGAAGGCTGAGCTGCAGCTGACTCGGGTAGGTCATGACTTCTCGGAAAGGATTTGCATCTACTCTAAGAATGGAAGTGACAAAGAACATTTTGCTGATGGTCAGTGTATGTGCGTCACTCCAAGAACTCTAGAAAGTTATCCGATTTCCTGTTCCTTCTTTGATCCTATTTCATCCTGTTGTTATTATTGAGCGCTTCTTCAGTCTCTGGCACAGCATGCAGTGGGTACTTTATTGGGTCAGGCTTCATACTCTGCCCAAGGAAGTCCTTGTTGTTACGTGCCGTTGAGTCGCCTGTGACCCATAGTGACCCTATGTACAACAGCCCTGAAGCCTCCCCTGTCCTGAGCCAGTCTCACTAATTGCTAGAACTGGTAATGTTAAGTTTAATGGATCAAGGTATAAGTTTCAATATCAGACTTTTGGGGTTTACACCTTCAACTAATCCAGTGACCTGGGACTAGTTGCTACATCTCTTTCTGCCCCAGTGTCCTCATCTATAAAAACAGGTGTAGTAGTAGTAGTAGTAGTAATAATAATAATAATAATAATAGCACCTATTGTTGATGGATTAAATGAGAGAATTCTTATATAAGGCTTTATACTCATCACAAAGACTATTGTTGATGAGTTAAATGGGAGACTTCTGGCAACCTACTGTTAAGGAGCTGCACTGCCAACATAAAGGCACATGGTTTGAATCCACCAGCTGCTCTGTGGGAGAAAGATGGGCAATCTCCTCTTGTGCAATTTACTGTCTCTGAAAACCCACTAGAGGGTGAGCTACAGGTTATTTCTGACTTGACTGCACATAAGAACAATGTTCATATTTAAGCCTCTGCACTTATTAAGTATTAGTTACTATTATTGATAGATGCCAATTGATTACTTTGGGAAAAGAAACTCTTAGGAAGGAGTCTTTTTAAAATCTGAGAAAGAAATGCAAAACATTAAAGATAGGGAGCTCTGGTGGCCTAGTGGCAAGATGCTGCACTGCAATCCCAGAGGTACGTGGTTCAAATCCACCAGATGCTCTGCTGGAGAAGGAGGAGGCAATCTCCTCCTGTACCAGTCAGATCTGATTTGATGGTACACATAAAAATAATACAATAAAAAAGAAAAAAACAAAAAAAAAACCCCAACATTAAATATGTCTACCTGGTGGCCAAGTGGTAAGAAGCCATGCTGCATCCCAAAGGCAAGTAGTTCAAATCCTCCATCTGCTCCACGGGAAAAAGATGGCCTATCTCCTCCCATGTTATTTACAGCCTCTGAAAACTGGCTGGAGAATCAGTTATAAGTCAACTACAGCTCAAAGGCACATAACAACAATTACAACCATAATGGCAACTATTATTTTACACTCTCTTCTAGTATTTGTTGTAAAATAATAATTTTTAAAAATCCAGACATCCAGGAAATTTTACACGTTCTTTTTTCTTTTTTAATCTGCTCCAGTAAACCTGCTATATATAGACTCAGGAAAAGACGGTTGTCCGTGGCCCACTCCTACTCTAAACTGAGATGTGAGAATCCTGGATTTGCATTCCTGTCCTGTCCCTTATGTGTTACATTTCCCAGTGTCTCAGAACCTGTTTCTCCTCTTCTGTTAAACAAAAATAATATCTCCTGTGGGTTATGAGAAGTAGCTCTGTTATGGGCAAAATGCCCAGCACACAACAGAGGATTAATAAATGCTTATTCCTTGCCTTTCCTTCTTCTCTAGAGGGGAATTCACAGAATGGGAAAGACTGTTGTCATCACATTGGCCCAAACTCCCCTTCAACCTTTTCAGGGGAAACCCCTAACCCACTTGAGAAGCTGTGGAGTCTGCTCTGTCTTCAAAAGCAGGGATAACCAGCCTCTCCCACTGTTTGCTGATGGGCCAGGTAGGCAAGCTTCCCAGAGTGGCGAGGGCATTTATCCTGTCGGCTAGAGGCGGAGAGTAAGTGAAGGCAAACAGAAAATCTTTTTCCAGAATCCCTTGAGGGTTGCATCCCTCAGCTCATGGTAGGCTGACCATTGCTGGGGAGAGGACTGCGGGATGTGTGGGTGGGGTGAACAGGGATTGCAGAGTTCAGGAAGAGGTTACTGAACAAACTAGGCTCATGAGAAAGACGCTTCTGTGAGTAAGAAAGGAGCTCATGAAATATGCTGGTGGGAGGAACCTCACTGTGCTACCCAGAATTCCCCCACCCAAGTGCCTTTCTCAGCCTGGAGGAGATGATCTTCATAATAAAGAATGGCTTATGCTTATAGAACATTTGTATAAAATACAATTTGTCTTTGCATTAGTTTTCATTTTCTGTTACCATAAGAAATCTAATTATTTATTAACACCTTTGCATGTTGAAAGCAAGGCGGACTCAGGGCACTTGCTGCAGAAGATCACGGACTACAATCTTCAATATGGATCTCAACATCAAGAAAACCAAATCCTCACCATTGGGCCAATTGGCAACATCATGATAGATAGAGAAAAGACTAAAACTGTCAACAATTTCATCTTACTTTGATTTAAAATAAGCACCGTTGGTATCAGCAGTCAGGATGTCAGAAGACCAGAGCATTGAGAAAGTCTTCTATCAGAGATCGCTCCAAAGTCCTTTAGAGTAATGATGTTAGTTTAAAGACTAAGGTGCACTTGATTCAAGCCATGTTTTTTCCAATCACTTGCTATGCTTCTGAGAGCTAGACAATAAATAAAGATGACAGAAGAATCAACGACTTTGAGTTGTGATATTGGAGAAGAGTACTGAATATTCCATGGACTATCAAGAGAACAAACTGTTATGTTTTAGAAAAAGTACAGCCAGAATGCTTGTTGGAGGCAAGGATGGTGAAGCTTCATCTCAAATATTTTTGGTACTTTGCTAGGAGAGGCTATTCCTTGGAAAGGGACGTCATGTTAGGAAAGGTGGAGGCTCAGTGAAAGAGAGGAAGACCCGCAGTGAGTGAATTGATACAGGGACTGCAGTGCTCAAGCGTGTTGGAGATGATATGGATGGAACAGGATAGGATAGAGTTCAGATCTGTTTATCATAGGGTCACTATGAGTCACACTCAACTCAACGGCACCTAACAACAACAATTTTGGCAAACCAATTGGTGATATGAAGCAATATCAACAACAAATACATATGTAACAGATCACCTGTAATTTCAACATTCTTCACATGTTCTACTCAGTGACATTAATTATGTTGCATTTATTGTTTAGTTTCAACCTCACCAAGAGGCAAAAAGGAAAAAAGTTCCCATGTGATGAGACAGCTGTGGCTCAAAGGGACCAAGAAACTTGACCAAGTTGAGGCGCTGCTGAGTTTGGACCTCATGCCTCGTCTTCTGGTACCAGGGTGGCTACAGCCAAAGGATGATCAGGAATTGTCCAGGCAGTTAATGCTTTCATTTCTGGAAGCATCATTAAAAAAAAAAAGTTTAAAAGCAAAAGTACTCCATGGCCCTGTTTTATCTTCTGACCCATCAGACTCGCTCCCACTTTGAAACTGAATGTCCACGTGCAGTGTCCAATGCTCTTCTGGGTGGCAGTGTCCCTGGAGGAAGAAGAGAGATGTGGACGGAGCATGGCAGATGGAGGAACTTAGGGCAGTCCCACAGAAAGGTTTTTACAGAGCTGCTGGTTAATGAATGACTAAGTGATGTTACAGATTCATGCTGTCTGGACATCAGCTGTCATCATTTAGACTAGGAGCCTCTCATCCATTTAATCTGTATGTAAAAGATAAAAATAACAAATAGTATGGACATGGGGCTTTGAGAAGGGCCTCTCTGAACCTCAGTTTCCTCATCTGTAAATAGATCCAATGCATTCTCCACCCACTCCTCCTCACCACCTCCATGACCTTAACTTGACTCTCTTGTGTGCCGGTTGGTGGAGCAAACATTTCCCAAATTCCTGGAAACGGGTCCAACTCTGCATTACAAATGGGTGCCCTGCACCTGTTCTGAGACCTTACTGGGTCAGGGTCTCTTTATCTGCAAAAGGCAAGGGTGGATCCTTGGAATTCTTCCAGCTGTAACATTCTCTCTAGAAGCCAGGCGCCAAGAGGGGGGCAGGGATACTGGCAGAAAAAGGGGGCCCTAGGAGCTAAATAGAGTGACTCAAAACATAAGTCTGAGTAAGGGGACTGTTTGGGTAAACTGGGGTCCCAGGAGCCAGAGGAGGGGAAAGTGCCAGAGGAGACGGCTTGGAAGGACAAGGTTAGGATGAGGGGCTATTTGAAGTAGGACTTGAGGCCTTTGGCTAATTTCTCTCAGGTTGTGCCTGTTGTATGAGGTCATCTCAGAAATGGTGCGCATGGCCAGTCTGGAGAACCCTTAGAGGCTTCTGTTAGCTGTAACACCATTGTTACCTGCGATTTGTCTCTTACTTAATGAGAGCTCTTTGCTGACCAGGCAGGACAGAGGGAACGAAATCCCTGGTTAGGACTGTGCCATGGAGGCCAGCATAGCTAAGCTATCTTGGGTTAAGGCTGAAAAAAAAATAGTAAAAAAAAAATATTTGGTTATCTGGCATTTGGATCCCAGCATAGGGGAAGGTTGGAGTCCTTAGGTGGTGAGCTGTATCCAGAGCAGCCCCTGCTGTGTTATCTCAGGGCAGGGCAGAGCCTGTAGATACTGGCCAAACCGTACTCCCTCAGGTCTGTCTGGGATCTTTCCCGGCAGGGACACTATCATTCTTTAAACAAGCCCCACAAAGTCAGCTCCAGTCCAGCAGCTCTGGGAGGTCTAGAAATATATTCTTATTTCTTGAATCAGGGTGAGGACTGAGGTGTGGTCTTCTTGCTACTCACCTCTGGCAAAGTCCATTTTCTTCTGTGACTCAGGGCCTCCATCTTGATCAGAAAGGGGTCCTTTCAGCAACCACTTTCCCCCGGCTCATGAGGAGGACATGAGGGTATGTGAGGTGATGCCTGTCACAAAGCTTGGGTTCTGAGAGAGGCATTAGAAAAATACCAGCTATTGCTACTGCTTATGGAGGCTTAAGATCTCGAAGAGTCTGATGGTGTTATTATTTACTAGGTCTGGGCCACCATGCTGATCCCAGGCAGGACGTGGTTACCCAAGTCCAGACTGAGCAGATGTCAAGAGTTCTTACTTTCCCCCCTTCTCTTTATTTTATATTGGTTTACATTGTTGTTGTTGTTATGTGCCGTCGAGTCGCTTGTGACTCATAGCGACCCTATGTACAACAGCCCTAAACTCTGCTCTGTCCTGTGCCAATCACACTGTCTCTGACACTCCCATTCCAATTATCCCAGTCACCGAATCAATCCACCTCATAGAGGGCCTTCCTCTCCTGCGCTGTCATATTGGTTTACATATAAAATTAATTTACTTGTGTATCATTCAAATATATTGCATTTCATGTTCATGCATTTTCTACATTTGTGTGTTTCAAACTCTCACCCAGGTACATTGTATTTTATAAAATTAATCACCATTGACCTGTGACAATTATTAACCTGCCTTTTCAAGTCCCCATTGGATCTTTCCTAATTCTCCCCCAAACTCTATTGCCCAAGTGATTTCCTCCTCTCTGCACTCTGCCACCCTCCCCTTCCCCTTTTGGACTTTTATCCACATCTTACTAGTTATCCCTCTATTTTCACAATAATATCCTTATGTAGTATTTTTTTTTAAGGCGTAACTTCAGAAGCCTTAGGGTCTTAGTCTGGGAGTCAGCTGATGTCCGACCTCCAGTATAGACCGGAGGGCTCTGCTTTCTGCTTTGGGTCTCTGAGTCTTCTTGGGAAATGACACATGCCTGTCACCAGCCCACAGGCCATCATCCTCTGAAAAATGTGACTGTGGGGTTACTGGCCCCAAGAGTTCAGCACCCTCTGCGGTAGGAGTGAGGGGAGCTTGGGAAAGATGCCTTTTAGCAGCTGGAGACCAATGTCTTAAACCTACTGTCTGGAGGCTGATCCCAGTTCTCTATACACCAGCTGTGTGACCTTTGCCAGCTAGGAAAGCACCATGTGCCTCCGTTTCCCCATCTGTAAAAGTATCAACATAATCACAGTTCATGTCTGCCAGGACTGTTGCAAGAACAAAACATGGTCTTGATGTTGTTAGTGGTCCTGGTGGAACATTTGAGACCTAGAAGATGCTCTAGAAATGCTAGAGAAGGTGGAGAGGCTAGAGAATGAGGCAAGCTAAGGGGTCAGAGAGCATCCAGGACTCCACTTGGGGTGAAGTCCAGCGCAGACTCAATGGCGTGGCTTGATAACATTAGTTCAAAGATGTCTGGCCCGTGTGTCAGCATTCTTGGGTCAGTCGTCTTTGAATTAAGGGAGCAGAGGCTCAGCATGGAGGCAGGTTCCCAGAGGGATCCTCCTTTCTTCCAACAGAACTCACAGACAGTTTTCTCTTTAACACCCCAAAGCCCGAAGGCCTTCAGAGCTGGGTGTGGGCGGAGGGGGCGGACCCTGTGGTCAGGGCCCACAGCTGAGTACAGGCCCTCTATTTTCCTGGAAGCGTCCTGTTACATCACCTGGAACTGATTTCTTCACCTGTCATCTCTGAGCAAAGGGCGAGGCTGCAGACAAGAGGCTTAGTCTTGCTTCTTATGAGTCTTGTCACCTTGAACAGGTCATTGATCTTCTGTATCCCTAGATGCTCATCTGTAAAATGGGAATAATAATCAAGCCTCCTTTAGGAAGTGGTTGTGAGGATGCAATCAGATGGCTGAGGTGACCACATGCATTTTCAGGTGAATGAAAGGAGTGATTGGAAGAAGCTGACCTACATTTCTGATAAGGGGCAAGAACTGATCACCTAGAGAAAGCAGTGGAAACTTCTGGAAGCTTCTCTATCCCAAATCACTGCCTTTGAGGAAGAGCTTAGGTTACAAGGCAAGTAGGGTCCCTCTGGCTTCATGGGGTAGGCTAAGTTGGGAGGAGAATTCTCTGTTAAACTCTTCAAGTAACTCTTCGGTGCCACCTTAAGAGAAATCTTTTTGGAGGCTCAGTTCATACCCCTTCCTAACAGAAGGAAGGAATGAGAATTAATTAGTAAACGTGGCTGTCAAACGTGGTTGGTGTTATTATTAACTTAATGTGTTTATTTAGAAGAGGGAGGCAGGCTGCACTGCGGTCCTAGGCGTGTGAGCTGCCAGCCAGCCCGCCAGGTTTGCTGGGAAACCCTGTAGATTGTTTCCACATGGGAGCTGACAATGCAAGCAATTAGTTGCAGTGGTGGAAGGCCTTGCGGGGAAGGGACGATGGGTTCTGATGATGGATTTTTCAGTCCTTCATAGAAAACACAGAGGCCTGAAGGGGAGGGGTGATTGTACAAGATCCCACGGTGGGGCTTGGGCAGCACCACCTGAAGCCAGCAGGCAGGGGGACCTCATAAGTGGGCGAGCACTGCACCAGGCTATGCTGACCTAGACAGGGGTCCCAGGCTATGCAAATAATGTGCATCCTGGAGCACATCTTCTGGGATGCTCAACCAACCTCCTGCTTGCACCCAGGTAAACTATGTAAGTGCTGCTTACACATGCTCAGCATTGGATGCTGGTCGTCGGAGGAAATGGGTGTTTCATAAAGAATGACTTGATCTTGCTGAGATGCACTGACTCCCTATGATTTTTAACCCTTTCTTTCGAGGCAGTTTGGTGTGGACTCTGGCATCAGGCTGCTTGGATTGAAATATTTGGCATCAATGCTTCTTAGGCTGTGTGACTTTGGGCAAAGTTTCTTCACCTCTCTGGGTTTCAATGGCCTTCTTTGTAGAAAACGGATGGTGATGTTTAATGAACGTGATGTGGGGATTGAATGTGTTAACATTCTAAAGCTTTTAGACAAATATGTAGATGCTAATTAAACAGATAAGTCTGGTGTTCTTGCTTTGAACCAGTGGCAGATAGCAGGCTGCTTTATGTTGCTCAGATCTCCAGATCATTTGCTCTCCCCTGAAGCCATTTCGACGCAGTCTCAGAAGAGTATCATATTCCATTTCGGGCTTTCTTGACCCTCTTATAGCTCATCTACCACCACCACCAGCAGCTGTTGTTGAATGGATTCTGACTCTTGGTGACCCTTATGTGTCAGAGTAGAATTATACATAGAAAGTTTTCAGTGATGGGATTTTTTTTTTTTTAAACTAGATCAGGAGGCCTTTCATTTGAAGTTCATTTCGGTAGACTTGAATTTCCAATTTTTTTGGTTAGTAGCTGAGCATGCTGTTTATATGTACCCCTCAGGGACTCCTTGCTGGTGTTCAGCTTGGACTCATTGTGACCCTATGAACAATAGATCGGAACCTTGCACTATCCTGTGTCATCGTAATAATCTCTGCCAAGCTCATTCATGCCCATTGTTCTATCACCACATCAATACACCTTGTTGAGGGTCTTCCTCACTTTCACTGACTCTCAGCCATAAGGGGTTCCTTACAGTTTGTAAGCTCCTCTGATACACAAGGTAGAGGGTCAATGAAAGAAAGGAAGATCCGCCACAAGATGGATTGACATAGTGACTGCAACAATAGGATTGAACGTGGTGGAAATGGTGATGATGCCAAGGACAGGACAAGGCTCAGATCTGTTGTTCTCGGGTCCCTATGAGATGTGGTTGACTCAGTGGCACCTAACAACAATAATATACACAAGCTGGTCTACCCTGAGCTCAAGTTGGCCCTGTGAGTTCATCTTTCATGCTTGATTTCTCAACCCCTGCCAGGTGCCGTGCTCTTTGTTCTTGGAAAGATGGTTTTCACCCCCCACCAGGCTGGTGAGTCAACCCCTTCTCACATCCACACACCATTCTCATGTATTTGTCCTCAAAGTTGGCTTTCACTTTGAATGGAGGGGCATGTGTTCCTTTAGTCCTGCTTGATGTCTTGGAGGCTATGTTATCTGCTGCCCTGATTTTAGGTCTAGGCCTTCGATGCATCAATAAAAGACATTTTATTGACTATCTGCTCATTCCTTGCCTACTTTATTGTGACCCAACTCAGTATTTTCAGTCATAAGGATAAAATATGGCTGAAAAGAGAGTTGGGAAAATGAGAACTAGTATAAACCAGGAGTACAGATAAGTAACTGGCGACCACCTTCCCTCTGAAACCTGAGTGGATTGAGTGCTTAAAAGAGTTTGCGTGTTTATCCGGAGTCTTTAAAAAGTTCACACCTTTGATAGAACCATCATAATGAAATACTATAAAATTTGCTAAGGTTCTAGATTCAAAGATGTTCTTTGCACAATTGTTTATAGAAGAAATATGTGGGAATAAGAAATATTCACCATTTGAGGAAAGTGGTATAAAATTATGACCACGTTGTTTGCAGTAGTTTTCAAACTTTTCTCAGTTGATGAGTTGCTTGAGGAGCTTGTTACAGTGAGGATTCCCAGAGTCTACCATGGAGATTCTGATTTAATGGGTCTAGGATGAGATCCAAATATCTGCATTTTTAACATACCTCATGTAATTCAGCTGCAGATGGTCTGCTGTTCACTTTTGAGAAAACTGATGTACTTGATGGGACATTTTGCAGTAACTTGAAATGATGTTTACAAGAGAGATTGTAATAACATGAAGGAATGCTTTATAAATAAAAAGTATGTAAAACTGTATATATAACTATGAATCCAATTACAAAACAGAAACAAGTAAAACAAAGCAAAAGTATATAAAAATGTAAATAGAGGCTCTCTTGGGGTTATAGTTTTATGATGAATTCCTTTTTGTCCCCATACATTTTTGGTGTCTTTAAAAATATCTAAAAGTGAGCTTTATTTTTACAATAAAAACTCATAAACTCACATGTTTAAAACAGAAGTCATCCTGCTTGGATAAAGGTCACCCACTTTTTTTGGATTTATATATTGGGGATTTCATTTTTGTTTTCCAAGAGATTGTTGGGTTCTGAAACAAAGCAATCCTGGTTTTGTAACCATCAGGCTCAATCATAAGCCTGTGAAGTGTTCTCATCAACCACTTCCCCTACCAGACATTTATCTGAAAAGCTTTTACAGCTATCAAAGGCACATTTACCACTTACATTTAGCCTGGAATTGTACAGCTGATTATTTTGTAGAACTGGATTATTTCTCTTAATGTTACTCTCCTGAAGATCTTTTAGAGTCTATTACAGGGAGCTCTGGTGGACTAGTGGTAAGGAGATGTGCTGCAATCCTGAAAGTACACAGTTCAAATCCATCAGCTGCTCTGTGGGAGACAGATTAAAACAAACTTGCTGAAGGGGCAGCTATGGGTCAGTTCTGACTCGATGGTACTCAACAACAATGACAGTTTGTACAGGACAGTAAAGTTCTCTCCCAAGAAGTTAGAAATGTTGTTGTTATGTGCCATCGAGTTGCTTGCCACTCATAGTGACCCTATGTACAAGAGCGCTAAACGCTGTTCTATCCTGTGCCAAATTAGCCATCTCTAACGCACTCATTCCCACCACTCAAGTCACAGAATCGATCCTTCTCGTCAAAGGTCTTCCTCTCCTTCGCCGCCCCTCCACTCTGCCAAACATCATGTCCCTCTCCAAGGACCAGTCCCTCCTTGCAACATGCCCAAAGTATGTCAGACGAAGCTTCA
>NW_006399787.1:19124026-19143225 GCF_000299155.1 Elephantulus edwardii
AAAGGCATCAATTCTCCTTCTATCCTCCTTAGTCATTGTCCAACTCTCTGATGCATAACAAGTGATAGCAAAGACCATGGCCTGTATCAGACACACCTTGCTCTCCAGAGAGACACCATTGCTCTTCAGTACTTTGGAGAAGTCCCTAATAGCAGACTTTCCCATGGCAATACGTCTTTTAATCCCCTGGCTACTGGTGCCAAGAGTGTTGACTGTGGAGCCAAGCAAACTAAAGCTGTGAACAATCTCAATCTCTTGGCAATCTACTTGTGAAAAATCAGGTAACGAAGACTGCATGGATCCCATGATCTGATCTGCAAACAAGCACGGAGATGATTCAGAACTGGGTAGGGTTTCATTCCTTTATGCACAGGGTTGCTCACCAGCAGCTACAGTAGTTGTTTTTGAATATAAACATGACAAAGAAGCAAATGGGAGAGTACAGAGCTGCGTGCAGACACTTGATTACAAGTGTCTTTACTGGATCCCTGACATGCAAGGCTTATGTGTTGGAATCTGCCTCCCAGCTTGGAAATAAGACCTCAGAGGCAATGAGGGCTCTTTCTGCCTGGCTGTGATGCCCCAAGTTGCCACCTGTCTCCTCTTGGTGACAGGTTTGTCCCCCTGGAATGGAGTTGAATATATTGCTCACCTGAGCCAGTAGTGGCTTGCTCACTGTTCAGTCATGTGCCCGGGACTGAATTCAGCAACCTCACCAAACTTCACCTGTGAAAATGGGGATGGGAGTTCACACCCCGCCTGTTACCGCTTCTGGCTGTTAAGTGATGAGGTGAGAGAAGGCCTTCTGTAAGCCACAAGGACATTGCTGTCCGTTTCCAATGAACAAATGAACGGCGTGTACCTTCTCTGACCCTATACCTGTGACCTTGAAGGCTGCGGGTGAGAGTGTGCACAGAGGGTTAAACATGAAGAAGACACACAACTCTGCAGAACTGAAACCGTATTTAAGGAGGCAAAGTACCAGGGGATTCTGCTTTGGGGAGATGGTTGTTGATAAAATACTTTCATTAAGGCCCATTGCTAAAGTGGTTGTGGCCTTGTTACGTGCTGTCGAGTCGAGTGTAACCCGTAGCGACCCTAGGAATAACAGATCTGAACCCTGTCCTGTCCTGTGCCAGCCTCATAATTCCTGACACATTACAGCCCATTGGCAATCACTGTGTCAATCCACCTGGTTGAGGGGTCTTCTCCTTCGTTGACCCTCTGCCTTTCCAATTTTAGTATATGTACTGTCAAAGCGAGCACAACCCTCTGCCTTTCCAAGCACCATGTCCCTCTTTATGGAACAGTCCCTTGTAGCAACACGCCAGAAGTATGTGAGTTGAAGCCACATTATTCTTGCCTCCAAAGAACACTCAAGCTATACCCTCTCCAATACGTATTTACTTTTTCTTGTGATGTTGTAGTTGTTGTTGTTATGTGCCGTTGAATCTCTTGCGACTCATAGCGACCCTGTGTACAACAGCCCTAAACTCTGCTCTGTCCTGTGCCAATCTCACTGTCTCTGACACTCCCATCCCGATTATCCCAGTCACTGAATCAATCCACCTCATAGAGGGCCTTCCCCTCCTGCGCTGTCCCTCCACCCTCCCAAGCATGATGTCCTTCTCCAAGAACCAGTCTCTCCTCACAACATGTCCAAAGTATATCAGACGAAGCCTCAGAATCCTTGCCTCCAAGGAGCCACCCAGTTTAACCCTTTCCAGGATGAATCTGTTTGTTTTCCTAGCAGTCCATGGTATACTCAACACTCTTCTCCAGCACCACAGCTCAAAGGCATCAATTCTCTATCAGCCCTATTCACTGTCCAACTCTCTGATGCATAGCACGTAATTGCAAAGACTATAGCGCGGATCAGGCACACCTTAGTCTCCAGCCTGACGTCGTTGCACTTCAGTACTCTTGAGAGGTCCCTCACAGCTGACTTTCCCAATGCAGTGCGTCTCTTGATTTCCTGGCTGCTGTTACCAGGAGTGTTGATTGTAGAGCCAAGTAAACTAAAACTGTTAACTATCTCAATCTCTTCACCATCCATACTGATCCTGCCAATTGGTCCAGTGGTGAGAATCTTTGTCTTCTTGACATTGAGCCTCAATCCATGTTGGAGGCTGCAGTCCTTGACTCTCTGCAGCAAGCGCTTCAGGTCCTCTTCAGTTTCAGCAAGCAGGGTTGTGTCATCTGTATAATGCAGATTATTGATAAATTGTCCCCCAATCTTGACCCCACATTTCTCCTCATAAAGCCCAGCCTGCCAGATAATCTGTTCTGCATATAGATTGAAAAGGTATGGACATAGGATGCATCCCTGACGTATGCCCTTCCCAATTTTGAACCATGCAGTGTTCCCTTGCTCTGTTCTGATGACTGCCTCCTGGTCCAAGCATAGGTTTCGCATTAGCACGATGTACATGTTTCTTGTGATAGTCCATGGATATTCAGTATACTTCTCCAACACCACAGCTTAAGGTCTTTCATTGTGTGTTGTCATCCTTATTCATTGTCCAGCTCTCAGAAGCACAGCAAGTGATCTGAAAGACTATAACCTGAATCAGATACACCTTGGTCCTCAAACAGACATCATTACTCCTCAATAATTTGGAGAGGTCCCTATTGCAGACTTGTGTAGTGCAGTATGTCTCCTGATTTCCTGACTACTGGTTTTAACAGTGTTAATTATGAACCCAAGTAAGATGAAGTTGTTGACAGTTTCAATCTTTTCTCCATCTATTATGATGTTGCCTATTGGTCCAAGAGTAAGAATTTTTGTTTTCTTGATGTTGAGCTGCAATCCATATTGAAGGCTATATTCTTTGATCTTCTGCAACAAGTGCTTCAAGTTCTGCTCACTTTCAGCAAGCAAGGCTGTATCATCTGCATAATGCAGGTTATTGATGAATCTCCCTTTGATCTTGGTGCCACATTTTTCTTCATAGAGTCCAGCTTCTCGAATAATTTGCTCAGCATACAAATTGAACATGTATGGAAAGAAAATACAACTTCCTTCTTAATTTTAAACCATGTAAAGTTCCCTTTTAGTGGTCTTTGCTAGGAAAACAAACAGATTCATCCTGGAAAGGGTTAAACCAGGCGGCTCCTTGGAGGAAAGAATTCTGAGGCTTCGTCTAACATACTTTGGACATGTTGTAAGGAGAGACCAGTCCTTGGAGAGGGACATCATGCTTGGTAGGGTAGAGGGACAGTGCAGGAGGGGAAGACCCTCTATGAGGTGGATTGATTCAGTGACTGAGATAAACAGGATGGGTGTATTGGAGACAGTGTGATTGGCACAGGACAGAGCAGAGTTTAGGGCTGTTGTACATAGGGTCGCTATGAGTCGCAAGTGACTTGACAGCACATAACAAACAACAACAATGTTGCCTTGCCTTGTTTAGACGACAGCTTCTTGATCTCAGTAGAGGTTTCGCATGAGCACAATTAAGTGTCTGGGATTCCCAGTCTTCTCAATGTTAGCAATAACTTGTTATGATTCATACAGTCAAATGCCTTTAGCATAGTCAATATAGCAAAATGTTTTTGGCAAAATAGACATTCTTATTATATTATTTACTTTCAGGTAGGATCCATCTGACATCATAGACATTAGCAATGATATTCCTGGTGCCATGGCATCTTCTAAATCCTGCTTGAACTTCTGGAAGTTACCATCATTTAATACATGTACTGTACATAGCTTGAATGTTGAAAAATTATAAGTTGTGAAAAAGGAAATAAAATGCATAGTCATAGACATACTAAGTACTAGTGAGATGAGTTGAACTAGCTTTGGCCACTGGGAATCAGATAATCATATGGTACACTACCCTGGGAATGAAAAACGGAAGGATGGTCTTGCATTTTCGGTCTCTTCTAATATACATTTCAGTTTTTTCTTTCTCCTCTGTCTTGTTTTTGCTCTCTTCATGGCTGATATCATTGATATCATCCTACAATTCATGTGGTCTTTGATCACTTGTGTTCAGTGCTTCAAACCTGTTTTTAAGATGATTTTGAAATTCAGATGGAATAGATTTAAGATTATACTTTGGTTCTTTTGGACTTCTTTTTCCTTTTCTTTGACCTCAATTTGAACTGGTGTGACCCACAGTCTGCCCCTAGCCTAGTTGTGCTGGTTTCTAAAAAAATTCATTTAAATTTTTGTTTTATATTAGTTTGCATACAAAATTCATATATATCCTGTTTCACACTTTCCTTCATTCACATTGTGCTTTATACAATCATTCCCATACATTGTGTTTTATAAAATTAATCCCTTTTGAATTATGTGCACCATTACTCCATTTCAAGTCCTTGCTGGATCTTTCCTATTTCCTTTAACTCCTCCCTCCACCAATCAAATTGTGTGACCCTGTGATTTACCCCCTGCCGACCCTAACCCCTCTGCTCCCACCCCTTCCTCCTTTGGACCCACACACACATTTTATTAGTTATCCTTCTATTTTTAAAATAATAATCTTATGCAGTATATATCCTTGTGAGACTGACTTAATTCACTCAGCATAATGCTCTCCAGTCTTTTCTAAGTCACGTAGTATTTTTCTAAATCACTGCTCCTGAGTGTTGCATAATCTTCCATCATGTAAATGTGGCACAATTTCTCAATCCATTCAGTTGTGGTTGGACATTTGGACTGATTCCATGTTCTTGTGATTGTGAATAATGCTGCTATAAACATTGATGTACAAATCCCTGTTTGTGTCTCAGTTCTAATTTCCTTGGAGTATATTCCTAGCAGTGGAAGAGCTGTGTCTTATGGAATTTCTATGTTTGGCTTACTGAAGAAGTGCCAAGCTTCCTTCCAGAGTGGGTGTACCATTTTACAATCCCACCACAAGTGTGTGAAAATTTCTCTGTCTTCGCATTCTCTCCAACATTTATTGCTTATTGTCCCCTTAAACTTTGCCACTGCTACATAATACTGGGAAGGGCAGAGATTCGACAAAGAAGAGAAATACCTTCAACCAGGTGGATTGACATGGTGATTTGCTGTAATGAGCTCCTGTGTGTAAGGAAGTGTGAGGGTGGCACAGGATAGAGCAGAGTTCAGATCTTTTGTTTATGGGGTCACTATGAGTCATACTTGACTCGATGGCACCTTATAATAACAAAAACAATAACTGGAATGAGATGGCATCTCATTGTAGTTTTGAGTTGCATCTCTTTTATTGTCAGAGATTGTGAGCATTTCTTCATGTTTCTGTTCCTGGCCTAGTTTTGACTCCAAATACTGAGCTTCTCCAGTGATTCCTAACACAGTTGTAGGTCAATCTGATTTCGATGCAGTCCATCAGATGATGCCCATGTGTAAAGTTGAGGTTTGTGCATTTTTTATTTTAATGAAAGTTTACAGAGAGGTTTGTGCATTTTTAAAAAAGTTGTTTCCAGTGAATAAATCATTGAAAATACAAAATTCCATCATTCTATTTCTAGCCTCATTTCTATCACCAAGCCCATATTTTCCAGCTATTATTCCTTCTTCATTGTTTCTAGCTTTTGATTCCAGTCACCAATTATCATTAATGTATCTTGATTATAATTCAAATTGTAATTCAAATTGATTCAGACAATTTCAGACTGCAAGAGTTGATAAAAATTTTCAATTTCTTCCTCTTTGCCTCTAGATGTAGGAGCATGTATTTGAATAATAGTTCTACTAACAAGTCTTCCTCGTATGCATATGGATAATATCTTATCACTCACAACATTGTATTTCAAGCTCAAACTTGAAGTTGACGTTTTGACTATGAATACAACCCCCTTTTTCCTGTTTTTCATTCCCAGCATAGTGTATACTGATTATCTGATTCAAAGTTGCTAAAGCTAGTCATATTATCTCACTAATATAGATGTTCATGTGCTTAATTTAATTTTACATAATATTTGGTTTTCCAGTATTCAAGTTATGTACATTTCAAGTTCCATTTTTTCTTTTTTAAATTATTATTATTAATTTTAATGAAAATTTACAGAGACTTTGGATTTCCATTCATTCATTGTTGCACTTTTCTCCCTGCCCATCCTACTCTTCCCCCGCCCCAGTAACTCTTCTCTTTGAAAAGTAAAAGGAAAATTCTTTCGTTGTTTTATAATTCCTCCCCCAGGTCCACTCCACTATGCAGCCTTCGTTCTGGACTCCTGTCATGACAAAAATACCCAACCACATATCCCTTTTTAAACAGTTATCTCCATCATCTGTTTCAATGCAGTATACATTATTGAATCCATCTTTCTCAATCTCCCCCAACCCCGATGTCAGTCCCATTTTACAACAGTGGCACCATGCAGTATTTGTCCCTTTGTGACTGAGATATTTCACTCAGCATAATGTCTTCCAGGGTCACCCATTTTGAGTAATATTGCATGAGTTCCTTGTTTTTCAACACAGCATAGTATTCCATTGTGTGAATATACCACAGCTTCTCTATCCATTCGTTTGTTGATGGGCACTTAGATGGTTTCCCAAAAATCACATGGAGTTGGGATGAAGTCATTACCACAGGTTTCCAACTCCTTGCTATTGTGAACAAAGCCGTGATAAGCATGGGTGTGCATGTATCTGCTTGGATGTCAGTTATGGTCTCTTTGGGAGATATTCCCAGTAGTGGAATTGCTGGGTCAAATGGTATCTCTATTTGCAACTTTTTGAGAAACTGCCACACCACCTTCCACCATGATTGCACCATTTTACATGCCCACCAACAGTGAATAAGGGTTCCAGTTTCTCTACAACCTCGCCATCATTTGTTGTTTGCTCTTCTGCAAAATTTTGCTATTCTTTCTGGGGTGAGATGATATCTCATAGTTGTTTTGATTTGCATCTCCCTTAGAGCGAGGGATTTTGAACATTTCTTCATGTGCTTGTTGGTCATCTGAATGTCTTCTTTGGTGAATTGTCTGTTCATATCCTGTGCCCATTTTTCTATTGTATTGTTTATCTTTATCTTGTTGTGGTGTCAAGGTCCAATTATTAAAGGATGTTTGCCATTATATTTCCTCATTGGATTGACTTCCAATCTGTGCTCTACTACTAACACTATAACTATCCATATACCTCTACTTTTCAAAGGGTTTTTAGAAACCTGTTATTTAAGAAGTGGGTGGGCAGTCCTGCTTCCTACTCTGTCTTAATCTGGGGGCTTTGTCCCATAAAGTTAACTAGGGAAATAACCTATCAATGTCCCCAATGGAATTGAAGTACCAGCCTTACAGTTATAAGTCCAGTGATACCAATCTTTCTTTAAATTTGTTATGCTGTCAGTAGGTAGCATTGAGTCAAGTATAACTCATAGTGACCCTCTGAACAATGGATCTGAACCTTGCCCTATCCTGTGTCATCCTAACCATCTCTAATACATTTGAACCTATTGTTAAAGTTACCATGTCAACCCATCTGGTTGAGGGTATTCCTCTCTTTGACCAACCCCCAACCTTTCCAAGCACAATATTCATTTTTAAGGACTGACTTTTTCTAACAACATGCTGCAAGTTTGTGAGATGACGTTTCACCATTCTTGCCTCGAAGGAACACTCTGGTTGCACTTTCTCCAGACGTATTTGTTTGTTTTGGTAGCTCATGAGATTTTCAATACTTTTATCCAACACCACAACTCAAAGACATTGACTCATTTCTTTCATTCTTATTCATTGCCAAACTTCCAGACGCATCATCATCATCATAATTGAAAAGAGCATGGTTTAAAATTGAGACAGAAATGTGTCATGGTTGTATTCTCTCTCCATACCTATTCAATCTGGATGCTGGGTAAATTTTTTGGGAAGCTGAACTCTGTGAAGAAGAGTGTGGCATCCGGATTGGAGGGAGAGTCATAAATAACTTGTGTTATGCAGATGACACAACCTTACTTGCTGAAAATGAGAAGGACTTGGGGTCCTTGTTGCAGAAGATCAAGGAATGCTGCCTTCAGTAAGGATTGCATCTCAATGTAAAAAAGCCAGATTCTTATCATTGGCCCTACAGGCAATGTCATTATGGATGGAGAGAAGATTGAAACAGTTTTATCTTGCTTAGATTCATAATTAACACCCTTGGCATCAGCAGTCAGGAAATAAAGAGACACACTGTACTAGAAAAATCTGCAGTCAGGGTCCTTTCCAAATTATTGAGGAGTAATGATGTCAGTTTGAGGACTAAGGTACGTCTGATTTAGGCCATAGTCTTGCTGATTATTTACTATCCATCTGTGAGCTGGACAACAAATAAGGATGACAGAAGAATTGACACCTTTGAGCTGTGGTATTGGAGAAGAGAACTGAACATCTAATGATGGCCAGGAGAACAAATGGATATGTCTTGGAAAGGGTGCAGCTGAGTGCTCTTTGGAGGCAAGAATAAAGAGGCTTTGCCTCACATACTTTGGACATGTTGCTAGAAAGGACTGTTCCTGGGAAAAGGATATGATGGTGGGAACGGTGGAGGGTCGGTGAAGGAGAAGACTTTCAACTAGGTGGATTGACACACTGACTGCTGCAATGGGCTCTTGTGTATCAGGAAGTGTGAGGATGGTGCAGGGTATAGCAGGGGTCAGATCTTTTGTTCATAGGGTTGCTATGCATTGTATTCGACTCAATGACACCTAACAACCACAACATATGCATACTAAAAAAATATACTCGAGTTTATACTACTTTAAAACTTGCCTTTCTAATTTAAGAGTCAGTCTTCTTAAAACTTTTTTTAAACTCTTTTAAAAAGAGACTATTTTTAAAATTATTATTGTACTGATTTATTTAAAAGTTTGAACACATTGTTTTTTCACACAGGAACTTTTCCATTTCCTTCAACCCCCGTCCCTGGCCCATGAAATTGTACGACACTATGATTAACAGAATGGGAATCCCAGAACACTTGATTGTGCTTATGTGAAACCTATGGTTGGACCATGAGGCAGTTATCAGAACAGAGCAAGGAAACATCGCATGATTCAGAATTAGGAAAGGCGTATGCCAGGGATGTGTCCTATCTCCATATCTTTTTAATCTATAATGTGGAACAGGTCATCTGGGAGGCTGGGCTCTATGAGGAGAAACGTGGCATCAGGATTAGTGGAAGATTCATCAACAATCTGCATTATGCAGATGACACAACCCTGCTTGCTGAAACTGAGGAGGACCTGAAGCGCTTGCTGCAGAAGGTCAAGGACTGCAGCCTTAAATATGGATGGAAGCTGAACATCAAGAAAACAAAGATTCTCACCACTGGGCCAGTTGGCAGCATCATGATAGTTGGGGAAGAGATTGAGATTGTTAACGGCTTTAGTTTGCTTGCCTCTACAATCAACATTGAAAATATAACATATTTCATATATCAATATAACATATTGAACATACCATGAGCTGCTAGGAGAACAAACAAGTTCGTCTTAGAGAGAGTGAGATCAGGCTGCTCCTTGGAGGCAAGGATTCTGAAGCTTCATCTGACATACTTTGGACATGTTGCAAGAAGGAACCAGTGCTTGGAGAGGGACACCATGCTTGGAAGGGTGGAGGGACAGCACAAGAGAGAAAGACTCTCGATAAGATGGATTGATTCAGTGACTGGGGTAATGAGGGTAAGTGTGTCAGAGATGATAAGATTGGCACAGAATAGAGTAGGTTTTAGGGATGTTGTACATAGGGTTGCTATGAGTCACAGGCGACTCACCAGCACAGAATGTCAACAACAACCCCCCACTCATCCTCATCCCTCTTCTTCCTCCCTCACCCCCTTGGATCCTCATACTCATTCTACAATAATGGTTTTATACAGTATTTGCTCTTATGGGACTGAGTTAGTTCACTCAGCGTAACGCTTTCTAGTTCCTCCCAAGTTAGGTAATAATTTACAAAATCATTGCTTCTGCATGCTGCATAGTATTCCATTGTGTGAATGTACCATAAATTCTCAATCCATTTGATTTTGTTTAGACATCTGGGCTGTTTCCATGTCCTTGTGATGAGGAAAAACACTACTTCATGAACACTGGTGTACAAGTACCCGTTTGTGCCTCAGTTCTCATTTTTTAACAGTATTTTGACTGTCTTTTTTCCATATTAGTTCATGTAGATTGAGCTTAACCATAAGTTATTAAACTAGTTCCTCTTTAATGGAATGTTAGCTTATTTCCCTAGTTAGGTAAGTGTGGTAGCCTAAAAATCGCTATGATGATGGAAGCAAAAAACTGGTCTTTCAAATACAGCAGGACCACTGGTAGAGCATAAGATTTAGCAGAACTTCTAGACTAATCTCTAAAACCCTAGGGCACTCTGGTGTCCTAGGGGGTAAAGAGTTGACCTGCCAAACCAAAGGCAAGTGGTTTGAATCCACCAATGACTCTGCAGGAGAAAGACTGGCAGTCTTCTCTTGTGTTTTTTGTTTTGTTCTTTAAAGGGAACTGTCAAGTTTATTTGGAGAGGAAAGAGACCCTGAAGAAGCAAACCATTTCTTTTTTTTTCTTATCTTTTATTGTTGTGCACTGTTGATTCGGATCCGACCGGCACAGGAGGAGATTGCCTCTGCTTCTCCAGCAGAGCATCTGGTTGATTTGAACTGCGTGCTTTCAGGATTACAGCACAACTTCTTCCACTAGACCACCAGAGCTTTATTTCTCATGTTATTTATAGTCTCTGAAGACCCACTGGAGGGCCAGCGATGAGTAAATCTGACTCTATAGCAATGAGTTTGAGTTTTTCAAGACTAAGCTATACTAAGAAAAATAATACCTGATGAACTACTTCTGAAAATTAGTCAATGAGAACTCTATGGATCACACAGAGTCTGATAGAGTACTAGAAGATGACTCCCCGAGCTTGGAAGGTATTAGAAATATAAAGAGGCCATGACTATGGACTTGAGCATACCGAAGACCTTGGAGAGGGCACAGAACCTGAGAATCTTGCTTTCTGTTATAAACAGGATCTCTGAGAGTTGAACTGTCTTGACAGCAACTAACAATGACAACAAGAAGTTATTCGTAATTTAAAAAACATTACGAAGAAGACTGCAGTGAACTTCTTTGCTCATCTATTTTTGAACACCTTAAGACTGTGACTAAATCTCTGTAGGATCAATTTCTAGATTTGCAGTTACTGAGATATTTTGCACATTTAAGATTTTGATGTGCTCCAAAAGAAAAGAAAATGATTATATTAATTTATGCTCCTTCAAACAGTTCTTGCTTCCTTTTCCAGCCATGAGTATCATGGCATTTTTGCCATGCATTTTTTTAAGACAGGAAGGCTGGATTCCGTTTTGAGACTGTGTTCCATCAATGTCTTCCCAGAGATTTAAAAAATCATGATCACAAGGCCTTTTGGAGAGTAGCATCTGGCCCTAAGACAGCCCAACCACAGGAAATTGTCAACAGATTTCCCAAGAAACCCTCTGCACACTGGGAGTTTATTCAAAGGGAGACAGGGCTTTCCATCTGAGCCCAATCACCAATCTGCCCAGAAGCTAGACATCAACCTGTCTTTTCTTGTGAGGGAAGAAAAAATCAAAGCTGAGTGTGGGTATCTAACCAAACACAGTGGCCTCGAGGCTACTCTCTACTTACCTCTCCACCGAGTTATCACAAGAGCCACATCAGCTTTTCTGGTTCTCTAAATATCCTGTAAAAAGTGCTTGTAAGGGATGCCCCTATGAAATACTTGAAGTAAATCAATTCCTTATCAGGGCTGAAGGTTGTGGACACACTTGGTCTTGCCTGAACTTGTTCACCTCTGATCTCCTGAACACTTAGAAGACACTAGCTGTTGCCTAACCCAATGGGCAGATGAAGGGCCTGATAGACCACCAGCAAAGCAGGCCCCTGGAAAAATGAAAGCAATGCGGCTTTGATAAAGTTGTCCAGAATTTTGTTTATAAATCTCCAGAAAGAAATAATTTTAACTTTAGTATATGTGTAATTTTTGTGTCTTAATGTTTGGATAGTTGTTACTTTGAATCACATTCAGAAGGTGGTCGAACTTTGTTGTTGTTGTTGTTGATTACCCTTGAGTAGAGCTGGACTTACAGTGACCCTATGAACAAAAGGCCTGAAGCCTTTCTGTAACTATCCCCTTTTGTCAAAGTTCATAGAGTTTCCAAAGGCATGTTGTTAGGGGTTAAGATTTCTGAAGATCTGAATGGGCTCCCTCAGGACTGTCCCTGACCCTCAAGTCACTGAGGTTAAGAACTCTCAAAGGCTCCAAGGTTTTCCAGTTTTAAGGTTTTTAAAATTCATTCATTGTTGCACATTTCCCTCCCACTCCTTCCCCCTCCCCCCAGTCCACTTTGCAATGCACCTCTTGCTCCAGATTGTAATCATATATTTCTTTTTTTTTTTTTCACTCAGACTGCGTCCTCTCCCTCTTCCTCTCCCATGATGGGAGAGAAGAACGATCATCAATGGCAAGTGGCAGTTGCAATGAAGCAACACCAAGAGCCGGCTTCACGCTCAGGAGAGAACGCTGCGTCTCCTCCTCATGGTTTTCGGTGCTCTACACGATCAGAGAAACTTCTCTAGTAACGAACTATAGAAATGATCCCTGAAAGTATAGTCTTATAATCATATATTTCTTTTAAACAGTTCTTTCCCTCATCTGTTCCAACGCTGTGTTTGTTTTCTATCCATATCAGTCCTGTTTTATAACAGCAATGTTATGCAGTATTTGTCCTTCTGTGACTGAGATATTTCACTCAGCATAATGCCCTCCAGGCTCCCCCTTGTTGTGTAATGTTTTACTATTTCACTGTTTTTCAATGCTATATTGTATTCTCACCACTCGGCCAATTGGCAGCATCAGTATGGATGGTGAAAAGATTGAGATACTCAACAGTTTTAATTTACTTGGCTCCACAGTCAACACTCTTGATAACAGCAGCTGGGAAATCAGGAGATGAACTGCATTGGGAAAGTCAGCTGTGAGGGACCTCTCAAGAGTACTGAAGTGCAACGATGTCAGGCTGGAGACTAAGGTGCGCCTGATCCGTGCTATAGTCTTTGCAATTACGTGCTATGCATCAGAGAGTTGGACAGTGAATAGGGATGATAGAAAGAGAATTGATGCCTTTGAGTTGTGGTGCTGGAGAAGAGTGTTGAATATACCATGGACTGCTAGGAGAACAAACAGGTTTGTCCTGGAGAGAGTGGGGAAGCCGGAATGCTCCTTGGAGTCAAGGATTCTGAAGCTTCGTTTGACATACTTTGGGCATGTTGTAAGGAGGGACTGGTCCTTGGAGAGGGACATCATGTTCAGGAGAGTGGAGGGACGGCGCAGGAGAGGAAGACCCTCGATGAGATGGAATGATTCTGTGAGTGGAGTGGTGGGAATGAGTGTGTTTGAGACAACAAGGTTGGCACAGGATAGAACAGCGTTTAGCGCTCTTGTACACAGGGTCGCTATGAGTCGCAAACGACTCGATGCCACATAACAACAAACAACAATATTGTATTCTGTTATATGGATGTTATGGATGTAGCTTTTCTATGCATTTTCCCCCCATAGCTTTTCTATCCATTCTTTTGTTGATGGGCACTTGAGTTGCTTCCATCTCTTTGCTGTTGTGCATAATGCAGCAATAAACATGGGTGTGCATATATCTGTTTGGGTGGCAGCTCTAGTTCCTTTAGGGTATATTCCCAGTAGTGGAATTGCTGGGTCAAATGATATTTCTATTCCCACCTTTTTGAGAAAGTGCCAGACTGCTTTACATAGGGGCTATACCATTTTACATCCCTACCAGCAGTGTACAAGAGGTCCAATCTCTCTACAACCTTACCAAGATTCGTTGTTTGCTACCCTGTTGAACTTCTTGACTGTTGCTGGGGTGAAATGCTATCTCATAGTTGTTTTGATTTGCATCTCTCTGATAATGAGGGATTTTGGAACATTTCTTCATGTGTTTATTTACCAACTGAATGTCTTGGATTTTATGAATACCCTGCCTGCTGGGTTCTAGAGATGACCATCAATTTTGCTATGGCTTCAGAATATTACATGTTAGGATGGTAGTGGGATTTTGTCGGAAAGTACAAGAAAGAACTCATTGCAATACTGGTATTTAAACTGTATATCCTACCTTTGTTGCTAGCTAGTTGTCTCTGAATCATGAGACCCAAAGAGCAGGACTTAAAAGACTTGTCAAAAGTACTACGTTGTTTTAAAGGTCCTTGGGTGGCGCAAATGCTTGTGCTCAAACACTAACCAGAAAGTTGGTGGTTCAAATCCATTCAATGGTGTCATGGAAGAAAGGCCTTGTGCTCTGCTTCCATAGAGATTATAACCAAGAAAAACCACCTGGAGTAGGTCTGCTCTATAGCATGCATGGCTACCGTGAGTTGGAATCACGTTAATGGCAGTAGGTTTGGTTTTCTTTTATTTTTTGTTTGTTTTATTGCTTTGTATATAAAGGTAAATCCTGGAGAGGGTTAAACCAGGCTGCTCTTTGAAGGCAAGGATTCTGAAGCTTTATTTGACATACTTTGGATAAGTTGTAAGGAGGGACTGGTCCTTGGAGAGGGACATCATGCTCAGGAGGTTGGAGGGACAGTGCAGGAGAGGAAGACCCTCTATGAGGTGAATTGATTCAGAGACTGGGGTAATGGGGGTAGGTGTGTCAAAGACAGTGAGATTGGCACAGGATAGAGCAGGGTTTAGGGCTGTTGTACATAGGGTAGCTCTGAGTTGCAGGCAACTCGACGGCATTTAACAATAACACATAAAGCACTAGAAAAACAGCATTGAAATTAGAATTCCAGTATCTTCTCCTTAGTCTGTAGCATACAGTAGGTGTTGTAGAAAGAATTATTCATTGTTTTACTTTGAGCTGAACAGAATCATACTTGTAGCTATCTCATTCAAGGTCAAGTATGTTCAATACTCATGATATGGCAAAGTTTCACTCCTTCCTGGAGCTTCTCCATTCCTACCATTTCCCGTTACTTATTGATCAATTCGGTCCTGTGTTAGGGGGTGGACAAGATAAATCTGCATGTCTGCAGTGTGCGAAGGATAAAATCCCAGAGCCGCCAAGTCACCTCTAATTCACAGTGACCCTATAGGGCAGAGTAGGATTTCCCATAGGGTTTCCAAAGCTGTAAATCATTACAGAGCCAGGAAGCCTCACCTTCCTCCCACATAGCAACTGGCAGGTTCCAAACATTGACCTTTCAGTTAAGAGTTGATAACTTACCCAAAGCTTCTCATTTTTACCTTCCTAACAATATTAGAATTGTATTATTGAACCACCATTTTTTTTTCTCCACAAAGATTACAGATATGTGTAAGAGCCAGGATTCAAACCCAGATCCACCTGATTCCAAACCCTGTTCTTGGTTCACTCCCTGCTGCCTTTATTGCACCAGGCTTGCCAGTGTAAGGCAGTTCCAGGAGTGCCAGCTCATTAGGAGCTTTTAGGGCTGAGAAACAGAAGCCCCTGATACCTCACCCAGCAGGTTTGGTTGGAGCTCTGCTAGGCACAAAAGGTTAGGTGGCCATGGTGAACCAATCCCTGCTGCCGGATAAAGCTGCATCATCCAGGGAACAGGAGCCGGCCCAGATGGACAAAGAAGCCTTTGTGGTGGTCATGGTGATGCAAGTTTCGAAGCCTTCTCTGTGACCCAAGCTCTGCAATTTGCACTGATCACAAGATCCTTCTCAGTGCCTTTCTTGGAGAAGTCTACACCTTTAATTAGGCCCCACAGGACTTAATTGGGCTCTGCAGATTCCACCCATTCATGTGTTCAGTTGTTCATTCCTCCAGTGGCTATTACTAGGCTACCCTCACCCCTTTCTTGGTGTTTGGGCTAGTACAAGAGGTAAATATGGAATATACTTGTGAATATACTTTCGCTTGCTTTCCGGGAGCTTGCAGGATAGCTACAAAGGGAGATAGTTACAAAGTCAACAGGCCCAGAGGGAGTGCATGAATCATGGGGCTGGGAGAGTAGCAAAGGAGAAGGGACACTGAAATCCAGAAGTAATGTTTACATTTAGATCTAAAGGAGGAGTTGAAATTAGCCAGAAGAAGGAGTAGGGAAGAATGTCTATTTAATAAAGCACTTTTGAGGGGGCTCTGGTGGCACATAGGGAGTTGTACTGTGACCCCAAAAGCTATGCCTCTCTGGAGTTTCCAATCCTCTAGCGGCTCCTTGGAAGAAAGATAGGCAATCTCCTCCCGTCTGATTTACAGCCTTCCGAAATCCCACTGGAGGGTCAGTTATGAGTCATTTCTGACTCGAATGGCGATGAGTTGTTATTGTTGAGAGTATAGATGGATGAACAATATCATGATAAATGGAGAAAGTATTAAAGTTGTTAATGATTTAATTTACCTGGACTGCACTCAACATCCATGGAAGTAGTAATCAAGAAATCAAAGAAGATCTTTTCTACGAAGATGGCATCAGAAGTGAAGAAGGAAGTCCCATGCCAGCCCCTCCTAAAACTGAAGCCAAAGCAAAGGCATTAAAGCCAAGAAGGCAGTAGTGAAGGGCATCCACAGCCACAGGGGAAGAAAAAAAAAGAAGTTCCACATGTCATCCACCGTCCGGTGGTCTATGACTCTGAGACTCCTGGTGCAACTACTGTGGAAGGCGGTATGGCGCTTTCTCAAAAAGTTGAAGTAGAGATACCATTTGACCCAGCAATTCCACTACTGGGAATATACCCCAAAGAGACCATAACTGACATCCAAGCAGATATATGCACACCCATGTTTATTGTGGCTCTGTTCACAATAGCAAGGAGTTGAAAACAACCTAAGTGCCCATCCCATCAACAAACAAATGTCTAGAGAAGCTGTGGTATATTCACACAATGGAATATTATGCTGCATTGAAAAACAAGGAACTGATGCAATATTATTCAAGATGGGTGACCCTGAAGGACATTATGCTGAGTAAAGTATCTCAGTCACAAAAGGACAAATACTGCATGGTGCCACTGTTGTAAAATAGGACCGACCTTGGGGTTGGGGAGAGACTGAGAAAGATGGGTTCAATAATGTATACTGCATTGAAATAGATGAGGGAGAAAACTGCTTAAAAGGGATATGTGATTACGTATTTTTGTCATGACAGGAGTCTAAAGTGAAGGCTACATGGTGGAGTGGACCTGGGGGAGGGTTTATAAAACTATGAAAGAATTTG
The DNA here is from genome assembly GCF_000299155.1 of Elephantulus edwardii. NCBI lineage: Eukaryota > Metazoa > Chordata > Mammalia > Macroscelidea > Macroscelididae > Elephantulus > Elephantulus edwardii. The sequence goes on from NW_006399787.1 coordinate 19,141,195, forward strand.
TCTTTTACTTTTCCAAGAGGGTAGTGTACTGGGGGGAGGGTTGGGAGGGGAGAAAAGTGCAACAATGAATGGATGGAAATCCAAAGTCTCTGTAAATTTTTACAGAAATTAATAATAAATTTTAAAAAAGTATATATAAAAAAAGACTATGAGACTCCAAAGGCAGCAGAAATACCCCCGGAAGAGCACTCTTATGAGAAACAAGATTGACCACTATGCCATCATCAAGTTTCCCCTGACCTCTGAGTCAGCCATGAAGAAGATAGAAGATAAAGCCACATCTGTGTTCATTGTGGATGTCAAGGCCAACAAGCACCAAATTAAACAAGCTGTGAAGAAGCTCTATGACACTGATGTGGCCAAGGTCAACATTTGATTAGGCCTGATGGAGAGAAGAAGGCCTATATTCGACTTGCTCCTGATTATGATGCTTTGGATGTTGCCAACAAAACTGGGATCATCTAAACTGAGACCAGCTGGCTAATTCTAAATATACATTTCTCTCACCAAAAAAAGAGAAAGAAAGAAAACAAATTATTGCATTGGACAGATCTGTCACAAAAGATCTTTTTAAATTAAAAAACCAAAAATATCACTGTGGGAACGAAGGTGCATTTGACTTAAGCCATGATACTTTCAATCACTTTATATGCGCCCGAAAGCTGGACAACGAATAATGAAGATGGAAAAAGAGTTGATGCAACTGAATTGTGGTATGGCGAAGAATGTTGAATATGCATGCTATGGACTACTAAAGAATGAACAAATAGAGCTTGGGAGAAGTACAGCCAGTGTGCTCCTAAAAAAAGGAAGGAAGATGAGATTTTATCACCTGTACTTTGGACACGTCAGGGAGGACCAGTCCCTGGACACAATGCATGCTAAAGTAGACCAGTGAAAAAGAAGACTCTCAGCAAGATGAATGGAGACTGTGGCAACTGGGAGGACGGTGCAGGACTAGGGTGGGGGTGGTGGGGTTTTGTTCTGCTCTGCTCTACACGGGGTAGCTCTGAGTAGGAGCTAACTCAACAGCACCTCCTCCCCCTCATTGATGCTCAGTTGAAGTCGACTTGGTACCTGACCCTTCCGTGGATTTTCAGAGTCTGTAAATCACCTAGGAGGAGATTGCCCATTTTTCTCCTGCAAAGCAACTGATGGATTTGATCCCTCTGCCTTTGGTTTGGCAGTACAACTCTTTTACCCACTAGGCCACCAGAGCTCCCTAACAATTAAAAATTACTCCGATGCTGACTAGGATTGAGTGGAATTTCCATTATAAGAGTAGGAGGAAAGGACTGATGATCCTGTTTTGAAAGTCAACAGTAACAATCCCATGGCTCTACAACCAGTCTTGAGTAGCTTCCTTTAGTTGAGCACTGGGTTGCCATAAATTACAGGCAGACTTGTAGGTAACAAGAAAAGATCTGCAGGAACTGTTTTAATACTTTACAAATATAAATATATGTAATCCTCATAACAATCCTATGATTTGGGTACTATTACTGTCCTCAATTTAACTCAAGCACAGAGGGATTAAGTGACTTGTCTAAGGTCACCCAGTTGGGACACAGCAGAGCCAGGGTCCTAAATCCTAAGTTCATTATAAATCAAGAATGGGATGAGATCAATTGGCAACAAGTGCTATGCAGAAGGGAAAAGTCAGAGACAAGGGTGTTGAGACACAAATGAAGGAGGTATTTATAGAAGGGAGCAAGTGGCCAACTGGGCAAATGCTGCCCCTTCATTGAGGAGGACAGGACTGGGAACTGGACAACACATGTCATTGTGACCCTAGACAAGAGCGGCCCCAAGGCAGTGATGGGCTTAAAAAGCTCGTGAAACCATATAGCATTTGTTGTAGAATGAGGCTGACATCGGGATGGGGGTAAGACTGAGAAAAACTGGATAAAATATGTTTACGCCATTGAAGTCTTTGGGGGAGAGAATATTTTATATTTTAGGGCATTATGTTTATCATAAGAGTACGGAATGAGGGTTGCAGAGTGGATTATATTTGGGGATTGGGGGATG
>NW_006399787.1:19143417-19155329 GCF_000299155.1 Elephantulus edwardii
AAAAAAAGCTCGTGGAAAACGTTCAGGATAAAAATCAAAGGGATTCTCCTGAGAACTTTTACTCCAAAAAGGAACAGAAAAATAAAGCGAAGAGCAGGAAGAGGGCCTGTGGTACACTGGTCAAGTGGAGGCTGGCCGTGAAGAGGAACACAGAGACAGCTGCAGGTAGGCTGGTGGGACATTGCTGCCACTGGATCTCTGAGCAGAAGATCAAACCAGAACTGCTGGTTTAATGTTCCCTTTGCTGATGGCCTAAGCCTTAGGGAGTTGCACTGCTAACATAAAGCCCAAGACTCTCTGGCCCTTTGAACCCACTAGCTGCTCCACGGAAGAAAGGTGGGCAATTTCCCACAATTTACAGCCTTGGGAGGGTCAGCTAGGAGTTGATTCTGACTCAGTGGAAATGAGCTTAACTTAAGCTGACTCTCTGGGACCTCATTAAAGCCATGAAGAGAGAGGTAACATTCTTCTCCAGACTCTGTGAGGCCTCCAGGTCATCTCCAGGCTTTCTGCCCCTGCAGGTGACACCAGCTTTTGCTGATGGGGAGGGGAGGGGATGAGAGGGGAGAGGACTGACTGTGAGGATAAACCTTGGGTGTGTTGTCTCTGCTCTGTGAATTGAGTAGAAGAGTGTTAGCTTCAAACCTACTGTATCAATTAAAAGGAGTTTCTTTCTTTTTTAATTTAAATCGTGTGTGTGTGTGTGTGTGTGTGTGTGTGTGTGTGTAGTCAAATCAGATCTGACTGGTACAGGAGGAGTTTGTCTCTCCTGCAGAACATCTGGTGGATTAGAACCACGTGCCTCTGGGATTGCAGTGAAGCTTTTTGCCGCTAGGCCACCAGAGCTCCCTTAAGGGAAGTTTCTTAAAGGTTTGCTTACCTCTTGCTTTTTGGCATTCTGGAGAATTGAGAGGAGTCACAAGGTGGTGCAAATGGTTACTTAACCTCTAATTGAAGGGTTGGAGGTTTGAGTCCCGCAGAGGAGGTGTGTTGGAAGAAAGGCCTGGTGATCTACTTCTGAAAAATCAGCCACCAGAAGAAAACATATAGCCACAATCATTAGGCTAGAGCAGAGCCAGATTGTAGCTGGGCTTCAGTCAGAGGCAGACGTGCAGACAACGGCACAGGACATGACACACACAGAGTTATCATGAATCAGAATTGACTAAATAAGTTGGTGTTTTTTTAAAATTTGAGGATGTGAAGACATTCATGGGCCAAAAGATCCTGCTCTCATATAGGGGGAGGGAGGGAGGGAGGGAACATACCTTTAGAATGTTCAAACAAGAAAATGGTTGGGAAATGAATTCTAGCAAGTCTACTTAGAGTCTTCTTGCAGAATTTTTAATGCAGACTTGCTAAAGCTGGACCCCAGGGTGTGTGTGTGTGTGTGTGTGTGTGTGTGTGTGTGAGAGAGAGAGAGAGAGAGAGGTAGAGGAAGATTTTCTTGAGGCCAAGAAATGCCTTCCCCACTGCAGGCTTCCTCAGTTGGCGCTATTTCAGCATTCTTAGGAGAACATCTTGTCAGTCTGACAGTCTTTGAAAGTACACACACATACATATACACACAGAGAAAGAGAGACAGACAGAAAGACGCAAAAAGAATAGAAACTAAATTTTGAATGAATGCAAAATCAGGGAATTCCCCAGGAGGGAAAAATTCCTCTCAGTAGGAAAAAAACCCCACAACCCAACAAACCCCAAACCAAACAAGAATTGGGTAAATGAGGCAGAAACATCAGTGGTAGAAGACAATGAGCATACACTCTTCAATCACTTTCTCATTGAAAGAAAGAGTAAAAATATATGTATGTGTACTTATTTCTCTATCCTCCACCTTCCAGCCCAAGACAACTTCTGTCAATTTCTTTTTACTCCCAATTTATCGTAGGCTGTCTTGGAAATTGTTTTCCTACAAAGCAATAAAATGTAAATGTGGATTTTAGGTATGCTAATGGTTTCGGGTTGGCTGAATGTGGATTCTCAGCCAGTGTGGGGTTGAGGGGCCTAGGAAGCTGTGAGAACTGTGGGGGCGGGGAGGAGAGTTGAGTAGGGGGAGGGAAGTTCCTCATTGTTTCAGTTTAGAAAGAGACCATCTGATTTGATGTGAGCTAAGGACCGAGCAGCGTTCAGGGCTGTTGTACATAGGATCGCTATGAGTCGCAGGCAACTCGAGGGCACATAACAAAAAACAACAACAACAAAGACCTTTAGGGGGGCACCAGAAGGGAGTCTAAAAGCTGGCTGTCCAGAGGCAAAATCAAACCCAAACCCATTGCCCTCAAGGTGATTTCAACTTGTACTATGTAGGACAGAGTAGAACGGTCCCATAGGGTTTCCCAGACGACAATAGAAAAGGAACCCTGGTATCATAGTGATTAAAGCACTTGAGTATTAACCAGGAGTTCTACTGTTTGACTCTACCAGCATTTCCATGGGAGAATGATGTGGCAGTAAATACCCACAAAAATTACATAGGCTTGGAAACTTGAGGGCATCAGTTCTATGCTATTCTGCAGGGTTATGAGTTAGAATTGACAGCAATGGGTTTGAGTTTTAAAAGATATTTCCAGAAGCCAACCAACCCATCTTTTTCTCTTGGAGTGGTTGTGGGATTTGAACCATTGACTTTTCATTTAGCGACTGTACTTTTAACCCCTGAACCACCAGGGTTCCTTAGCCAGTTGCAAGATGGTTTTGAAGGGGCCAACAGCATCGAGCAATCCCTTAAGGACATTTCTCCAGTCTCAGAGGAGAAGACCAACCTCACTAACAGGAAGGACATTGTCTACCCCTCTGGAAGGCCAAACTTGGATGCTACTGAAGACCTCCGTAGAAATGGGGCTGAGAGACTATGAAGGCCTTTTCATGAGCACGTATAGAAATGGTGGGGAACACCTCAAACAAGGGAAAGATGAACAGAACCAGGGCCTGTGATCAAACAAGTAGTAAAATGCATTGAGCACTTTCAATGTGTCTCCCCAATCCACCATATAGTTTAATATAGTACAGATGAGGAAACTGAGTCTCAGGGATAAAAAGAAACACAGCCAGTGAAGTCCTTGAGTGGGCTTCAGAGTCGGTGCTCAGTGAAATGTAGAAGACATGATGTCACTTCACCTTGTGTCAAGTGAGGCAAGGTTAGGAGAGTCAGAATTCATGCTGGAGGCATTTATTAAGTGCCAACTGAATACTTAGCTCTGTACTTGGTATTAAGGCAGCCAGAGAAATAGAAAAGATTTCTTCCCCTCAAAGAACAGACTTAACTGTATGGGGCTATGCAGCAGATGTCAATATAAAGGCCATGTCAGAATGTCACCCTAGGGACTGCTTGGTCCAAAGGGAAAGAGTTAGGGGTACAGGTGAGATAATAGGGAATCTTCTAGAGCTAGGACCATGTTACATTCTAGGTGATGGGAAAGTCTAAATGCCTAATATGAATGATACTAATTCAATGAGATGCGTTGATGCCTTTGAATTGTGCTGGTGAAGAGTACTGAATATAACACATACTGCTCAAAGAACAAACAGATCTATCTTGGAGCAAGTGCAACCAAGGTACTCCTTCGAGATGAGGATGGTGAAACCTTTTCTCACATCCTTTGAGCATGTTGTCAGAAGCGGCCAGTCCTTGGAATAAGACTTTCTACTGAGAAAGGTGGAGGATCAGCAAAAGAGAGGATTGAGATCCCTCAATGAGGGGGATTGGCAGAGTGACTGTAGCAATGGGCTTGAACATGGCAAGGATTGTGAGGATGGCACAGGATCAGACAAGCTTCAATCTATAGTTCATAAGGTTGCTAACGACTCATGGTCGGCTCGATGGCACCTAACAGCCCCCAATCTCTTATTTGTAAGTTACATTTCAGAGATCTTAGAAAAACAAGTTTTTTGTTTTGGGGGTTTGTTTTGGTTTTTTGGTGCCAAATTTTCTTTGGCAGCAAAACTAGATCTGGACTGGAGAGGCAATTTACAGCCTTTCCTTCAGTTGCTCTGAGTGAATGGTGACACGCTTGCTGCGGTCCTGACTGTGTCTGCCTCTGGGGTTCTGGCGTGTTGCCCAATGGGGAGACATGCTACATACGGTCTATGTACTGTGTTACCTTCTAATAGGAAAAAAACTTGATTTCTTTCCCTACATATTCTGGATAAGGATTGTTGACCTTCATTTATCATGTGACTTTACATATGAACCAGGCATTCTGTCAAGTGCTTTTACCCACACTACCTCACTTAATCCCCATGGCAGTCCTATGAATCCCATTTTACAGATGAGGAAATTGAGCTAGAGAAGATAAACAGCTGCTCAGTGTCCCACACCTGTAAGCGACGGAGCCAGGTTTGGACCTATGGTCTCTGCCTGGCAGGTTGCCTCAGTGACAACCACGATGGATGACGTTTAAGAACCAGGCTTAAGCAGAAAGTTCAGGCTGTGGATGTTCAAGAAGGAAAAAGGGAGAAAATGAGGCCCCAAGGATGAGTGACCTTGTCTGGAGGTTGATAGGGACTGGAGGATGGATAAGAGTCTGAAGTGAACATCCTAGAGGGACAGCCAAATTAGGGACTGGGGAGGGGTAGCCTCCTAAGAAGCCTGGGTCCCTTCAGCTGAGGCTGTAATTTAGGGAGACTCACTCTCAACGCTGACCTGTAACTTGTCGCCTCCTCCTCATGTAAATGGCACCACACAGGCCTGTATCTATTCCTCTTTCTGTCAAAAGAGGAAGTTGCCACAGCAGGTTACCCTTACGCCCTCTGTGTGGTGTGAAGAAGAGGAAGCTGGATCTGATTTGGATTTTTTGAAGAACTCTTGCTTTGATGTGGTCCAAAAGCAACTTCTCCATTTGCTGGTCTGACTGGGACCTTGGGTGACTGCACCTCTGAGGGGATCAACCCAGGGGATTCTCTCAATGAGGAATTCTTGATGACAGTTTCCCAGATCTGGTAAAGTGACTCCTGGGAGTGTCTACAGTTATCTCCAGGGTCACCACAGCATCTCCAAGGTAATATCGAAATAAACCTACAGAGAAAGAACAAAAGCAACCTCCCCCCGACCCCAAACAAACAAAACAAGCTCGTACTGGTCAACATGTTGGGGTAGGGAGATAGAGGAGAAAAAGAATTATGATCCTTTTTATGAAGTCAATTTTCTGAAAACTTGGGCTCTTGTGGTGTGATGGGAAACTGTGACCTGCAATCACGGCTCCATCGTTGCCTTGTATGACTTTGGGTATGTGGAGCTAATGATGGGCCAATGGTAGTGTAGCCTGTTAAGTGTCAGGCAGCAATTAGAAAAGTTGGCATTTTGGATCTAACCACTGTACCTTAGGAGGAAGAAGAGCAATCTCCTTCCTCAGGATTTTTAGCCTTGGAAACCTGATGGGCGAGTGCCATGAGTGGAACCAACGAGATGGCATGGTTATTGTTTGGTATTCATACACAAATATACTTTTCTGAATTTATTACTATTATTATTAATTTTAATGAGTTTACAGAGACTTTGGATTTCCATTCATTCATTGTTGCACTTTTCTTCCTGCCTACCCCTCCCCCTGAGTTCGCTCTTCTCTTTAAAAAGTAAAAGAAAAATTTTTTCATTGTTATATAATCCCTCCTTTCAAGTCCACTCCACTATGGAGCCTTCGTTCTGGACTCCTGTCATGACAAAAAAACCTAATCATATATCCCTTTTAAGTAGTTTTCTCCCTCATCTGTTTCAATGCAGTATACATAATTTATCCCATTTTTCTCAGTCTCCCCCCTACCCCCATGTGAGTCCTGTTTTACAACAGTGGCACTATGCAGTATTTGTCCTTTTGTGACTGAGATATTTCACTCAATATAATGTCCTCCAGGATCACCCATTTTGTATAATATTTCATGAGTTCCTTGTTTTTCAATGTAGTGTTCCATTGTGTGATTATACCAGAGCTTCTCTATCCATTTGTTTGTTGATGGGCACTTAGGTTGTTTCCAATTCTTTGCTATTGTGAACAAAGCCACTATAATCATGGGTGTGCAGTATTTCTAACTTTTGAGGACGTCTGGTTGAGTGGTGCATTATGTGTTGCAATACTAAACCAAAGGTCAAAGGTTTGACTCCACCAGCTGCTCTGTGGAAGAATGAGGGGAGGTCACCTACTGTAAAGGTTTACAGCCTTGGGAACCTGATGGAAGGTCAGAATTAGCCCTACAACAGTAAGTAAAGGTGGACCTGCTATTGCTGGTAGGAATATGCAAGACGGGGGTCTGTACACATGCTTTGTGCACCAAAAGGCACTACAACAGTAGTAATCCCAAGGATGAATGATTAAGTGCTTGACTGTTAATGGAAAGGTTGGTTGTTCAAATCCACCCAGTGGATTCTCCATGGGGAAAAAACCTGGTGATCCGGGGCCATAAAGATTGTAGCCGAGAAAACTTTAGTTGAAAATGAACTCAGTGGCACCTAGCAACAATAACATGAGGAGGGAGAGCAACAGCGATAAGAAACAATGGGAGATTATGTAGTAATTATGAAAATTATGACAGCTATTAAGATAGGTAGGTAGAACTTGGGGTAATGAGGTTACTTGAAAAAGCGTTGTAATGAGGTCGCTTGAGAAGCATTGTCTGGTCAAGATGAACCTAAATCTTGCACTTAAGTTTGAAATCGCAAATGTAAAAATACAAAAAAAAAAAAAGAGAGAGATGTAAAACGAAGTAGAAGTTAGCCAGGTGGCAGGGAGGAGTTGACTATCCATCCCCAGCTGAAGGAACACATGGAGAGATAGAAGGGGTAGTAGAGTGTGTAAGGGCAGGCTGGTGGAAAAGGAGATTAGAAGGATGAGCGGGTGAGTCAAGGTAAGACTGGGTGGTATCAAACAGATTCTCAGAGGTCAGTAGAAAAGTTATTTGAAATATTGGGTCCCTGGGGTCGGTTAGCCTCTTTGCCCTTAATAATTCTGGACTCAAAGACCTTTGACCAGTTAGCGTTTTGGGTTGGTAATCCTCCTTGAAGACTTTAAAGTGGGACAGAACCAATTACATCAAATTAGCTTCTAAATGTATAACCCAGGGGTAGCAAGATGAAAGTGCCTGGGTTTCTGGGAGTTCTTTCTATTCTTGTTCCATTGACATCTTCTATCATTCACTACTGGGAACTTTGGTGGCTTAGTTGTAAGGAATTGAACTGCCAATCCAAAGGAACATAGTTCAAATCCACCAGCTTTTCCATGGAAACAAATGTGCAATCTCCTCTCATCTAGAAGGTCAGCTATGAGTTAGTTCTGATTCAGCTACACATAACAACAACAACAACAACTATCATCTACTACATTCACATTATCATATGCTTGTGGTACATTGTTGTGGGTCCTCATCTCACTTCAAATAATTCCTGAAAAGGCTGGGAAGGGGAAGCTCCTGGATGAGGCTGAATTTCTAGGGCCTGATGTCCAAGGACAATGAGATTGAGCACAGTGGCTGGCTGTGGAATCTGTGCAGAATAAGGAGGCTCAACTCAACAGGAAGGGGAGGATCAGACCTGGCCACCTTGTTCTTAGAATTCATCAGGAGCTGGTGCTGAAGCCAGACCTGACCCTCTTCCAGCTCCTTTTCCGGGACACAGAGAAAACGAAAAGCTAGTCAGTCAACAGACAGAGCATCTGTGTGTGGAAGGAGAGCTTCTCTCTGAAACTGCTACCTTAACTTCCTGGCTTTGTTGTTTTTATTTTATTTTTTCAGTTAGTAGGTAAAGGGGCCATGGGAGGTACCAAGCATAATGCAGATGGGCCTTTTCTGTCCTTGACCACTTAGAAGAGAAGAATTACACTGAGGCCAAAATTTCCAACTCAGCTAAACACTTGACATTACCTTGACCTTGATTGAGCGGCTCTTAAAAGCCACCCTTGGCCACTGGTTGCTGGAGGTAGCCTGCTTGTTCTTCCTGTTCACTCTACAGGACAGATGCGTGCCCAGGTGTCCAGGAGTGATGCCCATGTCTGACACCACACCCAGACCTTTAATGTTATTTACTGCCATTGCAGTGATCCCATGTGTGCAAGTTAGAACACTTGTCACAGGTTTTCATAGCTAATAATCGAGTGCTCAATAATGTGGTTCATTCAAGGACTCCTGAACCTTTCAATCAGCATCATCTTAATGTAATCCTCACAGCAATTTCCTGAAATGGGTGTTATTTTCATTCTGTAGTTAAAAGATTGAGATGCTAAGAGGTTAAGGAACTCACGCAGATCAGAGAGAAAACACTCAGTATGTCTTTTTGACTTTAGACCCACAGTTCATTATTACCACAAAGGTGACCATTGAAGGTTTTATTTTAAGGATAGTCACAGAAACGCACTAGGAAACTTCAGAACAGGAAGTAGCTGACAGTGGGGAGAGAAGGGTCTGAGGGGAGAAGAGTCCACAGGTAGAAAGGGGCAGGAGGAGTATGGGCCAGGGAAAACCAACCCTGGTTCACATGTTTCCTGCTGAGGCATCTGGCACTGGGGACAGCAAGCTTTTGACTCTGTTTTCAGAACTCATTTACCTGAGGCTTGGCAGAGAGATGCCCTCGAGTCCTAAGACCATCTTCTCTTTGCTGTACTTCCAGGCTGGCTTTAGGCGTGGAAGAGGGCAGGGACTCTCTGAAGCGCTCAGTCCTGGGAGGAGACCATGCCCATTTCTGACAGGACTGAGGAAGACTGAGAGGGTGAGAGGCAACCAGGTTGGTGGGCGGCATCTGTGAAGAAGGGTGTGTGTCAGGCAGTAATTTTTCCCCATGATGAGATGAGATGGGCCTGGTATCACGCCCTCTGCTGTGGGGCACCCATCACTGAGGGGGCCTGGAGTGTGGGTTCTGGCAACTAAGGGCTTGATTTCTCTGGAAATGAAGGGGTGCTTCTTTCTCTGGAACCCAGAGAGTCTGACAATATTTTCTCTTCAAAATGCTAATTTCTTCTCAGTAAAATAAATGTGCCAAGTTCCTCAGGACTTTGTTGGATTTGGTGGCTGCACACGAAATCTTTTAGAATAGACAGAGGGTTTAAGGAGACTTGAAGCTGGGCAGAGGGTTTGGAAAGAACTCTGGATTTCAGCAAAAGGATTAGATAGGGATTTGGGGATGGAAAACAATGTGGAAACTGGCTGGGAAGAGACTTTGAGGTATCCCAGTCAGGAATGCCTGGGGTTCAGTGGGGGTAGGGTAGGAGGTGGTTTTAGTTTTTATTTGTGTATTGAGGGGGGCCTTCCTGACTTTTGGGTACCTCTTTGCATCGTTGTTCTCTTCTTTCCTTACTCCCCACTCCCCACTCTGTTTTGCTAACATAGTCTGATTCTTCTTTTCACTTTAACCCAATTCCTGGTCTTCTTCTTTTAAACAAAAGAAAGCATAATGAAACAAACAAAGCACTCATAACCTACAGTCTCCTCCATGAAGTTTTGTCTGAGCGAATGTAAAAAATTAAGGTCCCCATTCAACCACTTCCTCAGTCAGGACATACACACTATGGCCCAGCTGACAGCCCAGCCCTTCAAGTGAAGGGGAGACCATATTTGGCCAAGCTTCAGTGATCTTCACAAGGTTCTTGAACATCTCGCATCTCCCTACTTCTGTTTGAGTCTGTCATTCTGAAGTTCATTGACGTGTGAGTGCACTTATACATTATCCATAAAACAATCAATTCCTCACCATCATTCATAAAATAATCTATCCCTCATCATCTTGTTCATCTTGAGGTTCTCCAGAACACCTCTTGGTATTTTTGCCCCTTGAGGCAAAAGAATCCCAATTCTCATAACTAACTTTACAACTCAGTCATCGTTATTTCTTTTGAAATAGCACCTCTCTCACTCCCTTGCAGAGCCTCAGTTTTAGAAGGAGAGGTTAAGCTAGAAGTTCACGAAGTTCAATGGCAAGGTTGTCACTTGGTTTCTCTCTGCTTGGAGGCTCTTTTAATAGCCTTTCATCGAATCTCTTACACGGCTTCTTTGCTGTTTACGAAGCACCACCATATCCATTATCTCAGTTCATCAAGCCTTCTTAACGATCTGATTATTTCCACTGATTCAGGTTAAACTTGGCTCACTTTGGTCTTTATTTAGATTGTTTTATTATACCTGTGGGTAGATTCAGTAAGCAAGACTTGGCACAGGCTGATTTGAAGGTTTCCTCTGAAAAGGTCAAGGAGAAACAGGAAATGTGACTAAGAAAGTCTTCTTCCTCCGTCAAGCCTTGCTTCATTAACTGGAAAAAAGGGCGCCCACCCTTCTCCCCCAGTTCTTACTCACAGCCCAGACAAATACATTTCAAAACAGCACACATTTCCCAAAACATTGAAACGTGTGCATTGAGGTGTATGTGTGAAGTGAGTCATTGTTCATCAGCCTTGTTTTGTCTGGAGGGGGTTCCAGCCTTGTGCCCTCACGTGCTGCCTGTCACTACTTGGTCCACAGAGTCCACAGAAGGGCAGAGACTGGAGCCATCTGGCCAACCAATGAAGCTCAGATAGGTAAGAATGCAGGTTTCTTGAACCCCCTGTCACCGTGTGTACTGACATCTATTTTGTTATTCCATCTAAGGCTAGGTAGAAAGGCTTGGTATTCTACTTCTGAAAACCAGCTAGTGCAAATTCTAGGATCACAACAGTATCATGAGCAATTGATTATGGACAATTGATCACAGAGTGGCACAGGACCAGGCAGTGGGGTCACTATGAATTTGGGGACAACTCGACAGAAACAGTAACCCCCTTAAGTTTCTTTCTCTTTGTCCATAAGTCAGGTGACATTACAGTTTGGACACATGGCTGCTGGACAGGACTCTGGTCATGTTAATCTAGAACTCCTGACAGCTGAGTTGCTTTGGGAGGCAGTAGTTATAGAACTCCACAGCCAGGTTCACCTGGTTTGCAGTCTTATTTTGTATTCCCCACCCTTGTTGTTGTTAGGCGCTGTTGAGTTTAGACCTAATGAATAACAGACCTGTCCTGTGCCATCCTCATCATATACTTAAGCCCGTTGCTGCAGTCAACATGTCAGTGCATCTTGTTAAAGGTCTCCCTCTCCTTAGCTGACACTCCATCATTCCAAGTGACATCTCTTTCCAAGGAATAGCCTCACTTTTAGAAACATGTCCAAAGTATGAGAGATGAAGCTTCACCATCCTTGCCTCAAGGAGCCCTCTGAATAGAGCGGAGGAAAGCTGACCAACTCACCAGAATAATAATAGCCAGCATTTGTGGCGTGAACACATCCAAGACTGTTCTTCGGATTTGCTGTGCCTTAGATTGTTTTACTGTTGAAATACATTCTCATGATGAGCCCATAAACAAGGTAAAAATAATATTTTTCTATTCTATGAGTTGGGCATAGAAATCTCTGCTTATTTTGCAGTGATTTTGAATGAGTGAGGGGCTGGGCCTAGTGCCAATCTGGTTTATCATCTGATCTTGTTAGTATGCATGTAGATTGAGGTGCAAGAGACCACAGTTCCAAGAGGAAAAGAGGACTTCTCACCTTATATATGGGGCTTATCATGAAAATGTATTGCACAAAATGTATTTTCATAATGAAATAATTTAATATACGTCAAATCTGGAGAATAGTGTCAGATGTGTTCACCCCACAGATGTTAGCTATTCTGGAAGTTTGGTTAGCTTTACTCTATTCTATTTGGTTCAAGAAGAATCTGGTATCAACAGTGGGCTTCATTGAGGTTGTGAAAATGACAACATCAAGGCTCCAGCAATACAGTGGCCACTGTCCCAAATGATAGCAGTTTGTCTTAACTGTTTAAAAGGGATATAGGCTTAGGTATTATTTTCATGACAAGATTCCAGAAAAAAAAAATGCATAGTAAAGTGGACTTTGGACTTGGGGGGATTGTATAATAACGAAATAATTTCTTTTTCTTTTCAAAGAGAAAAACAAAC
>NW_006399787.1:19155533-19169431 GCF_000299155.1 Elephantulus edwardii
TTAAAAAAGATCCAGTGTGAAAAACAATGTATATGAACTTTGTAAATAAACAAGTATAAAATAAAAAACAAGCAAACTAGAAAAACAAAAAAGAAGGGCTGAAAGAATTCATATAGACAAGCCAGTGCAAAGTCAGCACTGCTGGTGTGGAGGTCGTGGTTAACTGCTCTTCTTGAAATTCAGGGGGATCCCAGTGCAATGGAATGAAATGCCTCCCTGTCTTCACCACTCACGTAATCAGCTGTGGATCAGACCATTGGATCCATGGGGTAGTTATTGGCTGGTTTTGGAAGTAGATGGCCACATGTCCGAAATATAGGTGTGTTGTCAAGAGGGTCGGTTCTTGGAAAAAGATCACATATTGAGGTAGGTGGAGAGGAAGACTTGTAGCAAGATGGACTAACACAGTGACTTTGACAATGGACTTGAGCGTATCAGAGATGGTGAGGATGGCACGGTTCAGATCTATTGTTAAGAGCTGTTATGAGCTGAAGTCAACTCAATGGCACCTAACAACGACAACACGTCAATCATAGTATGAAAACTGAGAAACCTTTTCAGCATCACAGTGGCATGATCGGTGGTGGCTGCATGTGAGGTGCACTGGCTAGGAACTGAATTTGCATTTCCTCCAATCCAAAACATAAGGAAAACAAAGACCTGTTGTTGTCAAGTTGACACTGACTGTTATCGACCCTCTGAGACAGAGTAGAAAATAGCCCCATAGGGTGTCCAAGGCTGTAAATCTTTACAGAAGGAGAAGATCACATCTTTCTCCCTTGGGGTTGCTGATGAGTTTGAACTGTCCACCTTTTGGTTAGCGGCTGAGCATTTAGCGACTATAACACCAAGTCTCCTTAAATCTCTAGCATGGAAGATGAGAAGTCTACCACTCAACTACCATCACCTGCCCCTTTCTGATGGGGTGAAGAGCATCTTTTTTTAGCAGAACATGTGGCAGGGAGCATACCACCCTAAGATAACCTGACTGTGGTGTTTGTACAGTGCCTATTCTGCAGTGACTTTGAATTAAGGGGGTGCTGCTGGGCCTAGTGTCAATCTGGCCTCTCATCTGATCTTGTTAGTACAAGTGTGAATTGGCATGGAGGAGACCACATTTCCATGTCCATGAACCACAAGTAGAGAGTGATTGTGGAATGAGATAAATGGGGGCCTGGCCAGTCTGCTGGTTGCCCAGACAACCCTGACTCATTCTTTAGTCTTCTGCTCTAACTCCCAGTACTTTGTATGCTGGGAAATTCCTTGGTGGGAGATTCTCTCCTTGGGAGAATCCCAGGCCTAAACAACATTTGCTGCTTCTCCTTAGCTTCTAAGTTGCCTCATTCTGCCCAGCAACTTCCTGAAGATGGTGTCTTGCCATAGCAAGGAAGGATGGTCATTAGCAATGTCTAATAGGAAGGGTGCCAGAGTCGCAGCTGGGTGTTGGAAGACCCTAATAAGGCTGCAGGGCTTATAAAACTGTTAATGCTCTGGAACAGGTCCACGAGTTAGGGACCCATCTGCCCTGTTGTAGCTGCAACATGAACTTTATGACTCTGTCATGTTGACCTCTTTGCTGTCTACCTACATGCCAAAGTTATGGGTTCTTTTCCCCTACCTGAGATTGTGCAGAGATCCCTTTGCAGAAGGTCATGGCATCCCATCATCAGCCAGGTCAAGCTCGTGCTCACTGGAGCCGTTGTTGTACTGCATGCATTCAGGGCAATTTCTTTCCTCAAATCTTTTTGATGGAGAGAGGAATTCTTACAGGCACTTGCCTCAGTTGGTTGGTTTGGTATAAAGGAAGTTGTTGAAGATTTCTTAGAAATTTGCTGTTTTCTGATTGAGATTATGGCAATCTTCGGTTCTCTCAGGAATCCTTAGCTAGGACTCACCGGGTTAAAAACATAGTGGCAGCAGACCAGATCAAACTTTTCATTGATGTCTAACTGATTTGTAAGGAAGTGAGATCTCAGAGCTAGAAATACACACACACACACACACACACACACACACACACACACACACACACACATTACTGTTGTTTGATTTTGTACACATATAAGTGAAATTGCTAAGTGTCCCACATTTATTTACCTCCTATTTAACAGCAAGGAAGAGCTCGTGGCCTAGTCAGTAGAGATTTGCTCTCTAGTGGTCCATATCCATCAGCAGCTCTGAGGGAGGAAGATGGGAAATCTCTGTTCCTGTGATTTACAGCCTCAGAAAACCGCTGGAGGGTCAGCTAGGAGTCCATTCTGATGGAAATGAGTTTACTTAACAGCAGGCTTTGATTTTTTTTTATTCCCCCCCCCTCCATTTCTTTTTTTAATTCCCAGAGTTCCATATGCAGATCTGGGAAGAAACAGCAGGGGGAGAAAAGCCAGAGTTGGTTGGGGTGTTTGGATACTCTCAGCATTCCCATTTTTTTTTCTGAATATCTTCTGAGCTCCAGAAAATGGCTCCCTTCTGCTTACTAGCCGCCAAAGTGCGGCCCCCAAGCAGTACTTGATTTTTGTGGGGCCCTTGGACGTTTCAGGCGGGAAATCATCCACCCCAACCCCAGCCTCCCAGGCACGGGTTGGGGTTGGGGTGAACATGTGTGTGCAGTGGGGGGGCGGGAGCCTCACACTTTAATGGGAGCTGAGCCGACCACACCCCCACTCTCTCCCAATTAGTTTCCCAAAGGGAACAAAGCCTTGTTTCTTTCCTCTCTCGGTTCCCAGGCGCTGACAGGGAAAAGCAATCCTTGGCAGCTCAGGGGTTAAAAAGAAAAAAGGCAGCGAGGGGTGAAAGGCAGCCAGGCAGCTGCAGCGGCTCCTCAGAGCCCACTCCAGGCTAAACAGAGGCCCCTGCGGCTCCTTGGAGACTTGAACCTTGTGCAATGGAATTTTCCCTTGCAGGGAAGCTATTGTCCTCTGGAAAGGGCCTGGGCCTGAGGAGGCCTGGGGAGCACTGATCCCCTCAACCCTCAACCAGGGGACTCTGAGAGCCCAGGGGCTCAGTTCCTTCGGGTGGGTGAAAAGGCACAGAGGGTGCAGACGCCCCTCCCCCTTTGGGAAACAGGGGGGTCCTGGAGGATGCTTCCAAAGGCCTGGGCACCAGTTGTTACCCTATTCCTCAGCCCCAACCAGCTAGTCACTGGGATGGAATAAAAGGCTTGGTTCCCTTGGCAACCGTGGGGTCTATGGTCTTTCACAGCCTACAAGATGGGATTGGGAAGAGCAGGGAGGCTAGGGAGGGGGGGCAGCCTGTTTACCAGCGCTGTTTGAGCTTGGGGCAAGCTTTTGTAGGTTTTGGTCTGGGAAATGCAGGGTGCCTTAAGTGTGGGATTTGCTTTTAACGACTTCCTAGTTTTGAGGTGCAATTGGTGGTCCTTGATGGGAATGCAATTGCTCACGGCAATCTTGTGGACTGTTCAGGAGAGTTAAGTGGGGCTTATAAGTACCAGCACCACAGTGATTGTGAGGACAGAGCAGGACTGGGCCTGGCTTCACTCTGTTGTGGAGAGATGCTATGAATTTGAACCAGCTCAGTTGTACCTAAAAAATAACAATAACAACCTTCAATAGGACCTTGGTGGTACAATAGCTAAACGTTTAGGTGCTAACCAAAAGAGTGGTCATTGGAACCCACTTAATGGCTCCACAGGACACAGCTTTGGTGATCTATCCCATAAAGATTTCAGCCTAGAAAATCCGATGGGGCAGAGTGTTACTATTAACTGGAATCAACTATACGGTACTATATGCTTGGAGCAATGATTAAGTATTCACTCTGACTGAAATGTTGGTGGTTTAATTCCATCCTGAGATGCCTCTGAAGACAGACCTGGCAATCTGCTTCCTAGAGGTCACATAGCCTTGAAAACCATATTGAGTGGTCCTATCTGTGTGATCCAAGCCATGGTGTTTTCAATTGCTTCTTACTCGTCTAAAAGTTGGAGAGTTAATAAGGAAGACCAACGAAGAATTGATGCCTTTGAATTTTGGTGGTGTCAAGAGACTTGCATACCCCAGGGAGTGCCAAAAGAGCGAGCAAGTCTGTCTTGGAGGAGATGCCACTAGGGTGCTCCTTGGAGACAAAGATGGTGAAACTTTGGGCATGTTGTCGAGAGGGACCAGTCCTTGGGAAAAGGCATCACATCAGCAAAAGAGAAGAAGACCCTGAATGAGAAGGACCGACACGGTGAATGCAGCAATGGACTTGAGCACAGGAGAGAGAGGGCGGGCTGTGCAGGAAAGGGCAAGGTTCAGAGCTGTTGTCCACAGGTCTGCCATGAATTGTAGTCGACTGGATGGCACCTAACAACAACTCTGCACTCATGGGGTCAAGATGAATCAGGGCTGACTTGATGGCAATTAACAACCTTTAGAGGTGACTAGCCTGGGCCCTGCTTTGTAGTTAGAGACCCAGGGAAGTGTTGATAGACGCTCAAGCCCAAGGAGAGTTATTTGTGAAGCAGAGATTAGAATAGCAGGCGCCTGTCTCCCGGGTCTGATCTTGATGGACTAGACACAGCTATTTTTAATACCAAGAGGAGAGTTGCTGAAATACAGACAAAGTGCAGAACCTGGTAGATTTTTGTCTCAAGCACTCGGCTTTGTGAGGAGTTTGGAAATCTATATTCATTCCAAACAGATGTGTTTAGCCTCAGTGAAAACAAATGATAAGGGGCAAAGGACCTTGACCCCAGACTTTGAGATCAGAAGTCCTGGCGTGGAGGTATATGGGACTTTCAGAGTAACCATCTCTAGGGTTCAGGGCTCATGGTCTGTCATTGTCAGAAGCACCTTCTCTATGATTCCCAGAGCCAGTAAGCTGAAATAGTGGCCTGAGAAGAAAGAGAAGTAGTATGTATCAGCACACTCTATGTTGTTATGTACTGTTGAGTTTCCCACAACTCACAGTGACCTAATGTACAACAGCTCTGAACCCTCCCCTATCCTGAGCCCATCTCACTGACTCCAACACATCTAACCCCACTGGGTCAGTTATTGTGTCAGTCCTTTTCATATGGGGTCTTCCTCTATAGGAGCCTCAAATAATTTTTTAATAGCAGAAAGAACAGCACTATCTGGTGTATCTAGGGAGTTCTTGGAGATAATGACAACTAGGTTCATGCCTGTTTCTTGGGAACAGGCTTGACTCTTCTGCTTCTATCTAAGGATCAGGGAGAAAGGAGGGATAGAAATCGAGGGATGGAGCCATTGTTTTCTTCTGAGAGAGAAGACAGGGTTACTAGTTGGCAAATGTCAGTGCCTTCAAAGCTGGTCTCCAGTGGGTGGGTCTCAGCTGAAAGACACAATCCAAGGAAGCTTAGAGGGCAAGCCCTAGACGAGGAAACACCTGGGGGCCAGGCTACGAGAAGGAAACAATCCTGAGACGTGCTGCAGCTGCTTTGCAGGCGTGACCTGTGGCCAATCGGAGGCCACCTGCTTTCATAATCATAATCACAATAACAGCAAAAAGATCAAGGAATCACTTATCACCCAATTACTTTACTTACTGACTGGTGGCTTGGCAGAGAAGCAAGCCTGGACCTGGAATCAGGTGATGCGGAGTCAGTTTTGACCATTTGTATCACCGAAGGAATCTGTCACAAATAACCCCCCTCATTTTAAAAAGAGAATACAGACTTTATTGAACATTGAATGAAAATCAAAACCATTTACCTAAAATCCCAGGGCGTGCTCTCTATCCTATTCCAGGGGCCCCTTAGGCTTTCCCAAACTCAGTAGTAACATCTATTTGACCTATATGCCCTGGTTTGATACCAAGCTTCCAAAGGAATACATCCCTTTTGGAAAGCTTTCAGAGCATGGCAAGTCAGGAGGGAAACCAACGTGTGCTCGCCTTCACGGGTTACAGGCACTGTGTCGCGCCTCTACAAACTCACTTCAGTTTTATAGTAGTTCTGTTAAGTTGGTGTGATTATTCACTTCATTTTGTAAGAAGAGAATATGGAATTCTGGATAGAGTAACTGACCTGAGTGAAATCATGCAGCCAAAGGTTAATGACTAGAACTTGAGCTAAGCATTGAATTTTGATTCTCCTAGGGAGCCCTGGTGGCACGGTCCACAGGTAGGTGCACACCTAGCCCAAAGGCTGCCCCTCACTCGCAGTTGGAATCACCCAGGAGCTCCTTGGGAAGTAGAGACGGGCAAACTCCTCCTGTGCCACTTACAGTCTCAGAAACCCAGCAGAAAGTCAGCTCGGAGCCAATGCCAACTCCACAGCAACGAATTTTCTTCCTAACTCTGTAAAGAGCCAACAGTTTACAAAAGCATTTTCAGATATAAAAGCTCACTTGATTCTCAGGATCACTTTATTAAGAAAGGAGATTATCCCCATTTGTATCGACAGAAAGAAGCTTTGGTGGCACAGTGGCTAAGTGCTTGGCTGCTAACTGGCACTTTATCAGTTTCACTGAAGCCACCAGCCACTCTATGTGGCAGGAAGATTTGTCACTGTGCTTCTGTAAAGATTATAATCTTATAGAAACCCGATGGGGCAGCTCTTCTCTAGATCACTGGGTATCAGATTTGACTTTGATGGTAATGGGTTTTTATATCCTCAGAAGTTGAAGGTTATAGATTTTACATTAATCATCCCAAATAAGGGAGCTCTGATGGCCTACCAGAAAGAAACTGTGTTGTAATCCCGAAAGCATGTGGTTCAAATCCACTAGCTGCTCCTTGGGAGAAGGATGGGCAATCTCCTCCTGTGCCATTAACTGCCTCTGAAAACCCACCAGAGGGTCAGCTGTGAGTTGGTTCTGACTCGATGGCATCCAACAATATCCCAGATGACGAGGCCAATATGTGGTAAAACTATAAATACTCTGGGTTTTTTTTTTAGCCAATGTTTCCTGGTCTCCAGTTCCATTTTCATATGTCCGAGAAGATTTAAATGTTTACCATTCATGAATTCAATTGTTCATTCAATTGTTACTTGCTGAGTACCTAGCATGAGTAAGGGAGCAAGAGGAATAGAAAACAAAATCCATTTTGTTTTGAGTAAACAGTTTTATAATCTCATTGTCTTGCGTCTGCAGGCATGCCAGTCAGTAGGAATTTTCCAGAATCAGTGTGCTGAGGCAACTTACTCAATAAGCTGATAAAATTATAGCTGAAAAACTATACCCTTAAGAAGTCTTGAATCACAAACATTCCTGAGACACCTCATTTCTTAAGAATGGATGCAGAAATTCAGCCAACTTTGGCTGGAATATTAGTGACACTTGAGTGGGATACTTTCAGTACTTGGAGGCAGAGGGAAGCAGTGTGGACAAGGCTGTTCATATTTACACAGCCCCTCGGCAGAGCTAACACTCCTATCTCCCTGGTCCCAGTAGACTGTATTGTGAGGGGACTCCTCCCATGCACAAACTTCCTCCCCATATCTGTTTTCATGGCCCAGCTACTTCCTGGACAGGACCAAACACTTATTGAATGCCTCAACTTTTATCAGCAAAAGCCATTAACATCCTGGCCTTTTCCCTATTTACCTATTGACACGGGTTTACTTATTAAAGTTGACGTCTCACATGGAACCACCATGGGGAGAACGTGGCCCCTCAAATGACAGACATCTTCAGAATGCACACAGGGAGGCGAGAAGTCCTTAAAGGCAAGCAGATGTGATTGTTGGTCCTTGGGGAACTTACAGTACTTATTCAGTCCCTTTCTGCTCAATTATTGTTCTTTGTTCTGACACCTAGAATGGCACACCTACCATGACAAATGGTTTTCTTAATGTTGACTCTTCCCACAAAACCTTGAACTAGTGACCAGTTACCACTGAACTGATTCCTACTCACACAACCCCATGCGAGTTCAATGTAGAGTTGTGCTCCTGTAGGGTGTCCATTGGCTGATATTTTGGGAAACATATCACTAGGCCATTTTTCCTGAGATGTTTCTGGGTGGACTGTAACTTCCAGCTTTTGGTTAGCAGCTAAATGAACCAAGTAGGGACTGTACCACCCACAGTACCAAAATCCCTCAAGCTTATGAATTAATTGGCAATAAAATAAGTTATGATAAAAGCTACCATCCACTACTGGGATGACTCTTCAGTATGAATGAATTTAATCCTTGAAATAATTTAGAGGTAGGTTTTGTTGCCAAATGCTGTGGAGTCAGCTATGACTCGTAGCAACCCTATGAAGAACAGATCAAAAACTTGCCCCTTCTGGTGCCATCCTCACAATTTCTGTCATGCTCAAACTCATGGTGGCAATCTCTATGTCAATCCACCTCATTAAAGGTCTTCTTTTCTTTTGTTGACTATTTCCCCCAGCATTAATGCTATTTATCTTCCTGATCACATGCCCAGGTATATGAGATGAACATTCATCATCTTTGTCTCTAAGGAGAAGCCTGGTTGTACGTTCTTTAAGACAGGTTGTTTTGTTATTTTGGCAATCCATGACATATTCAAGAGTCTTTGACAACACCACAACTCAAAGGTACCAAATCTTCTTCAGTCTTCCTTATTTATTGTCCAACTTTCAGATGCATATGAATGCAGTTCATATGAATGCAACTGAAAATATCATAGTTTACTATAAAGCAATGGAAAACACCTCAAGGTGGAACTTAGTCCTATTTTAGAGATAAAGAAATGGAGATTCAGCACATTAATATCACAAACTAATAGGCTAAGATTAATAATCTGTGGGCCTGGTTAAGTGTTGTTGTTAGGTGCCATGGTGTTAAGGATAACTCAAAGTGATGCTATGAATAACAGATCGGAACCTTGCCCTATCCTAATGTGTGCCAATTCTTTTTAAAAAGCATTAATCCTTGATAAAGATAGCTACTCCTTGCATCAGTAAAATAAAGTGCAAGACTTGAGCTCAACTTTCCATTTTCCATATCTCAGCAGAAGAGGATTTTCTACCTTGTTTATAAGGGAGTAGCCCATTACTAGATGTCATGGAACAATCTTATGTAAAACATAACGAAACCTTGTCCAGTCCTGTGCCATCTGCACAATCTATGATGTGCTCAAACATGTCACTACAGTCACTGTGTTAACCTATCTTCTTGAGGGTCTTCCTTTTATTCCTTGAGCCTCTATTTTCCCCAGCATGATATCCTTGCCCAAGGTCTGGCTTCTCCTTATAACATACTTAAAATACATGAGACAAACGTCTCGACATAAAAAAAAAAGTCTCAACATCATCGCTTCCAAGGAACACTCTAACTGCATTTTCTCCAAGACAGATTTGTTTTTTCTTTTGGCATTCTATAGTATGTGTGTCAACTTCTTTGTCACATTTTATTCAAAGGCATTGATTCTTCTGTCTTCCTTATTCATTGTCCAGTGCAAATGGTTAACTTGTTAGGCTGCTAATCAAAAGAAAGAAGGTTTGAGGCTACTCAGAAGTGCCTCAGAAGGTGGTATACTTTCAAATAACCAGTCACTGGAAACACCCTGGAACATTGTTCTGCTCAGACATAAATGGATTCATTATAAACCAGAGTCTGCTGGACCACTTGATGGTAACTGGTTTAACTTTAGGCTGTTGTTCATACAGTCAAGCTTATTTTAACTCACAGTGACCGCATGTGACAGAGTAGAACCACCCCTAAGGTTTTCTAGGCTGTAATATTTACAGGAGCAGATCCCTATGTCTTTCTTCTATGGAACCAGTGGATAGGTTCTACCTTACAATCTTTTGCTTGGTAGACAATGGCAATACTCACCCACCATGCCACCTGGGATCTTTATAAGATCCTTACAAGGATAGGAGACATTTTTCAAAGTGAATAAATCAAAGAGTTGAATTAACCCTTGATATTGGGCTACTCAGTTGGTTCTGACTCACAGTGATCCTGTGTATAACAGAGTGAAAAGCTGCCCAGTCCTGATCATTCTCACAGTTGTTACTCTTTGGGTTTGTTGTTACAGTCACTGTGTCATTCTTCTCATAGAGAATCTTCTTTATTTCTTCTTTTTCACTGACCTCGACTTTGCCGAGCATACGGTCCTTCTCCAGGGACTAGTCCCTCCTGATAACGTGTCTAAAGCATGTGAGATGAAGTCCTGCCATCTTTGCTTCTAAGAAATATTCTGGTTATACTTCTTCCAAGGCAGATTTGTTAGTTGTTCTAGGAGTTCCTGGTATATCCAACATTATTCACCAACACTATAATTTAAAGACATTGATTTTTCTTTTGTCTTTTTTAATTCAGCTTTTGAATGATTATAAAGCAATTGCAAATACCATGGCTTGAGTCAAGAACACTTTCGTTTTCAGAGCGACTTCTTTGCTTTTGAACACTTTATGGAGGCCCGCTGTGGACTGCTCCCACAGATGTTGACTGTGTGGATCCAAGTACAGGAAATCCTTGCCAGCATAAAAATTTTCTCTTATTTGTCATGATGTTATTTATTAGTCTAGTTGTAAGGATTTTTGTTTTCTTTAAGTTGAGATGCCATCTGTACTGAAGGCTATAGTTTCGCAAGGTTCTACCATCAGCATGTTGTTGTTGTTGTTAAGTGCCGTTGAGTTGTAGATACTTGTAGCGATCCTATGAACAATAGACCTGAGCACTGTTCATAGAGTTTGCAGAGGCAAGCCATTTCAGAAGTGAATGCCACACCTGCTTCCAAGCTTGTTTTAATCGGAAAGCTCCACCAATCACTGTCTACCATGGGTGACCATTACCGCATTTGGCACATCAGTGTCACAGTGTTTAGCATCACAGCAACCACGAATCACCTCTGTACAGCAATGCACAGACCAGTGCTAAACCACCTAGAAGAATGTTTGACAAAAAACAATTTAAATTAAGCCTGAGTGCCGCAGATTAAAATCACCCACCTTGGGCTTGGTAGCATAACTTTCTGTTCTCTAGGCCAACGTAGCTCTCTCTATGTCATTGTGCCATCTGCATAAGTGCAGGTTGTCTATGAGTCTTCTTTTAATCCTGATCTCACATTCTTCATTTATTTCAGGTTCTCAGCTTGTATATTCGGCATATAGCTAGAGTAAATATTATGAAAAGATACAACTCTGATGCACATCTTTCCTGAATTTAGATTATGAACTTTTCTTTGGTTCTGTTCCAGTAACTCTCTTAGTCTGTGTATTGGTTCTGCATAAGTATAATTAAGCATTCTAGAATTTCCATTCTTCCTAACATTACCTATAATTTGTTATGTTCTACACAGTTAAGTACCTTTGCATAGTCAACAAAACAGAGATAAATATCTTTCTGGTAATCTCTGCTTCCAGCCAAGATCCATGTAAAATCAACAATTGTTCTACATCTTCTGAATCTGGCTTGAACTTCTGGAGGTTGCCTGTCAATGTACTTTTAAATTATCTCTAACAAGATTTTACTTGTGTCTGATATTAGTGATATTGTTCAATAACTTCCATGATCACCTTTCCTTGGAATGAGAACAAACAATATTTCTTCCAGTCAGTTAACCAGTCAGCTGTCTTCCAAATTTCTGGGATGTTTTCAGTGTTGTCTCTTGAGTGGTATTCTGTCCACTCTTGGAGCCTACTTTTTCACCAGGGTCTTCAGTATAGTTTGGAAGGCTTTCTTTAGTACTCTTGGTTTATGACATGTTACCTCTTGAAATAGTTTAGTGTTGACCACTTATTTTTGGTTCAAAGACTGTATTTCATCTACCTTTTTCTGATAATCTTTCTGTGCTGTTCAGAATTTTGTCCATAGATTTTGACAATATTGCGACTTGAACCTTGAATTTTCTTTTTTCTTCAGTCTTTTCAGCTTTTTAAATTGTTTTTTGTCAAACATTCTGTGTGATGTTACACACTGTGACACTGATGTACCAAATGAGAATGGTTACCCAGGGTGGACAGTGTTTGGTGGAGCTCCCCGATTAAAACAAGCTTGGAAGCAGGTGTGGCATCCACTTCCGAAATGGCTTGCCTCCAGAAACTCTATTAACATGGAGAAATGACCAAAGTTCTACAAGAGTTCAGGTCTTTCATTCATAGGGTTGCTATGAGTTGTCTATGACTTGACGACACTTAACAACAACAACAACAACAATAACCTTTCAGCTTCAGAAATGCCAATGCATGCTCTTCCCTTTTAGTTTTCCAACTCTGAGTTTTTGCACATATAATACTGTACCCTAATCTTCTTAAGATTTCCTTTGAAATCATCCGTTCAACTCTTTTATGTCATTTCTCCATTTGCTGTAGCTACTCTTTCTCCAAAAGCAGGTTTCAGAGTTTTTTCTTACAACTATTTTGATATTTTCTTTCTTTCTTGTATTTCTAGTGATACTTTTTTTTTCTTTATGTATGATGTCCTTGATGTCATTCCAGAAGTCATTTGGTCTTTAGTTTTTAGTTTTTGATGCCTTTGAGCTGTGGTGTTCGAGAAGAATGTTGAATATACCACAGACTGGAGAGAGTGAAGCTGGCCTGCTCCTTGGAGTCAAGGATTCTGAAGCTTCGTCTAACATACTTTGGGCATGTTTCAAGAAGGAATCAGTCCTTAGAGAGGGACATCATATTTGGGAGAGCAGAGGGACAGCACAGAAGAGGAAGACCCTTGATGAGATGGATCAATTCAGTGATTGGGGTAGTGGGAGTAGGTGTGTTAGAGACAATGAGGTTGGCGCAGGATAGAGCAGGGTTTTGGGCTCTTGTACATAGGGTCACTATGAGTCGCAAGTGACTCAATGGCACATAACAACAACAGAACAACAATATGTGCTATCCTATCTGACAACATTCTACTTTTTGATGATGAGCCCTTCAAGGTATGGTAGACCACAGGGTATATCTGATTCAAAATGGCCAATACCAGTCAACTGCAGCTCACTCATGCCTAGGATATTGATCTTCATGCTATTATTTTAATTTCTGATGACTTCTAATTTTTCCACATTCATTCTTCATATATCTTATGCTCATGTTTTTAATGGGTGTTTGAAGCTCTTTCCTCTTGTTTTGAGTCATGTCATATGAATATCCTGAAAGCTGTATTTCAGTCATGTCATTTAATATGAGTTACATCTCAATATCAATAAGAGAGAAATCCTCACTACTGGACCAATAAGCCATATCATAATCGGTAGAGAAAAGATTGAAGTTGTCAGCAATTTCATTTTACCTGGATCCACTATCAATGCCCTTAGTAGCAGCAGTTGAGAAATCAAAAAATGTATTGTATTAGGGAAATCTACTATTGAGGATCATCCAAAGTTTTAAAGAGCAGATGTGCCTGATCTAAGCCTTGATATTTTCACTTGCTTCTTATGCATCTGAAAGTTGGACAATGAATAAGAAAGACCAAAGAACAATGGGTGCCTTTGAACTGTGTTGGCAGAAGTATTGAATATACTGTGGCCTGCCAAAAGAACAATAAATCTGTCTTGAAAGAAGTATAGCCTGAGTAGGTGCTTCTTAGAGTTAAAGGTGATGAAACGTTTCCTCACTTATCTGGG
The DNA here is from genome assembly GCF_000299155.1 of Elephantulus edwardii. Lineage (NCBI taxonomy): Eukaryota > Metazoa > Chordata > Mammalia > Macroscelidea > Macroscelididae > Elephantulus > Elephantulus edwardii. The sequence goes on from NW_006399787.1 coordinate 19,168,987, forward strand.
AGGATATTTTTGAAGAAGCCACAAATTCGAAATTTTACTGCCTATTAACCTACCCTTTCCTTTGGAGGTCTTGTGAAGAGTTATTAATAATAGATAGAGAAAAGATTGAAGTTGTCAATGATTTCACATATTAACGATTCCATGGTCAACATTCATGGTAGCAGCAATAAAGAATCAAAAGGGGAAGAAAAAAGGAAAAGACAGATAACTTGATTAAGAAATTATAGAGATGAATCGCAACAGAACCAGATGAAATTACATCGATAATATATCTCATGCAATATTATTCAAAATGGGTGACCCTGGAGGACATTATGCTGAGTGAGGTATCTCAGTCACAAAGGTGCCATTGTTGTAGAATGAGGTTGGCATTGGGGTGGGGGTAAGACTGAGAAAAACTGGATGAAATATGTTTACGGCATTGAAGTCTATGGGGGAGAGAATA
>NW_006399787.1:19169751-19203449 GCF_000299155.1 Elephantulus edwardii
GAAAAATGTAACAATGAGTGAATGGAAATCCAAAATCTCTGTAAATGTTCATTAAAATTAATAATAAGTTTAAAAAATGTCACATCCACAGGCTCTTGAAGTTATAATGTGCACAAGTGTGTGTGTGTGTGTGTGTGTGTGTGTGTAAAAATTAAAAAAAAAAAAGAATACTATAAAAAGCTATACTCTGATAAATTTGAAAACCTGGAGGAAATGGACAAATTCCTTGAAATTCATACCATACCCAGATTGTCAAGGACAGATGTAGAATACTTGAATAGACCCATCACAAAAGAAGAAATGGAACAAGTCATAAAAGGACTTCCTATGAGAAAAGTCCTGGACAGGATGGCTTCACAGCTGGATTCTACCAAACTGCAGAGAAGATCTATCACCAATTCTACTTAAAGTATTTTTAAAAGAATACAAAAATAAGGAGTACTCGTTAGAGTCATTCTGTGAAGCAAGCATAACCCTAACACCAAAACAGGTAAACATATTACCAAGAAACAAAACTACAGACCAATATCTCTCATGAATATAGATGAAAAAATCCTTAACAAAATTGTAGCCCACAGAATCCAAAAGCGCATAAAAAAAAGGAAAAGAATTAATCATGACCAAGTGGGATTCATAACAGGTATGCAAGGATGGTTCAACATAAGAAAAAACAATCAATGTAATTCACCATATTAACAAAGCAAATAACAAGAACCATTATAGAGGGGCTTCAGGCCTTTTGTTCATAGAGTCACTACGAGTTGTACTTGACTTGAAGGCAATCAACAACAAGCATATGATCTTAGCAATTAATGCAGAAAAGGTATTTGACAAAATCTAACACCCCTTCCTGATGAAGACACTGAGCAAAATTGGAATAGAAGGGAATTTCCTGAACATAATGAAAAGCATATACACAAAATTAAGAGCCAATATCATTTTCAGTGGAGAAAAACTAAAAGCATGCCCATTGTCACCACTTCTATTTGATACTATATTGGAAGTGCTTGCTAGGGCAATCCAATAGAGAAGGAAATAAAAGGCATAAAAGGCAACCAGATTGACAAAGAGATGGTTAAACTGTCGCTATATGCAGATGATATGATAGTGTACACAGAAAACTGCAAGGACTCAACAAAAAACCCTGTTAGAGATAGTAGACCAATTTAGTAAATTGGCAGGGTATAAGATCAATATCCAAAAATTAGTGAGATTCCTCTACAGTAACAAGGAGAACTCAGAGAAGGACACCAAGAAAGTAATACCATTAGCAATAACCAAGCACAAATTAAGATACTTGGAAGTGAACCTAACTAGAAACACAAAAGACTTGTACAAAGAAAACTATAGAACATTTCTGCAAGACACAATGAATGACCTAAATAAATGAAAAAGTGTTTCATATTCAACACAATCCCAGTAAATTAACTTTTCAAGGAGATTGAAAGGGAAATTATCAAGTTTTTTTTGAGAGGAAAGAGACCCCAAGTAAACAAACCACTTCTGAGAAACAAAAATGAGTGGAAGACATCGCACTCCCTGATCTCAAAACCTACTACATAGTGGTAGTAACCGAAAGAGCATGGTACTGTTACAGTGACAGACACATAGTCCAATGAAACAAAATTGAGAACCCAGAAATGGACTCAGCTATCTATGATCAACTGATATTTGACAAGGAAATAAAACCTCTTCAAAAATGGTGCTGGCAAAACTGGACTGCTGCCTGCAAAAAGCTGAAATAGGATCCACATCTCACATCATACAAAAAAATCAACTCAAGGTGGATTAGAGACCTGGAATTAAAGCCAAAACCATAAAGGCCATCAAAGACAAACTGGGATCAAGTTTAGATGGCCTAGTTTATGGTATAAAGAGACTGCCAAATACAGCCAGAAAGGCACAATTTGGAGAGGATAAAATTTATGAATGGGATCTTCTTTTTTTTTTTTTTTTTTATGAATGGGATCTTCTAAAGATTGAATCCTTGTGTGCATCAAAGCTTTTTCCAACAGAGTGAAAAGAAAACCTACTGGCTGGGAAAAAAACCCCACATTTGGCAAAACCATTTCAGACAAGGATCTCATATCAAAAGTTTACAGAATCCTACAGGACCTCCATAAGAAAAGAACCTGATAATCCAATTACAAAATGAGCAAAAGACATGGAAAGAATTTTCACAGAAAAAGAGATTCAGTTGGCCAACAGACACATGAAGAAATGCTCAAAACCACTGGCAATAAGAGAGATAAAAATCAAAACCACAATGGGTTACCATCTCACTTCAGTAGCAGTGACAAAGTTTAACAGGACAGCAAATAATAAATTTTGGAGAGGATGTGGAGAGATAGAAACTCTTATACATTGTTGGTGGGGTTGTAAAATGATACAACCACTGTGGAAGGCGGCTTGACTTTTTTTCAGAAAATGACAGTATGATCTGGTTATTCCACCGCTTGGAATATACCCTGAGAAAATGAGACCTGAGCTACAAACGGAGACTTGTACACCAATGTTCAGAGCAGTGTTATTCACCATTGCAAGAACATGGAAATAGCCCAAATGTCCAACCGTAATGGAATGGACTGAGAAATTAGGGTATATTCACATAATGGAACACTATGCAACATGCAGGAGCAATGATTTTGTAAATCACTACCTAACTTGGAAGGGACTGGAGAGCATTATGCTAAGTGAACTAACTCAGTCCCATAAAGACAAATACTGAATAAAACCATTATTGTAGGATGTGTATGAAGATACAAAGGGAGAGGGGGAAGGGGGAAGCAGAGGGGTGAGAATGGATGGGGTGGGTGGTTAATCATAAGGTTGCACAATTTGATGGGTGGAGGGAGGGGTGGGTAAAGGAAATGGGAAAGATCTGGTGTGAAAAAACAACCTATACGAACTTTGTAAGCAAACCAGAATAAAAGAAACATTTTCTTTTTTAAAAAAGATGTATTGCATTGAGAAAAGTTGCTGTCAAGGGCCTTTTTGAAGTTCTAAAGAATAAATGGTTAAGGACTAAGATGCACCTGATCCAAGATATCATATTTTCAATTGTATCATGTCCATCTGAAAGTTGACAATGAATAAGGAAGACCAAAGAAGAATCATCACCTTTTAATTGTGGTGTTGGTGAAGAGTATTGAACATCCCAGGGCCTGCCAAAAGAACAAACACAGCTCTCTCAGGAGAAGTGCAATTACAGTGTTCCTGAGGAACAAGAATGGTCAAACTTGGCTTCATATCTTTCAGGCATGTTGTCAGGAGGGGCTGTCCTTGGAAAAAGACATTATTCTAGGAAAGGTAAAGAGATCAGCCAACACCCTCAACAAGGTGTGCTGACACAGTGACTAACACAATAGGCTTGAGTAAGACAGATATCTTGAGGATGGTACATAATAGAGCTAGGCTCAGATCTGTTCATAGGGTAGCTATGGGTCCTAGTCAGCTCCACAACATCTAACAATGACAACTAATTTGAAAAAGGAGTTCTTTTCCAGTCATAGTTTTATTGTCTCCCAACTTGATGAATTCATCCTCTGGTGTTGTATTAGATAATATCCTGTTGCTATTCATAATGTTTTCACTGGCCAATTATTTAATTCCTAGTCTGTCATAGTTTGGAGGCTCTGTTGAAACCTGTCTATGATGATAGACGAATGGTAGGCTGAACAGTTAGGTGCCTACAGTTAAGAGATTTCCTCTTAAAGAAGCCACAAATTTTAAGGCTTGCAACCTGTTAACCTGCCCCTTTCCTTAGAGGTCTTGGGGGAAGTCATTTGTATGTGAAAGCCGCAGAGGAAATCTGCTTCTTCTTCCCAGGCCTTGGGAGGACTGGCTTCCATATTAATTAGAACATTGTGCATTCCTGAGAATGCCTCTCCCACAGATTTGTTTTGACAAGCACAGGAAAGATAAGAGGTTTGTAGAATGGGCTGTGTGACCCAAGAGAATCAAGGAAAGCCCTTTCACACAATGGCTATCATTTCTAGGTCCCCCTTGAGCTGGACTTCTCTGAGAGCAGTGCTCACTGATGGGGAAACACCTGGCTTTCTAATCACCTTTCTCCTGTCAGAGGTGTGTTCACAGGCATTTATCACCCTAGCAGTGACCTTCTAATGTTTGTTCTTCTGGTCAAAGGTTTGTGTGTGTGTGTCATTGAATGGGTTGAGCATTTAACAGCCATTACTGGTATTTCACAATCATTTCTCTCGGTGGTGTAAGTCGAATTAACTTTCTGCATTCTTAAATTTTGGTACTTTTTAATTATTAAAACAATAAGGGAATTTATTAGATCACAAGACTGGAGGTAGAGAGAAAGGATGTGCTTTGAAGGCTACCTAAACTCCAGACTCTGACTCGGTTTCCCTGTGATATTCTTTGTCAGACCGTTTATAGCAGTGACATCATCCTCAGAGAAGAAACAAGGCAAGGCCTCCTCATACATGGCTGTTTTCCAAAGCATATTTTGATTTTTACAATGCGCATTTTCCGCCTTTGTGTATTTGCTAGGAAATGCTAAAAGGAATTAAGGAGGGGAATTTCTCCTGTGACCTTCACTCACAATACCTTCTTTCCAGAACCCCATTTAGCATTATGTTGGCCAGTTTTTAGTCTAGGTTATAGATTTCCCTTCAAAGGATAAAAACTGCTTTCATGTGTGAGGCAAGCATTACTCCCTATTTTGTGAGCAAGGAAAGATTCCTCCTTAACATCTCAAGAGATTTTTCCTCTCTTCCAGAATAGTACTTTCAACTTTATGTGGCAGGCCTCACACGTGTGCGGCTTTGTGAACGATTCTGTAATGACTGCATGCAGAGGTCTGGGTACTGATTAACACTGCTTGGCCTGCTGCGCAACGGGTGTAACCTGGGCTTGATAAACCAAATAAGAACTTTGTCTTGTTTTCCTGGCTGCTCAGAACTGCCTCTTGCCATAAAACCATTCAGCCTCCAAAGAAAGGCTAGGCTTCTTCTTGTAAAGACATGTGTTTTGTTTTCTAACTGAGATGTCTAGTTAAGTGCAAGCAAAGAAGCTGATTGGCAAGATTTGAGGAGGTATGAGTGTGTGCCTGTGAGTGTGCATGTATATACATAAATACACACACACACACACACACACACACACACACACACACACACGGTAAAATAGGGCTCAGCTGTGAAAGCCCCAATAGTTGTATTCTGCATACAGAGGGTCACCATCAGTTGGAAGTTTCTTAACTGTGGGTAAGTACTTAACTGCAGTTGCTGTTGTAGGCGTTGACAGTAACTAACATTCTGCTACCCACTGAGGTCTAGGCTATAAGTGATGGCATGAATTGAGTTGGGAAGAGTTAGTTTACTAACTATTGGCCATATCAGGCTAGGTTTCAATGTGCATTATTTACACCCAACTTTTACTCTGAGGTACCCAAGTCCTCTTCCTGACCTGTGCTGGTGTAGGCCCATCTATGCAGGTAGATAAAGCCCAAGACCAAGTAAGCTTGCATGGTTTCTCTGGGATTATCCCCTTTTTGATTCTATATGAACACTCTGCCACACTCATGAATGCTTTGAAGACACTTAAAGTAAGTTAGGGTATTTGAGCAAATTAGCATGAGCCTACCCCTCTTCCAGAAAGAAAACAACACTTGGACTCATTTCAGATTGGGATCACTTCCTAAAAATTGGGGGCATTTCCTGAATATACTTGAACTCGCTACTGTCTTTTTTCTTTTTTTAAATAAGGTTCTCCTCTAAGATAATGCATACACCCCTCCTCCATGGAGAGAACTAACCTAGGTGCCCCAGGTGAACTAACTATCTTCTCCTGAGCTAAAGCTTCCTGGAGGGATGGTTTGTACCTTTGGAGAAACTTAGGGGAGGGAGCGTGTGACCCACATCCCTGTAATGGAATTGGTTTTCTTTTTTTTATATTTTATTTTATTAATTTTTTGTCCATGTACCATTAAATCAGGTCTGACTGGTACAGGAGGAGATTGCCCCTCCTTCGCCAGCAGAGCATCTGGTGGATTCAAACCCTGAGCCTCTGGGATTGCAGTGCAGCTTCTTGCCAATATACCTCCAGAGCTCCCTGGAATTGGTTTTCAAGAGGAAGGGAAATGGCATTAAGAAGACTATACCTCACTATATTTGATGCCGAGCCCTGGCCAAGTTTTAGAATGGATTTTTGTATATTTGGAAAAACTGAGGATGCTTCTCTTGGGAGAAAAAGAAAACTCAGAAAGATTTACAGCCTCAAATACCTAAAGGACATTTACAGACAAGAGGAAAATAGACTCATTCAAAAGATGATTGAAGGGTGGAAGTTTCTGAGAGAACTTTCGGTCCAAAATAAGAATGTCTGTGTAAAAGTCATCCAACAATGAATGGAGGGCATCGTTGGAGGTGGTAAGAAAGGTCCCATTTCAGAGCTATGTCGGCTGAGGATGGAAGAATTTGAAAGTGCATTCCAGAAGTTGGTGCACAGTTCAGCTGATGACCTCTAAGGTTCCTTCCAGCCTTCCAATAATATGATTCTATATCTGTAATTTTCCATTTCCCAATTCAGATGAAATTTTCCACGTTTGAAATAGTTGTAATATCTGATAAAGGCTGTGGGATGCTTTTTGCTCTGTTTACTTTAACAGGGGCTTACTCCTTTGCCCTTGTGATTTAATAAGACATAAACACATCAGTGCTATTTATTGGGCAGAGGAGATGGGAGTTTATAGCTGGCTAGGAAGGCCTTGTTTACATGGGGCCTACCAAGGAGAGGTCATTAACTCCTTAGCTTGCCTCACATACAGTCCCTGAAACTCCATGACCCTAAAAGACCTGGACATTTCACCCAGGTTCTGGGTAATGGGCACAGCAGGAGAGGTACAGAACCTGACTGTCCATTCTCATCAGTTGCCTTGCTGGTTCTCTTAGCATCCTCTGCTCCCTGTCCTCTGCATTGTGCTGTCACAGAGCCCTAAATGATAGTGCACATCCCGAGGAATCTTCCAAAATTCTTATCTCTCACATCACTTTAACAAGAGGGCAGAGTGAACTTGCCTTTAAAAGTAACTAACCCCCTTTCAAATGTTCCTTCTCTTAAGCCATTATCAAGAATAAAAACTTCGGTTAAAGAAAAAACAACAAACAAACCCACCAATAGGAAGAAATGCCTGGCATCCACTTCCAAAAACGAAGCCAATTAAAATCCTGTAGATTATGATGTTTACGCATTGGCCCTGTGGATAGGGCAGGACTGGGCAACATTTTGTTGCACTGTTTATGAGCTCAGCGTGAGTTTAGTACCAGCATAATGACAGTTAATGAAAATTTAAATAAAAATAAGGAAAAGCCTTAGCTAAAACATCTAGTAAATATCATCCTCAGAATTTCTACTGTGCTTAAACCCATTGTTGCTGTCACCATGTAAATTAATTTCATTGAGGGTTTTCCTCTCCTTTGCTACTAATTGCCCAAGCATGATGCCTTCTGCAAGGACTGGCCCCTCTTGATAATGTGCCCGAAGTATGTTAGACAAAGTATGACCACCGTTACTTCTAAGGATCACCCTGGCTGCTCTTTTTCCAAGGTAGATTTGTTCTATTGGAAATCCTTGTATATGTAATATTCTTCATCTACACCACAATTTAAAGGCATCAGTTATTCTTAAATCATCCTTGTTCATTGTCTGACTTTCACATGCACATGAAGCAATAGAAAATACAATGACTTAGGGCACACATACCTTAGTCTTTAAATGATATTTAAGGAGAGTTCTAGTGGCCTAGTGACAAGAAGCTGCGCTGCAATCCCAAAGGCCTGCGGTTGAAATCCACCAGATGCTCCACTAGAGAAGGAGGGGCAATCTCCTCCTGTGCCAGCTGGATCTGATCTGATGGTGCACAACAAGGAAAAAAAAAGTTCTATTCTTGGACTTTAAAGAAGTCCTTGGAAGCAGATTTGCCCGATACAAGAATTCCTTTATTTGTTGACCTCTTAATGTGCAGTGACCTGGCGTTAGATGATCAAAAGGGGAGAGTATACTAGGCATTTTAAACTAAAGCTGAAATAATGGAAGAAAAATATTCATGCCCTGAGTTGCAATACTGAAGGATTCTCTGGGCTAATTATTGAATGATACAAGAAACATCAAAAGATGACAGAAGAAGGGAGCTCTGGTGGCCTAGTGGCAAGAAGCTGTGCTGCAATCCAGAAGGCAACGCTGTTCAAATTCACCAGATGCTCTGCTAGAGAAGGAGGGATAATATCCTCTTGTGCCAGTCAGATCTGATTTGACAGTACACTCAACAACAAAGATGACAGTAGAAATACAGTCATTTTACCAAAATCACTAGTTAATAGAAACATTGCAGGAAGTGGCATATTGTCAAGAACATATATTCCTCTATGCTATTTCTGTAACCACTCACATATTTGGTTGTTGCTGCATAATTATATTTGCCATATCCTTTATCTTTATCTTTTCTTTTGCGTATGTCTCATTGACATAATTTACATTAGTCAAGCTGTGCCCAGTTCACCCACATTTCATGCTACCTTTTCCAACACCAAAAAACCCCAATTGCCAACTATCTTGGGTGTGCTGTACTTCCCCCCAGTCTCTGACAACCCCAACGAGCTTCAGTCTCTTTATCTCTTCTTGTCTTACAAATGTGATCATATAATACTTTCCCTTCTATGACTGACTTACTTCATTAAGCAAACTATCCTCCAGACTCATCCACAGTATAACATGATTTGAGGGTTCACCTCTACTCATTATGGTTATATAATATTCCATTGTATGTATTACCACATTTTGTTTATCCATTCATTTGTTAATGAACATTTAGTTTGCTTCCATCCTTTTTGCTACTGTGAGCAATTCTAAAATGAATATAGTTGTTAATGAATCTGTCTCTATCTTTTTTAAAAAAATTTTTTTATTGGGAAAAACATATTGGGGTTACAAGGAGGTGAGGGTTGGGGGCAGAAGGGTGAGGATGGGCCAGGATGCAGTTGCAGAGCTGCACAGTTTGGTTGGTCAGGGGAGCAGGTGAAGGAAATGATGAGGGTCCAGTGGGGACCAGATGCTACAGAGGAATGACAAGCATTTTCCAATGGTAATTAAACCAACTGTCTTATTGATTTGGAAATTGGATGATGACTCTCTAGCTTCTTCATGCTGAACAGGGGCGTAGATGTAAAGGGGGGAAGGGAGGACGCTTTATCACCTTACTGGTGGTCTTGGTTTACAGCTGCTTGCCTTCTTGCTCTGTTAGAAGATATTTTCCTGTCATTTGCTCCCCTCTGGACTGCAAAGTGTTTTCCCAGGTGGGTCCAGTGGGGATGGCTGGTTGAACCCAGAGGCTCCATCCTCCTTTGCTTCCTTAGCTGTCAGTTGTATTTCCTTTTTGTCACTGGCACTGGGTTTAGGGTCAATTCTGGAGTAAAACTCAGAGTTAAGGTTACCTGTAGGAAAGGGAGCGAACCTAGAGAGAACAAACTTGTGAGTTACAAATAGAAGGGCTTTGAGGGTGTTGCTTTCAGGTTTACTGGGGGGGAGGGTGGCAGAAGGTGGCCTAGGTAACATTCTCTGGATACCCTAGGCATTCTTTTTTTTTTTTTCTTCTCCTTCCCCACCCGGGGGTCAGATGGCACAATCTGGGGACTGAGGAGCTCACCCTGAGGGCAGTGACAGCTCACCCCGAGCCAGGGGCCGAGGGCAGCCCGCCCTGGGCAGAGGGCAGAGGGCCGTGATGGCTCATGTCTCTATCTTTTAAGATCCCTAGGAGGGGGTACTTCAGAGTGGGATTTCTGGATCATAAAGAATTTCTGTTTCTAGAGTCTTAAGGAAGGGCCATACCGTTTTCTAAAGGGGTTACTCTATTTTATAATCCCATCAGCAGTGGATAAAACTACCAGTCTCCCCACATTCTTCACAGCATTTGCTGATTATGTTTGCTTGTTTGTTTTGTTTTGAATTTTTAAAAATGTCAGCACCATTTTTGCTGGGGTGAGATGATAGTATCTCATTATAGTTTTGATTTGTATCTTTCTAATAGCAAATGACTGTGTGAATCTTTTCATATATCTTTGGTTACCTGAATATTCTCTTTGGTGAAGTATCTGTCCATGCTCTTTGCCCATTTCCCCCTGTGTTGTTTCTCTTTTTGTTGTTGATTTAGGAAATATTCAATATATTTTAGTGATTAGACTCTTATCAAATATGTTATTTCAAAGGTTTTGTCCTAGGTTTTTAGGTTGCCTTTTTACTTTTCTGGTAGTCTGCTAAGTAACATAAATATTTAGTTTCTAGGAGGTCCTAGGGGGCTCTGGTGGCCTAGTGGTGAGAAGCTATGCTGCAAACCCAAAGACATACAGTTTAACTCCACCTAGTTATTAAATTTGTTTTCTTCCCCCAGCCCCTGACCCCCAAGCATTTGCATCTGTGCTTGGTTACTTTTAAAAAAGTCAAGTTTTATGGGAGGTACTGGAAGCATTATGTGAAGTGAACTAACTCTGTTCAATTAGGACAAACACTGTATAAGACCATTACTGTAGAACCTGTATGAGGATCTAAGTTGGGGAGTGTAGAGCAGAGGAGTGAGGATGGGGAGGGGGTGAGTGTGGGTGGTTAATCATAGGGTCACACAATCTGATGGGTGGAGGCAGGGGAGGTTAATGGAAAGGGGAAAGAGTCAATGTGGAAAACAATGTATATGAACTTTTTAAGGAAACCAGTATAACATAACAATTTTATTTAAAAAAAGTCAAATTTCATAGTCCTGTCCCTTTGTTATCTTTTTGGGATTTTATAATTTTACTTGGATTTTGTTTCATTTTTCTTTAATTCAATATTATGATGATTATTTTTTAATCAACATAGCTCTGGGCTGTAAGGAGTTAAGCCTGGGTCAGTCAGCCCAACGATCTAGGGGAGATAGCCTAGAACTGTACATACAGGAATATGTCCATAATAGGAAATAGAGACTAAAGCAACATATACACTCTGACTTTTTTCGATATTGAAGCACAGGAATGCTCAATGTTCTTGATGCAATTCATATTGTTCGCTTCTTGTCAGCACTGAGTGGTGTACTAGGAACGGAGGAGTCTCTTTCGTAAAGGGGAACAGAAATTACATGCCTCTTTATTTGCAGGGAGGCCTTGTAACAGAGATTTTGGGGTACATATATATGATGACTAGGGAGCTCTGATGACCTAGTGATAAGAAATTGTACTGCAATCCCAAAGATAAGTTGTTTGAACCCACCAGCTGCTCTGGTGGAGAAGGATGGGCAATTCTTCCCTTACAAGGAAAATTTGTAACAATTTTATTTAAAATTGAAAATTTTAAATTTTCTGAAAATTTGCTGGTTGGTCAGTTTTTACTTGACAACACACAACAACAACAACAGCATATATGATGACTAGATAAATAACTAGCATCAAAAACCAAAACCAAACTCACTACCCTCAAGTTACCCTGTCGGACGGAGTAGAGCTATCTCACTGGGCTTCCACAGTTAACATCTTTATGGAGACAGATGGTGTCGTCTTTATCCTGAGAAGGTGCTGGTGGCTTGAAGTGCTGACTGAACAGTTCGTAGCCCAACTCTTAACCCGTTATACCACCAGGGCTCCTTTGATTACATGCATCAAAGTAGACAGAAAGATGGGAAAAAGGAAAAGTCCCTGTTCCCATGACTCTCCTGAAAGATTTGAGAACCTACTGAAAATGTGTTTTTTACCAGTATTTATTTCTAAGGGAGTTCTGATGGTCTAGAGGTAACAAGCTACATGTGTTTTGAATCCACTGCTGCTCTGAGGGAGAAGAATGGACAATCTCCTCTCATGATTTATTGCTCCTAAAAACCTCACTAGGGGGTCAGCTATGAGTTGGTTCCAACCCAAAGGCACACAACAATAACCATAACCATTGTCTAAGAATCTAGTTTGAAAAGGCCTTTTTATTGCTCGCAGGCAGTGCCTTTCCCGTGTTATGACTTTGTCAGTCTCATTCTGGGCTTGTTACCCCACGACAGTCTAAGCGAAGTCCAACTGAGGCACCTGTTGAAGATGTCTCAGCTTATATTGCATCAGAGGATTTGCCGGCTTGTCCCATTCTCATGTGCAAGGCACTGTGGTATAGTTGAAACCCCATCAGAGGAGCCTGGGTTCAAATTCCATGTCTACTACTTATGTAGTATGAGATCTCAGTGAACTAATTAATGTTTGTACCTCAGTTTATCCAACCACATGATGTGAGACTAACTGAATCCAAAGGCCTGTTGATAGGGGAAAATGAAACAGTCTAAAATTTTCTTGATAAATAGCATGCATTAAAAAAATATTCATTCCTTTCCTTTCATTTAGATATTAGCCAGGAAGCTGGGGATATGAATTTATTTATTCAACAAATGTTTATTGAATGCCAGCTAAATGCTGGCAAGTGGTGCCTCCAACAGTTGTGTGATGTGATGGCCCAGAAGCCTCTGCTCTTCTGGAACATACAGTTAAAAACAAAGTGAAATTAGGTGGTAGGGAAGTTGTGGCATCATATTTTCTTAACCTTGTTCTCTGATATCTCCTCCCCATTTGCCATGAGGCCAGACGTGAATTTGATGCTTAAGGGAAATTCTCTTAACTGAACCTTGAGAACAAGACAATAGTGACTCATAAGAGGTTAGTTTCCATCACCATAAATGAAGGGCTAGAGAAAAGTTAAGGGAATCAAGCAGCTGTCACAACAATCGTCATCATCTATTTACGTGGGACTCTTCTCTGTGCAAAGTAAGTGCTTTGTGGACATTACTCAGTGAATTCTCACAGCTTCCTCTTGGGGCAAGGAGGAGGCAAAGATTGTGAGAGATGAAGAAATGCGCCTGGCTATAAGATAACTGCCTTGCCTGATGTCACATAACCAGCAGAAGCACTAGACCCAGAACTAGGTTGCCCAACTCTGAGCCAGTTGACTCTAACCAGCAGGACAAAGAGGTCAGTATGCTGAGGATGGCTGTGGGAAGCAGAACTGACTGACGGAAGTGAAGACTTAAAGCCTATTCTGATGCGCTTCCAATGTTAAGTTCTAATTCTACACTCTCTTCCCCTTGGGTGTTCCTAAGCATCACATTTAGGAATAGTCCAGTGTCAGACTCTTTTTCCCCATTCTCCAATGTTGTTTTTAATGTGATGGAACCTTAGAGGTAACCCAACTCAATCCCCTTGTGCTATAAATGGGGAAATGAACACCAGCGAGACAAAATGGCTCGCTCAGATCATGGAGACAGTAAATGGATGTGTTTGGTCTAGAAGTTGGGAGAGACCTCTCCCAGCCTAAAATTCCGTCTCCTACCAGGAAGGTTCCCAACATGCTCCTGCTGTTCAGTCCTGACTCTGTTAGGTTTTTTTCTGCAGCACCTCCTGATGGTCCAAGAGCTCCAAGTATCCTAGTTGAGTGCCTTATTTATAGCTTTCTATACCACTTCTCTGGGATTTCTCTGGAGCATGGTCTCCTATGAGGGTCACCTGAAAATAGTCACAGAATGACTAGTCTAGAATTTGTGGTGAGTCCTTGAGATTGCTTCTTGCACCCATACCTACTTTTGTCTGCAGCCTAGGACTCTATACCACCTCTCTTGTTTTAGTACCAAAAGCACATAGCACATGTGGGAAATATTCTGATGACAATAATTCTCCTCCACTGTTAATAATATCTGTTTTAGCAAATTCGTTTGCCATGTTCTTTGACCATGATGTCACATGGCCTCAGAGTTCCTTCAATGGTTCAGTCAAGTGATGGTGTTTTGGGTTAACTGTGTTCAATATCTCTTGTCCACCAACTGTTCTCATCTTCCATCATTCTGCCTTTCAAAACTTCTGGACTAGCCACACCAGTCTCTCTTTTTTTCCCTCTGGGATCCCCACATTTGAAGTCCTCTGGCATGAATGTGGGTAGAATGTGGTGATAGGTGAGAAAGACCTAGTTTTCATTTTTATATTTTGATGTCGGATTTGTACTTTTCAACTTTATTTTCCAGGTTCACAGGACCAAGGAGTTTGAATTAAATTCTGGAAATTCCACCCAGTGGGTACAACCACCCTGACCTTATAGGCACGGCTGCTTGTAGGGAGGGACTGTGGACTTGCAGTAAATGAACCAATTTCCTTCCTGATTTCTTCTACAGTGCAGCTGCCTGATCACCACTCTCACACAAGTGGGCCTTGAAGGGAACACATTTTCTTTTATTCGCAGAAAGGTAGGAAGGAAGACAGGAAAGGCCCAACTACAGAAATGGCAAGAAACTGTTACTCCTGTTTATGAAATTAGAGCCTTAGTATATAGTACAAAGGGAATTCTGCTGGCCTAGTGTTTAGCGAGCTGTGCTGCCAACCAAAAGGTAGAAAGTTCAAATCCACTAGCTGCTCCACAGGAAAAACCTGGACAATCTCCTGGGTGATTTACAATCTCTGAAAACTCACTGGAGGTTCAGCTATGAGTCAGTTCTGACTTGATGGTAATGAGTTTTTTTTTAGTTGTATAGTACAAATAACACTCTTGGTTGCAAACTAAAAGTTTGGAGGTTCAAGTTCACATGGAGGCGACTATGGGATACAGTTCTCTTCTGCCACACACAGAGTCACCAGGTATCGAGATTGACTTGAGAGCCTCTAGTTTTCAACTGGTTAATGAAATTAGTCCTCTTCTTATGCATCAGAGAGTTGGACAATGACCAAGGAGGATAGAAGGAGAATTGATGCCTTTGAGCTGTGGTGCTGGAGAAGAGTATTGAGAATACCATGGACTGCTAGGAAAACAAACAGATTCATCCTGTAAAGGGTTAAACTGGGTGGCTCCTTGGAGGCAAGGATTCTGAGGCTCCGTTAACATACTTTGGACATGATGTGAGGAGAGACCGGTCCTTGGAGAGGGACATCATGCTTGGGAGGGTAGAGGGACAGCACAGGAGAGGAAGGCCCTCTATGAGGTGGATTGAGTCAGTGACTGGGATAATTGGAATGGGAGTGTCAGAGACGGTGCAATTGGCACAGGACAGAGCAGAGTTTAGGGCTGTTGTACATAGGGTCGCTATGAGTCACAGGCGACTCGACGGTACATAACAACAACAACAACATCCAGAAAGTGATGCTGTCTCAAGACACAGCTCAGGATCTTGCAAGCATTGATAAAGACCTCCCCAAAGAGGGTCCGTAGAAGACGGGTGTTATGAATATGTCTGTCTTGGGGATTTGGGCATGGAAAGGTGGGCTTTATTGCTCAGCAGGTGCTTCTCAGTCTCCTCCCTGACATGTGTACAAGTTCAAAGGGAGTGGTATGAGAAACACACTGCCAGGTGGTGCGCAAACCCCTTGGGGTTACCTAGTGTCTTCTTTCCCTGCTGCTCTAAGCACTTTACATTTATCTCCTTCATCTGCACATTCAGAGAAGTGGGGAAGGGACAGGTATCATTACCACCATTTTACAGGTAAACTGGGGTGCAATTCAGGTGCAGTGAGTGCAGGAGGAACTGGGGCTGAGAAACAAAAGTCTGACCCTAGTTCACAGGATGTGCTGTGTCTTGTCACGTCTCATTCTCACTTGAACCCAAACAGCAAGAAAAGTATGGCTTGAGGAGGAAAATAATGCCAATGTTTTATCTGGCAATAAGCCCCAAAAATGTTGACTAAAATATCTGGATGGCTCCATTTGAGGTAGAAGTTATTCTGAAGCAGAGAGAGGAGTGTGGGTACAGAGATGTACAGACAGCCTAGAGTCTTCAATTATATTATAATGGCTTCTCTTCCACATTGGGGAATACATGGGTATTATATTTTTCTTTATTCTTTTTCTTTCTGTGTTAAATATCGTGCACTAAATGAAAACTACTGCACAAGATTATTGTTCAAATTGGAAAAAAATGTTAACTACAATTTGTGAGACCTTGGCTATTAAGGAGCAAAAGCATTGTCAAGGCAACAAAATTAACGGGATATTTCTAGTTAGAATGGGAGAGGAGGCGAATGTCTGAAAACCAATCATGGAGTGATTTATTATGAAGTAAAAAATTAAGCCAGGTGTTCAACAAATGTTTAATGAGAGCTAATTGTGTGCCAAGCACTGTTTAACAGTTGTTGATTCTGACTGATGGTGACCTCACGTGTGTCAGAATAGAGCTGTGCTCGTTCCACGGAGTGCTTAGTGTTCACTGTCTGATCTAATTTATTTTGGCTTTCTGGGTTTTTGGTGTGTTTTTTGTTTTTTCTTTTTTATTGTGATTTCCATGAAAGAGATTGGTTTTCATTCATTCACTCATAGACATTTTCCTCCCTCCTCCTCCCGCAATTTCCTTTGTAATGCTTGTCCTGTTCCAGATTGTTCATTATTGCACGTATAATTATCTAATTGTCCAATCCATTCAGATTGTCCTTCATTTTACCTGTTCCAGTGCAGTGTTCATTATCTATCCATTCCCCCCCCCCCCGCTCTCTACCGCCTATTCCCCTATCCACCCTATTGTTATAGTGATGATCTTACGCAGTATTTGTCCTTTTGTGACTGAGATATTTCTCTAAGTATAACATTTTAAAGACTCACCATGCTGTGCAGTACCTTGCGAGTTCATTGTTTTACAGTGCTGTGGGATGTTCCATTGTGAGGATATACCACCATTTCTCTGTCCATTTATTTGTTAATGAGCACTTGGGCTGCTTCCATCTCTTTGCTTTGAAGGAGCTTATTAGGCCTTTCTTTTGAATACTCTTGGATGGATTTGAACTGTTAACCTTTTGGTTATCAACTTAGCATGTTCTTAACAGTTTGTCACACTCGAGGATGAGGATGTTCCTGCTGGTGTTAGGTGCCATCTAGTTGGTTTTCACTTCCAGTGACTCTGTGTACAACAGAATGAAACTCTCCCCGTCGTGCGCCACCGTCACAATCACTGATGCGTTTGAGCCACGGTTGCAGCCACTGTCAGTCTATTTCCTTGAGTGTGAATGTCTTCCTCTGTTTTGATGATTATCCACTTTAACCAGCGTAATGCTTTTCTCCAGAGACTGGCCCCTCTTGACTATATTCCCAAAGTATGCGAGACAAAGGCCTAGCTGTCTTTTCCTCTAAGCAGCATTTTGGCTGTGCTTCTTCCAAAGCAGATTTGTTTGTTCTTTTGACAATCTAGGGAGCTCTGGTGGCCTAGTGCTAAGGAGCTGTGCTGCAATCCCAAAGGCACGTGGTTTGAATCTACCAACTGCTCCACAGGGAAGGATGGGAAATCTTCCATGAGATTCACTGTCTCTGAAAAGTCACTGGAGGGTCAGCTATGGGTCGGTTGCAACTCAGTGGCACACAACAATCACAACATGCTATGTTCAACATTCTTCAGCAACACCACACTACATCAGCTGTCCTTCAGTCTTCCTCATTCATTGTCTACCTTCTACATGCTTTTGCTGGGAACTCTTCCAAAGTTCTTTTCTAGACACTGATAAATATATCAACATTGTTGCTCTCAGGGAACGTTATTTTAGTGAGAGAGAAAGGTAAAAACACGTAAGTAGTCAGAAAATATTTTACAAGTCAGGAAGCCAGCAATCAGAAGGGAGATTAAGCAGAGAACAGTGCAGGTAGAGAAAGAAGGTCCCTGGAGGTAAGTGTCCTCCAATAGACCCAGTCACAGAAAGGATTATGAAGTTCCTCCTATCCGAGGAATGGTCTTTGTGTCTCATTCTAGCGAGGAATGGTCTTTGTGTCTCACTCTAGCGTAGTCTTACTCAGAACAACCAGACTGCCACCATACCGTGGATTCTAGAACTGGAAATGAGTTCTAAGGAAATGATTCAAGGATGAGAAAGCCCCCTGGAGGAGGCTGTCGTGCAGTAGTGTACATCTGTTATCCACTGCATCCATTTGGGGAATACCACAGCCCCCTTCTCCCCCCAGGGAGAACGAGGTGAGTATGAAGACAGAGCTAATGCCCCATAGAAGGCCTAGAAACCTAAAACCCCTGGCCAATCTAGGTGCTGGTTCCACCCAGGGTGTGCCCAGAGCTTGTATATTATACACTAATGAGGGGTTGGGCCAATGGTGGTGTGTTTCTTTCTTTCTTTTTATTTTTTTAATGAGGTGCTGTTTTGCATAGATAAATACTATGATTGTAATGTGGGAACCAAATGGCAGATCATTATGCAAAAAGCACTGGCAAAGGTGAGATTATGAAACCAGTTCTGCTTGAGGCCTGCTGCCTGAGCGTGGGAACAAGGAGGTGTCTGATTGTCTGGGTCTCAAGCTGGGCCAACTGGATTGAGGCTGCCCTCTCCGGTTCATCTCCTGACATCTGGCTGAGGCAGGAATTGCTCCTCTCCACTTCTTAAATTTCAGAATCCCAGAAAGGTGCCATGGAAAAGGGACATGTAGCTGGTTGTCCCTCATGATGGGTTTCTGTAGTCAGTGTGACCAGAGCTCAGTCTCTGATGTATAGCCAACTACTCCCTGATTGGTGCTCTCAGACTGAAGCCCAGAGAGACTTTACGTGTGACTGGGAGAAGGCAGGAAATATGGAGAAGAAGACATCTTTGGCTGGGGACAGTGTTGAGAAGACTTTTAACTATTGGTTGAGTGGTTTTGTTGTTAGCTGCCATTCCCTCGACTCACAGTGACCCTAGGGAACAAAACATCCCATCTGGCTTCATTCCATCATCTTGATTGGTTATAGATCAGAATGCTGGGATGGGCAAGATTTTTACTGGTTGATTATTGGGAAACACTCTTAGTCCATATTAGCCTGGAAACTCTGTTAAAACCTTCTCAGGACCATAGCAACACATAAGCTTTCAATGACAGACTCTTGGTAACTGTACATGAGATCCATTGGCTGGGAATTGAACTCAAGTATTTTGTATGGACAGCAGAATTCTCTCGCTAAACCAACACTGTCCCACTCTAGCAGTGTCCTCTCTCTCTCTTATTGGTGTTGGGTAAGAACTGACTCGGAATTGATCCTCCTTGGGTTTCCAACACTGTCAATCACACAGGAGAAGATTGTCTGTCTTTTTACCATTAAGTGCCTGGTGAATTTGAACACTCAGAGAAGCATGGGTTTTGGGTTAGAACTGCAACTCCTTATGGACTAGGTCACCAGAGATTAGAATAATCATCTCAGAAGAGGATGGAGACTGAAGAAGAATGCTGCTTGGGAAGTCGGGAAAGAAAAAGTCAACTAGGCTGAGATAGGATGTGGTAGGCAACTGGGGAAGAAGATTGAGGACTTATATTTCTAGACAGAGGACGCTTCACTAGGGTCTCCCGAATGCAGAACTCTGTAGGTATTAGAGTGATAACCAGTTAAAAAACATACTGCATACAGCCTAGGCTTTGATGGAACCATGCAAGTACCCTTTGTCAGTAACAAAAAACCCGTTGAGAATGAGAACTGATGAGGCCAAGCAAAAGTCATTCATTCATTTACTCAATCATGTCCAGAATACCTGCTATAGCGTCAAAAGTCAAAGAACCTGTCTTCATGACTCCGCAATTGGAATAATCTTGAATTACGCATCTGGAGAGCTACCAGATTGTTCCTTCTGTTTTACTCTGGTTCATCAGCAACCTGTCACAACAGCTCTAAAGAAGACAAGAGACTTGGTTAGTTATTTTCATTACTCCAGATTCCACTTCCCATCTTCTACTGGCCAAGTAGCTGGGGAGAGTGCAGGATGAGAATGAGAATTAGAGGAGTTGACTTCACCCTTTCCAAGGTCTTGGGACTCAGATGCCTCTGGATATTACACAGACATGTTGAGTGGTATGGCAAGGAGTGATAATGATGCAATTCAATTATGCCAAGCTGTTAATGAGCTAGTGCTGTATCTTTATTGTACATCAAATACTAGAACTCATTAAGTGCCTGCAGTGTCTCAAAGCTTCTCAATATATACTCCATTAATATCATGATTCTTTCCTGTTAGTAGCTCATAATTCCTACTGGTCTAACTTCTTCAATGACCTGACCTTTAATTGAGCTATAAAACCAATCTTTATTCTGTAAGAATTACTTAATGGAGGATTAGGATGTTCATATTTCCTCCTAGGAATGGTCTATGGTCCTATTACACTATTTTTCCTTACTGCAAGGAATTTGAAATAATCAGATCCCCACTATACTACAAATTCCAATCTTGAAAATATGTTCTAAAAAATTATTCAATAGAAGCAAAAGAAAAATCACACTCTTGAAGATATATTCACTGCTACAAAAAATTGGAAAAAACTTAGCACATAGAAGATACAAAATGTTAGAAGACTGGTTGAATAAACTATATATAACGTGTACACAGCTCACTACATAACCACAAAAAATGCCCTTGTAGAATGGTAGAAAATATTCCCTATGTGATTGTTGTTGTTAGGTGCCATAGAGTTGAGTATTACCCGTACCAACCCTATGAACAACAGATCTGAATCCTGTCCTATGCTGTACAATATTCACACTTCCTGACACACTAGAGCCCTTTTAAGGCAGTCACTATGTCAATCTACCAGGTTGAAAGTCTTCCTTTCCTACGCCAAACCTTTGCCTTTCAGAGCATCATGTCTCTGTGTAAAGAATAGCTCCTCCTAGCAACATGCCCAATGTGAGGTGAAGCCTCATCATTTTTGCCTCCAAAGAGCACTCTGGTTGTACTCTTTCCAAAACATATTTGTTTGTTATTTTAGCAGACCAAGGGATGTTCAGTATTCTTCTTCAGCACCAGGGTTCAAAGGAATCAATTCTTCTTCTGTCATTCTTCATTCATTCATTGTTCAGCTCTCAGATGCATAACAACTCATCAGGAAGACTATGGCCTGAATCAGATGCACCGTAGTCCTCAAACTAACATCATTATTCCTCAATAATTTGGAGATGTCCCTAACTGCAGTTTTTCCCAGTGCTATATATCTCCTGATTTCCTGACTGCTGGCATCAAGGGTGTTAATTGTGGACCCAAGTAAGACGAAGTTATTTACAGTTTCAATCTTTCCCCCATCTATCATGATGGAGAAAAATTATTCGAGAAGTTGGACTCTATGAAGAAGAATATGGCATCAAGATTGGAGGGAGACTCATCAATAACCTGTGTTATGGAAATGACACACCTTGCTTGCTGAAAGAAAGGAGGACTTGAAGCACGTGTTGCAGAAGATCAAAGATACAGCTTTCAACATGGATTGATCTCAATGTCAAAAAAATAAAAGTTCTTATCACGGGACCTATAGACAACATCATGATAGATGGATTCTTACCATATGTGGTAGCAACTGAAGAATGTAAAATATAAATCACCCACTCACTTATGGAGTTGGAGCCAACTCATAGATGACCCTCTAGTAGATTTCTGACACCACAGTAACTCTTGACAACTGGTCATTTCTCTAAACCACATAGGAAGAGATTGCCAACTACCAGAGAGGGATAACCTTTGGATTAGCTGCACAATTCCCAACAGACCATGTCATAAGTGATTCTTATTGTTTTTGTGTACCATTGAGTCAGAACTGACCCATTAGATGACACTCTGGCAAGTTTTCAGAGGCAGTTAATCTCACAGGAGGAGATTGTCCATCCCTCCTCCATGGAGCAGCTGGTGAATTTGAGCTGCGTACCTTTGGGATTGCAGTGCAATTTTTTACCACAGAATATAAATAGGAATATTTTATAGTACCTTGGTGATGCAGTGATTAAGTGCTCAGTTGCTGGAAAGTCAGTGGTTCTAAACCAAGAACTGTTGCTTGAGGGAAGATGTGGTAGTTTGCTTCAGTAAAGATTGCAACTTTGCAAACCCTATACTTTTTGAAAACCCTATAGTTGGGGAGTTTTATAGGATCTCTATGGAGTTGGAAACTCTGGTGACCTAGAGCTTATGGAGTTATGCTGCCAACCCAAAAGCACATGGCTTAAATCCATCAGATGCTCCATAAGAGGAAGATGGGCAATCTCTTCCCATGCTTATTTACTGCCTCTGGAAACCCAATGAAAGGTCAGCTAGAGATCGGTTCCGACTTGATGGTGATTGTTGTTGTGTTGTTAAGTGCCGTTGAGTCATAGGCGACTCATAGTGACCCTATGAACGAAAGTCCTCAACACTTGCATGTGTGACTTTCATTCCTTCTCCAGTCGTAGGGTTTCCGGAGGCAAGCTATTTACGGAAGTGGATGCCACTCCTGCTTCCAAGACTTGGTGGTACGGAACAACAATATCAAATTGTAGTGTTGGAGAAGAGTACTGAAAATCCTCTGGATTACCAAAGAACAAACAAGTCCATCTTGAGGGAAGTCCACCCAGGATGCTCCTGAGAGGCAAAGATGTTGAAATGTTGTCTCACTTACTTTGAGCATGTTATCAAGGGACTAATCTTTGGGAAAAGGCATCATATTGGGAAAGGTGGAGGGTCAGAGTAAGAGATTAAAATCCTAGATGAGATGAATGAACACAGTGTCTGTAACCATGGGCTGAAGCATGTGGATGATATCAAGGATGCTGCAGCAGAGGGTAGGATTTCAATCTGCTTTTCAAAGTGTTACTATGAGCTCTCGTCTACTTGGTGAAGGATAACAACAACAACAACATCATGAGTTGAAATTGACTCACTGGCAGTAGGGGTGTTTCTGTTTTGTTTTGGTTTTGACATATATCTTGGCAATCTGTAAACTGCATGTGTGTTAAAGTCTGTTTACAAACATTGTGTTAGGATAATAGGTAGGTTATAATTTTATAAAATTAGTGTTAATGTTTGATATAATATTTAAAGAAATCTTTTAAAAAAAAACCCCAAACCTCCTCTAGGATACCACTCTTCACAATTAATCATTTCCACCACCAGCTTAAACTCCATCTCAAAGTGAAGTGTGGACTCAGCTGTGTTCTGAGTCACCTGGGTATCATATTCAACAATGCTGAGTCCTGACCTCTGCCGCACCCGGAGCCACAATTCCTCGAGGTTGTGGTTCAAGAATGAAAAGTTCAGCTAAGCTTTGCTGTGATTAGAAGGGACACTCATGTTTGAGAACCACTGTTTCAAAAGTTCTCAGAATCAAATTATGAACAATTAAAAATAAAAAGAAGGATATTTTCTCTTAGGAGAAGTAGACTGATTATCAGAAAATCAATTTACTCATGGATCAATTTGCCAATTATTTTAATTCATGTAATTTACCAAAAACTTGTTTTAAGCAATGCTTCTCTGGAATGTATTTTATGACTCCATTCTTCATGTACATCACATCAGCTTGCGGTCTCCCTAAATGTCTAAGTGTGTTAGAAACATTATCTACCTTAATTTATTATTCATAAATACGTTCTTTGAAAAGATATTAAAAGATATTTTTAAAAAGAACATAGTCTACATTGAGCATTATATTCTTTTTAATAACTATGTATGCAATCAAACTGACAACTTTAAAGATAGAACTTTAGGGAGAAGTGAATTTATATTGTTATGGGGAAGGAACGTAGAAAAGGAGATTGAAAAATGCAATGTCAATGAATTGTATATGTAAATATAAAAAAAGAGAACATATTCAAAAGAAAAATATAATAGTATATATTTGTAAGAAATATGAAATTATTCTAGTCTCCTGAGCTTTTGACATGGTATTTCTTAAACTTTTCTTAAGAAAAACAGTCATTCAGTGTAGTCAAGAAGTTTTTGTGAAATTAGTAAATCTGGTGATCCAAACAACAACTGATTATTTAGTGAACTGATGTTTGAAGGATTCACCTTTTATTGAGTTGACCTATAGCCCCCACTGGAAACACTAGATCCCTCATACTGAGTTTTGAAGCAGTCAGTGTGCCAAGATATGATCAGGTACATGCTGGAAAGCTTTGGACGGATCTGGGTGTGGCATCTTTATCTGGGAGGCCTTGATGCTCACCCGTAGAGTCTTAAGGAGGCCTCAGTAGTTCTTCCTTCTGGCTAGATCCAGTTTTATCACTTTGGCATGGGAGTTACAGTTACAGCTCTTCACCATTTTTCTTATAATCATGAGGTCCATTATGGGGGATGATGTTGATAAAGAAGGGTAATAATTACAATATAACTGGAGAAGTGAAGGTTGACTTCACTCTCAGGGGAAGCCACTATCTATCTTGTTCCCCCTCATCTAGAATGGGGACTTCCCCTCTGAGAACCTTTCTCTCCTGGGTGGCCCTTCTGTGTGACTCTGCTGTAACTCTGTTGCTTATGCAAATTCACACATGGCTATCATTTTGGAGTTTACCCTAGCAGCTTAGTAGCTAATTCATCAGAGGAGATTGTGCTGATTCCAGCAGCTACTGACAATCTTAGATAATCACTGATAATGTCAGCTCCCATTTATTGAGTATGTTCCACATATGGACCAGTGAACTAGGCAATTTGCACGTATTATCTCATTTATTTCTCATGACAACCCTCTAAGGTAGGTACTATTATTAGCCCCAATTCACTGATGGGGAAATTGAGACCTAAACTTAAATCTCTCGCATGGAGAACTGATACCAGGTAGACTGGCTCCAAAGCTTTTACCTTCCACAGTTTACAAGACACACTTATACTTTTATTATCTTAAACCTGCTTGTTTCCAGTGTCCTCTTGAGGTTGGACAAATATTTAAGGAGAAAGTGAGGTTGCAGAGAAAAGAGATTTTATTCTGTTAGGGTAATTTCTAAGATCTTGTTACAGATGGACCAAAAGCATTTGAATTGGCCCTGAATGCTGGGGCCACCAGCCTATGGAAGCTGATGATTAATGATGAATAATGAGTATTCTGCTGAATAAGGAAATATTCTATGAATAACTCAGGGAACGTGGTTTGAATCCACACGCTGCTGTTCTGTAGGAGGAAGATGGGCAGTCTCCTCCCTTGTGATTTACTGCCTCCCTAGAGGGTCAGCTATGAGTTGGTTCCAACTCAAGGATTCACAACAACAACATGAATAACTCAAGCCAACTCTGGTGGCCTTGTCCATAAGGAGTCCCACCACTAACCCAAAGGCCTCTCTGGTGTTCGAAGTCACTGGCAGCTCTGAGGTGGAAAGGTGGGCAATTTCTTATAATTTCTTACTGTGATTTACAACTTCTGAAACACACAGAAGGTCGTCTATGAGTCAGTTCTTACTTGACAGCAATGTTGATATGTGCTGTTGAGTCAACTACGACTCACGGCCACCCTGTGAAGAACAGATGGAAACTTTGCTCTATCCTCATGATCTCCACATTGCTCAAGCCCATTTTTTCAGTCATTATGTCAGCCCATCTTGTTAAGGGTCTTCCTCTCTTTTGCCAACCCTCTACCTTTCCCAGCATGCTTTCTTGTTCTGAGGATGGATCCCCCTTGACAACATGCCCAAAGTATGTGAGATGAAGTCTTACCTCTAAGAAGCATCCTGATCACCTTTCATCCAAGATTTCTTAGTTCTTTCGGTTGTTGTTGCTGTTATGTGCTGTCGAGTTTCCTGTGACTCATAGCGACCCCATATACAACAGCCCTAAACCCTGCTCTATCCTGTGCCAATCTTATTGTCTCTGACACATCTACCCCCATTACCCCAGTCACTGAGTCAATCCATCTCATCAAGGGTCTTTCTCTCTTGCACTGTCCCTCCACCCTCCCAAGCATGACGTCTCTCTTCAAGGACTGGTCCCTCCTTTTAACACATCCAAAGTATGTCAGATGAAGCTTCAGAATTCCTGCCTCCAAGGAGCAGCCTGGTCTCACCCTCTTTAGAACTAACCTGTTTGTTCTTCTATCGTATTTTCAAGACTCTTCACCACCACCATGATCCAGACATTGATTCTGTTCTGGACTGCCTTATTCATTGTCCTGCTTTCAGATGCATAACAAACAGTTGAAAATAGCAATGGCAGTGAGTTTTCAAAATGTCAGTAGTGCTAAACTAGAGAGACGCTGTGTGTTGCAAAGTTAAGGGGCTTGAATGCTAACCAAAAGATTGGTCGTTCGGGTCCACTCGTGGCATCTCAGAAAAAAGGTCTGGCAGTCTATGTCTGAAAACTTAGATGCTAAAAACCTAAGGGAGCAGCAGGACTCTTCTGACACATGAGAATTCCCTTGAGTTGGGATCTATTTTAAGGCAATTGGGAGACAGAAGAAGGTAGGCCCAGTTGAGGTGGGGTTTCATATTTTTGAGAGATGGGCTCAAGTGGGATTTTGTGTGTCCACAGCAATGAACGTTTTTACCAACAACACAGCTACTGAGGGGTTTCTCTGGGTGTCAGACCTAGAGACACAGAATCCGACCAGTGTTTTTGCCTTCTCTGTAGGGTTGTTCAATAAAATATATAAGACACCCGGTTGAGTCTGAATTTCAGCTAAAAATCTCCATATTTTTTTTTTCTTTAGTGTACATGTGTTCCAAATATCACGGGACCTACTTTCACTAAAAATGTCTTCGTTGCTTCACTAAAATTTAGGGAGTTCTGGTGGTATAGTTCTTTGGGAGGTGGGCTACTAAACCAAAGGCCATGTCTTTCTAGCAGTTCGAATCCCCAGAAGCTTCCTTGGGAGAAAGATGGGCATTCTCCTCCTGTGTAATTTACAGTCTCAGAAACCCGATGGAGGGTCAGTTGTAAATCCATTCCAACTCAATGTAATGAGTTAGTTTTCTTACTAGGTGCTGTTGAGTCTAGTATGACTCATAGCGACCCTATGAACAAAAGATTTGAACCCTGTTCTATCCTGCACCATACTCACACTTCCTGATGCACTAGATAGAGCCCATTGCCACAGTCACTATGTCACTGGTCAGCCAGTCTTCCTCTCCTTTGCCAACCCACCACTCTTCCCAGCATCTTGTCCTTCTCCAAGGAACAGCAAATTTAATTGGACTTTCTGTATTTTAATTTGCTCTTTTATTTTTCATTTGCCCGTTTCTTTAGGGAGATGGTTCACAACATGTTGTTGTTGTTGTTATGTGCCGTCGAGTCGCCTGCGACTCATAGTGACCCTATGTACAACAGCCCTAAACTCCGCTTTGTCCTGTGCCAATCCCACTGTCTCTGACACTCCCATCCCAATTATCCCAATCACTGAATCAATCCATCTCATAGAGGGCCTTCCTCTCCTGCGCTGTCCCATAGGCAGTACATTAACAAGGGTAGGTCAAGAATTACAGATAACAAAGCCTTCAGAGGTAGTAGGTTGGATTTCAACCTAAGAAGGTGATATGACTTCCTAGATAACATAGACTGAGTAAGAGGAATCTTGTGATAGGAAGGCTTTCTGATAGAGCTGGCTCCTGATGATAGGAGGGAAGGATCCCGCAGGGTGGAGAAGGGGAGGGGCACACACAGATACAGCAAGTAGGCAATGAAATCCCTTGGGATATGGAATGCCAGTCTGTGGTGGGCTTTGAATGCCTTGCTAGGGATTTTTGGATGCTGTCCTCTAGATGAGGATAGAGGATGAGTTGAAACAGAATTTTAGGAAGGTTAATCTGGTGATAGAGCCCCTGGGTTGAACAAATGGTTGTTGGGAGCTGAAAGGTTTGAGTGTACCCAAAGGCATCTTGGAAGAAAGGTCTGGTAGTCTATGTCCAGAAAATTCACCATTGGAAATTCTTTGGAGCATTTTCTACGTGACATAAACTAAGTCAGAGTCCATGGATTGCAACTGGTTAAGCTGAAGATAGCCATTTAAGATTAATGGGAATAATGTATGTGTGAATGAGGGATGGTGATATCTGTGGTAATAGTAAAAGAGGGTTGACCAGAGGTGCTTTCCAAAAGAATAGCTGTATCTCTCAGATAGGATACCCAGCATCCCATTAATAAGACAGGAGGCTCAGAGTGATTATCCTCTCATAAGTGGAAACGATGGTATTTTCAATTGCCTCATACGCAATGAAGGTTGGACAATCAATCAGGAAGACCCAAGGAGAACTGATGTCTTTGAACTATGCTGTTGTTGAGAGTTTTGAATAAACCATAGACTGTCAAAAGAACAAATAAATTTCTCTTGAAAGGAGTGCCATCAGCGTGCTCCTTAGAGGCAAGGATGGCCTTTATCTCGCATCCTTCAGGCATGTGGTCTGGAGACCCAAGTCCTCAGGAAAAGGCACCATGCTTGGAAAAGTAGAAGGTTAGTGAAAGAGAGGAGGCCCCTCAATAAGATGGACTGATACAGTGATTGGAGCAATGGGCTGAGCGCGGCATAAATGGAGAGGAGAGGATGGTGCAGGACAGATCAAGGTTTTGATCTGTTCATAGTGTCGCTGTGAGTCACCTTAATGATGCCTAACAACTCTTAAGTGTGAAACCTGGGCCACGCCAAGTGTGGAGGGAGCAAAAAGCAGTTATGGGCCATAGAATCTCAGAAGAAAGCTTTTCGTTTTAGGTTCGCGCTCAGATGTCTGTCACCATAGGAAGACAAGTAGAGTGTTACATATTTATCTGTTTCAGCTCCCACCCCTCTCTCTCTCTCTCTCTCACACACACACACACACACACACACACACACACGCTTTTATTATCTTATTATACTTGCATAAATTTCCATAGGACAATACCATGGGCTTTGATCTTAACTAACATTTACTAGCACTGCAGTTTCATTCTTTGGATTGTGTTGATTTCTCTCCTTTGCAGCCAGTATTAAAGTGTCTGCTTCGCTGCCAAAGCTATAACCAGTTTGATGTGTGACCTAGGCATGGTACCTTCTCGTGTGCAGGGTTCTAGATCCCCTTGCCACTGAGCCAAATCCTATGGCTCCTTAAAGGCTTTGAGACGCTCTAAAGTGACACACTTCAGCAGGACATGAGATGCCTGCCATGAAGCCAGCCCATCCTGTGCTCTAGTCCGGGAGTCAAGCCAATCCTGAAAATCCCACTCAGCTGTTCTAGGTTTTCCCAGCAGAACCACCTGGGCAAGAAATGAAAGGCCCAGACATGTTGGAAATGGGAACCGTTCCAGCCCTTTCCTGGGACTGGGTGGGACAGATGGGTTGGGTAGAAAGGAGGGCGACTCCTCCAGCAGGGGCCAAGCCCTGGGTACCCAAGGCTCTATCTGATCTTCTCCCTGCCCTGAGGTGATGGAGGACTGGGTTAAGAGTTGGCACCTTTCCAGAATGGCCTGGAGGAGAGGTGTAGTCTGAGTGCATTGAGAGGAAGAACACCACACTCCCAAGTGGAGTGATGAGTAAAGTAAGAGTGTTCAGACTCTTTCAAACACTCTACTGCAGGTCCAGGTCTGGGGCAAGGTGACTGCTACCTCTTCCTCCCACCGTGCAGGGTGGGGGATGGGGTGGTGTCTCCGTGTCAACCTGCAGAAGTGACCAAGAAGTTCAGGATGTTCTTGGGTTTAGGTTTCTTGAGAGAAAAATGCATAGCTTGCTCACACCAGGACAGGCTGACCTTGGCATCGAGATGACCTGGACTTTATTGATGAGGAGACTTGTGAGAAGTGGCTTGGTGCAAACTGACCATTTCTTCTGACTGTCACTTTCCCATGGCATAAGGGCAAGAGTCACAGGTGAGTCCCTGCACAGATCTACCCACCCCACTCTCATTGCCCAAGGGGTAAACACTGCTGCCCTCCAGAGCTACTCCACCAGCCACACACAAACCGGTTGGCCCTTCCCTGTTCTCCAGGGACCCTTTTCCTTTGCATAAGCTGTATTTGTGTTTTACCTGGAATGCTGTTTCTCTAGCTGATTCTCTACTTGAAGAACCTCTCATCTAATAAGACTAGCTCCCAAATAATCTCTGCTGTAAAGCCTTCTGAGCTTCCTCCACCAAACTTCTTCTTAGGGCTCTCGTCTCATCTTTTGTTAGAGTTGTTGTCATTGTCAGGTGTCACTGAGTTGAGTCTGATTCACAGCAATCCTAGGATCTGAACCCTGTCCTATCCTGTGACATCCTCATTTTTTCCGATATACTTGAGCCCATTGCCACAGTAATGAATCAACCCATCTCACTGAGGGTCTTCCTCCCCTTCGTTGACGTTCTACCTTTCCAAGCATGATGCCCCTTTCTAAGGAACAGCCTGTCCTACTAATAACATGCCCAGAGTATATGAGATGAAGCTTTGTGATCCTTGCCTCCAAGGAGCACTCGGGTTGTACTTTCTCTAACACACATCTGTTTGTCCTTTTGGAAATCTATGGAGTATTCTGTACTCTTCTGCAACATCACAACCCAAAGGCATTGATGCTTTTTCATTGTCCGACTTTCAGATGCATAGCAAGTTATTAGAAAAATCATGGCTTAAATCAGGCACACCTTAGTCTTTAAATTGGCATCAATACTCATTAGGACTTTGGAGAGGCCTCTGACAGCAGACTTCCCAATATGTCTCCTGCTCTCCTGACTACAAAGGTATTGATTGTGGATCCAAGTAAGACAAAATCATTGACAATTTCAAACTCTTCTCCATCTGTCATAATACTGCCTCTTGGCCCAGTGGTGAGGATTTTTGTTGCCTTGATACTGAGAGAGAGGACACTAATGTGATGTTTGCCCTGGAAGCTGTGTGTCTCCAACCACCAGTCCTGTGAGAGGCACTGAACTTCTTTTCTGCCACCTTCCTGACTCACACAGCCTGAGCACACTGAATAGCTGGGTACTAGTCTGACCTTGGACTTGCCACGCTTGC
This sequence comes from Elephantulus edwardii, assembly GCF_000299155.1. Classification (NCBI taxonomy): domain Eukaryota; kingdom Metazoa; phylum Chordata; class Mammalia; order Macroscelidea; family Macroscelididae; genus Elephantulus; species Elephantulus edwardii. The sequence goes on from NW_006399787.1 coordinate 19,200,363, forward strand.
TGGAGGCAGTGCCACACTGCTGGGGTGCTGAGCTCCCTCCCAGGAAGCAGCTTGGACCTCCTCTGATGGTGTTACTGATAAGACAGAAAGTTTCCAGGCCAGTGCCACACACCACCACTTGGTGGCCTTGTCTCAAGCCTCGCTTCCATCTTCTTGGGCTCATCTCTGAGCACAGGATTCCCTAGACTTCTCTACTGACTGCTTCCTGGTCCAGCCTGGCCTTTATTCCTGAGTAAGCTTCTCTGCAATTGCTACTAGCTGGAGCAGGCCCCTTTCCCAGGATGCAGTGGGCTGCCTGGGCTCAGAGATCAACTTCAGACATTTGCTTTATAGGGGAATTGGTGTTGTTTCCTCCTGATAAATTGTTAGAGGAGACACCCTACCCAGGCCACAGGGATGGTTGGGGAGGGAGACCCAGGAAATACCAGGCGACGGGGTAGATTTGGGGGAGCCTATCTGCCTATAGCTTTTCTTTAGATTAATGGTTCTTAGTAGGGGACACTTTTGCTTTTCAAGGGACATTTCTTGAGGCCTGGAGACAATTTTGATTGTCACGAGGCAGAGAAAGAAGTTGTTAACTGGCATCTAGCTCTTCAAGGTTTGACAATACTTGATAAAGAATTGCCCACCTAAAATGCCATGAACACTAAAGCTGAGAGTCTCTGGGTGTTACAAACAATAAATGTGCTTAGCTGCTAATCCAAAGATTGGAGGTTTGAGTCCACCCAACAGTATTTCGAAAGGAAGACTGGAGAGTCCACCTGGAAGCCTGAGGGAGCCTGCAGTAATTGTATTCAGAGAATGGTCCCTTTTAGTTGGAGTTTGCTGAAAGGCAACCTAGTAGAAAGAAGGTGGAACCATTCAGTGCAGCTTCATCCTCTTGAAAGGTGGGCTTAAGTGGGTTTGTGTGCTGAGGGGGTGATTTGTTTTCTGGGAACACCAGAGCCTTCTCTGCCTCTCTTGGGGTCCTCTGCCTCTCTTAGGGTACTTTCTTAAGGAACCCCAGGTCTCCCCACACTGATCCTGCTCTTTGCTGTCGTATCTCCATAATAGGAGGTAGGAGCCAATTTCTACAGCCAGTGGATATGAAAAAAACTTTTGCTCTTTTATGTTTCACATCAACTCAGTTTCAGATGACCACAGGCATATTACTCTTTAAAGAAGCACATACACACGCATGCACACGCACACAGTGACATTACTGAGGGAACGTGGTGGCCACAGACCACACTGCTGACACTGTCAGAGAAGGTGAGACCAAAATGACTGATGGACTTAAAATTTTATGCCGTGTTTCAGCAGAAATTCATTATTTTCTTTGCAAAAATACACCCATCATAACAACAAAAACATTTTTCATAAGCCCAGTTTATACATAGCAATACAGCTAAAACTATACTAAGGATAAATGTCTATGCTAATTTGCTTTTTGGACTTGGAAACACTTGCACATGAAGCAAAAAGAAGAAAAAAAAATTCCTCACAACTAGACTAATAAGCAACATCATGATAAAAGGAGAAAAGATTGAAATTGTCAAGGGTTTCCTTTTACCTGGATCCACCATTATGGCTCCTGGAAACAGCAGTCAAGAAGTCAAATGAAATAGTGCATTGGGAAAATTCCCTGCAAAGAAACTCTTTAAAATGCTAAAGAGCAAGGATGCCACTTGAGGACTAAGGTACACCTGGCCCAAGCTGTGGCATTTTCAGTTGCTTCATATGCGTGTGGGAGTTGGACAATAAATAAGGAAGGAGAATTGATGCCTTTGAATTGTGGACTCGGTGAAGAACAGCAACTATTCCATGGATTGCCAACAGAACCCAAAGTGGTTTTGTCTGCAAATGCTACAAGCTTCTGCTGTTTTTATAGTTGGAAAATTTTGTAGACCTAGATGAAGAACTATTTTAAGAATGAGACTCACTCCTTCAGTGCTGTTAAGTCAGAGCCAAGTCATAGCTGACCCTGTGCTGGGTCTCGAAGGCTGTAAATTGCAGGTGGGAAGCTTGCTCATCTTTTTCCTTTGGAGCTGGGGTTGGATTCGATCCGCTGGTTGATGCCCTGCTTTTAAGTGAGCACTGAAACTATGTCACTGGAACTCCTCCTTTGAGAATGAAATAATAATCAAAAGAAAATAGAGAAGAAAAATTAAGAAATTACTTCCACTGAGTAACTATAGGAGTGCTGCTGGCACACTGGGCTGCTAACGGAAAGGTCGGGGGTTCAAACCCACCAGCTGCTCTGTGGGAGAAAGATGAAAGACAGTCTGCTCCTATAAATGAAGATTTATAGCTTCTTAAAATTGATGGGGTGACACCATGGGTCAGGAACAACTGACACTAATGCCTTTTTTTTTCTCAATAATGTAATTCCATGTACAAATATTTTACAAAACTCTGTTGTTGTTAGTATTCGTATACTCTGAAAACACATTACAACTTTATCATTTGTTGTTATGTACCATTGAATGGAAACCAACTCATGGCTGACCCTCCAGGGGGTTTTCAGAGGCTGTAAAATGCATAGAAGGAGATTGCCCATCTTTCTCCCATGGAACAGCTGGTGGACTTGAACTGTGTGCCTTTGGGTTGGCAGTGCAGCTCCTTACCACTAGGCTACCAAAGTGCTCTGATATCACATATTAGTCTATGATTAAAATAATTAATAACTATTATTATGGTCTGACAAAGGCAGAAGCTCTTCGGTGACACCAGGAGTTAACTCACTGGATGACATTAACCCTAGTGCCACCACCAAAAATATGCTTTATATATTGAACATTCTTTTCTTCTAACGTTATACGATAACAGTATTCACTACCATGCATTTACACATAGGTAATTTCTCATATATTCTAGGATATCACTGTCACACAATCCTAATTCTTTTTTTTTAAACTGTAACTTGAATAAAGGCTTAGAAAACAAATTAATGTTTTCATTATTATTTCATTATGTAATTATATCATTATTTCATTTCAACCTCTCATGCGCAGTTTGTTCAATAACATTAATTTTAACATCCATAATGGAATCACTGAAATCAGAGTACCAGAGGAATGTCTGTGTTTCATTGACTATGCAAAGGCA
>NW_006399787.1:19205085-19232898 GCF_000299155.1 Elephantulus edwardii
AATAAAATTTAATAATAATAAAAAAAATTTGGGAAGTGTGTGCATCAAGGATGTGTCCTATCTCCATATCTTTTCAATCAATGTGCGGAACAGATTATGCAGGAGGCTGGGCTCTATGAGAAGTGTGGCATCAAGATTGGAGGTAGACTCATCAACAATCTGTATTATACAGATGACACAAACCTGCTTGCTGAAACTGAGGAGGACCTGAAGCACTTGCCACAGAAGATCAAGGACTGAAGTCTTCAATATGGATTGAAGCTCAACTCAAAGAAAACAAAGATTCTCACTACTGGGCCGATTGGCAGCATCATGATGAATGATGAAGAGATTGAGATTGTTGACAGCTTCAGTTTACTAGGCTTTTATAGTCAACACTCTTGGTAACAGAAGCCAGGAAATTAAAAAGACAAATTGCATTGGGAAAGTCTGCTGTCAGAGAGACCTCTCCAAAGTACTGAAGAGCAATGATGTCAGTCTGGAGACTAAGGTGCACCTGATACAGGCCATGGTCTTTGCAATTACTCGCTTTGTGTCAGAGAGCTGGACAACAACTAGGGATGATGGAAGGAGAGTTGATGCCTTTGAGCTTTGGTGCTGGAGAAGAGTAGTGAATATACCATGGACTTCTAGGAGAAAAAAACAATTTCATCCTGGAGAGGATGAAGCCAGGCTACTCCTTGGAGGCAACGATTCTGAAGCTCTGTCTGACATATTTTGGACATGTTGCAAGGTGGGATCAGTCCTTGGTGAGGATGCCATGCTTGGCAGGGTGGAGGGATGGTGCAGGAGAGGAGGACCCTCAATGAAATGGACTAATTCAATCACTGGGGTAATGGGGATAGGAGTGTTGGAAGACAGTAAGATTGGCAAGGGATAGAGCATGGTTTAGGGCTGTTATACACAGGGTCACTGTGAGTCACAGGAGACTGGACAGCACATAACAACAACAACAACAACAATGGAATCACACTTTCCTCACTTCTGTCCAGTGGTTCTGATTTCTGTTAGTTTTTTGTAGTTGTATCTTCCCTTTCTTTAGTGATGTACTGTGCTGATCACCTCCTTATTGGATATTACCTTCAAAGTATGTGCCTCTTATCTATTTACTAGTTTTTATTCTTATTACTCCTGGGGCGGGGGTGGAGTGGAGGCAATCCTGAGGTCCACACTGGTGACATAACTTGCCTACATCACCAAGGTAGAAAGGGGCAGCGCTGAATGTGGAGCCAGGTCTTTGACCCAGAATCTGCAATTAGGAAATGTCTGTAGTTTTCACTTGCAGGGAATGAATTAGAAGCCAAGAAAAAGCTAAGTAGAAGCGCCCAGGGAGCCCTGGTGTTGGCCTGCACTGTGGGGGTATGTTTCCCAGGCGCTAGGGACAAGAGGTGGCCTTTGGGCCAGTCGACACAGGGTGAGGGTGGAGGCCCAGGAAATCAGAGGCTGTGAGAGGACACAGGCTGGTTCTCATGAAGACATGATTAAAAGCTCACTGTTGAGTCAGCCTCTGCCTGGGAACTGTCCTCCAAGGCCAGGCCCTCACCCAGGAGGCCTGGCCCATGCACCCTACCCTGAAGTTGATTACGCTTCCCAACAGCAAGGACCAGGGTGCCTCTTTCTGAGAGTAGTGGCCCAGTTTCTCAAGCTTCAGAAGTAAACCGGCCTCTCATCTGTCTGTCTACCAGGGGGCTCTGACTGGGCTGCTGCTGGCTGCAGCCACAGAGCTTGAAAGGCTGCAGGAGGCAGGCAGTAAACAGGAAATGGTTAAGTAAGAGCAGGTGGAGCTAGCTGGAGCAGGGCAGGAAATAGCTGAGAGCTGAATGGGCTTGCAAGAATGCTCCTGCCCTCCTCCCTGAGGCTCTGGCAAAGGCGCTGTCCACCCACTCCTGCCCAGCCCAGCTCAGCAGCCTGACCCACTGCTGCCCTCCTCAGTTCTGCCAGGGGAGGAGGGAGCGGGGAAGTATGTGCTGGAAATAGAGGGGTCCAAGAAACTAGGAAGTCAGGGGCCAACCAGGCTGGGAGGAGGGAGGTGCTCCCTTTCCAAGGCTGTGAGTCAGGCCTCTGGTGTGAGGAGTGGCTGGAGGTGACCAGGCTCTCGAAGAACAGAGATTGATTTCCTCTTCCTGGTTCTTTACTCCCTAGAGAGCCTTTTTGCCTTGCCTGGGATTCCCAGGGATTGATTTTACATCCCATCCTGGATAGAGCACACTGTCAGGCTTGTGCCTGGGAGCTGTGAAGGAAGGCTGGGTTAGGTATAGGAACAAGTAGAGAAGAATTGAAGCCTTTGAATTATGGTGTTGATGAAGAATACTTAAATATACTGTGGGCTGGCAAAAGAATGGCCAACTCAGTCTTGGAAAGTACAGCCAAAGTGCTCCTTAGAAGTGATGACGCCTAAGTTTCACGTCACATACTTTGGACATGTTACCAGGAAGGTCTTGTCTGTGGAGAAGGCTGTCATGCTTGGTAAAGGAGAGAGTTAGCAGAAAGAAGGGTGCCCTTGATGAGATGAAATGGCACTGTGGCCACAACAAAGGGCTCTCAAAATCTTCGGCGAAGGTCGCCAGGTGAGAAGAGGAGAAAATGTCCAGAAGGCTCATTTTTTTCTTCAGGCTGGGCTTTGACTGTGGATACATACCACTTCCACTGTCACAGGGCCCCGAAGAAAAGCCACTGTGGATTTTGTTCATTCAAAAGTTATGTGTTGGCACTAACTTTGTGCCAGGCACTGGGCCAGATACCGGGAGGAGCCCTCTGAAATAGACACATAACATGCCCTGGGGCACTGGCAGTCAGGAGGGAGATAGTCACTTTGTGAAATGTGATAGATGCCTGGAGGTATCTCAGAACAAGGAGATAGGGGAGCAGAGAAGGGAATATTCATGCAGTCCGGAGGTCAGGGATATCATCCTTCAGGTGAACACATGTTAGTTGAGCCTTATACAATGAGTCCAAGATGCTGTTGTTGTTGTTGTTATGTGCCATCGAGTCGCTTGCGACTCATAGAGATCCTATGTACAACAGCCCTAAACTCTGCTCTGTCCTGTGCCAATCTCACTGTCTCTGACACTCGCATCCTGATTACCCCAGTCACTGAATCAATCCACATCATAGAGGGCCTTCCCCTCCTGTGCTGTCCCTCCAACCTCCCAAGCATGATACCCCTCTCCAAGGACAGGTCTCTCCTTACAACGTGTCCAAAGTATGTCAGACGAAGCCTCAGAATCCTTGCCTCCAAGGAGCCGCCTGTTTTAACCCTTTCCAGGATGAATCTGTTTGTTTTCCTAGCAGTCCATGCTATGGGGGGGGGGGGGAGAAAAAAAATTAAAGGGTTGGCACACAGGGCCTTCTAGGTAGATGTGACAATGTAGACCAAGACTTGGAATGCTGATATTGTAAGGGACTCGGTAAAAGCAGGAGAAGGATGAACAGTCTCCTCCTGTGTGATTAATGGCCTCTGAAAACCTCCTGGAGGATCAGCCATGGGTTGGTCCAACTCCAAGGCACATAGTAAGAAAAAATCAGAGAGCTATACGCATGCTGCAGTGTCTGGGTAGTGCAAACAGTTAATATGCCTGACTGCTCACTGAAAGGTTGCCAGTTCAAGTCCACCCAGAGGTCTGGTGATCTGCTTGCAAAAAAGGAGGCATTGGAAACTTTACAAAGTGCGGCCCTATTCTGACATATTGCGCTCTGGTGGCTTTGTGGTAAGGAATTATACTTCCGATCCAATGGTATATAGTTCAAATCTACCAGCTGCTCAAAAGGTGGAGAAAGATGGGCAGTCAACTCCTGTGTGATTTACTGCCTCTGAAAATCCACTGGAGGGTCAGCTGTGAGTTGGTTCTGATTTGAGGGTCCTCAACAGCAACAACGCTCTGCCATCCATGAAATCACCATGGGTTGGAATAAATTTGATTGCAACTGATTTTTAGAAACAAATGATCATAACTAGGAGATGGTTATGATAAAAGATGAGGGGGAGATAACCCCCTCAGGGTTTATAACCCACCACAGGGCCTCTGAAGCTAGGCCAGGGTCTGGCTCTTTGTCCAATTTCTGCATCCTGGGTTGAAATAAAGGCTCCAAGACAAAGGAAGTCCTTGTGGAGGAGAAGTTATAAAAATCATTAACTAGGAAGACTCACAGTACCTGAGCTCATGACTTACTATAAAGCTGAAGAAATCAAGACCGTGACATTGGCGATAGGCCTTTTTAAGAAGGAAAGAAGAGAGTGCAGAAATACACCCACACATATATGACCATTTGATTTTTTTACTAAGTGTAAAGGCAATTCAATAGGGAAAGTATAGTCAATTTTAAAAGCAGTGCTGGGAAATTTGGATATCTATGTATCTATATGCGTCAGAGAGTTGGACAATGTCTAGGGAGGATAGAAGGAGAATTGATACCTTTGAGCTGTGGTGCTGGGGAAGAGTATTGAGGGTACCATGGACTGCTAAGAAAACAAACAGATTCATCCCAGAGAGGGTTAAACCGGGCTGCTCCTTGGAGGCAAGAATTCTGAGGCTTCATCTGACATACTTTGGACATGTTATAAGGAGGGACCGGTCCTTGGAGAGGGACATCATGCTTGGGAGGGTGGAAGGCAGGCGCTGGAGGGGAAAACCCTCTATGAGGTGGATTGATTCAGTGACTGGGGTAATTGAGAGGTGTGTATCGGAGACAGTGCGATTGGCACAGGATAGAGCAGAGTTTAGGCTGTTGTACATAGGGTCGCTGTGAGTCACAAGTGACTTGACGGCACATAACACCAAACAACATATGCAAAAGACAAAACAAAACAAAACAAAACACCTCACCTTTTCCTATAGTTAAAAATGGACTGTAGATCCAACTTTAAAATGTGAAAGTATAAACTGTGAAAACATTGGAAAACATACAAATCTAAAACTATAAAAGAAGAAAATAGAAAGCATTTTTGTGACTTTGGGTTAAGCAAAGAATTCTCAGCTGAGATATCCAGAGACAAGATCCAGAAAAGGAAAAGCTGATAATTGGACTTCATTGAAAGAAAAAAAGAAAAAATTAAGTTTTTTTGAAAGATATTAACAAGAGATGAAGGGACAAATTTCAGACTAAGGGAAATATTTGCAAGATTTATATCTCACAGTGTCACGCTAGACAATGAATAAGAAAGGCCAAGTGAGTATTGAAGCCTTTGAACTGTAGTGTTAGAATATTGAATATACTGTGAACTGACAGAAGAACAATTAGATCTGTCATGGAACACTATGAGGAGCCATAGTGCCCTTAGAAACAAGGGTAGTGAGATTTTGTGTCAATTGCTTTTGCCTTTGTGTCGGAAAGGATCACCACAGGAAGAGGAGATAATTGTGCTAGGTAAGACAGAGGATCAGTGAAAAGGAAGACCCTCAAAAAGATGAATTGACACAATAGATTGCAACAGCAAGTTCAGAGCAGGAGGCTCTTTGGCTTTGGAAAGAGGTAAGGCTTGTCTTAAGACTGAGCCCACAGCTGCTCAATAAGCATCCTCCAGCCCCAAAGCCCTGGTTGGGCTCTGCTGTCGAGTAATCCGAAGATGGTAATTCATGGATAATGTGGGAGATATTGTGTAACAGCAATGGTGGATGGCTGGGAGTGACTCACTCCTAAAGGCCTCGGATCAAACCAATGTTATTTCCTTTGGCTTCTAATGGATCCACGCCAGACTCCCCTGAACACCTGCTTGAAGCACTGACTCAGAGATGTGGGCTCCGGTTGGCAGAGAAGAACCATGACCTTACTGCTGCCCGAGGCTAGCTACAGAAATGGGTGTGAAGGAGATTGTGGGCCAGAGGGCTCACAGCAGGGCTGGTCTGACAAAGAGGAGTGGAGGTCTCATCCAGGTGCAGGGAGTGGGTATTGAGTCCATGATTACCTGGGTGGGACCAAGGAAGCTCAGAAAGAAAAGACAAAAGTGATTGTTGGGCAAGGTTAGAGTTCTCTTTCCTCTCCCTGTATACACCTCTTACCACGAGTTGGGTGGAAGAGATGCAAAACTAATAAGAGACGAGTCTCTGGATAATGTTAACCTTTGAAAAGGTCAGGCCTTCTGGTGTGAGAGGGTCTAGGGGAACACCCAGGACTATGGCTCCTTCAACCCTGAGAGGACGCTCATCTCTGTCAGTTCAACTTGCAACCAAAACAATAGGACTATTAGGTGAGCAGTAACATTCAGGGAGGTAGTCATTCCTTAAAACACGTGATTATGAAAAATCAGAAGCTCAGCATTAGCCCAGCTATAAAGCTCATATGGTAGAAAGGGCAAGAACAGAAAAATTAATGGAAACAAGAATCACAGAAGAGAGGCGGGAAGAATGCAGTTGCAAAATGGGTCGTAATCTATGTCATAAAATGAAATGCATATGAACGGTGAAACAGAAAACCAAATAATTTGCTCTGTAAACTTTCACTCAAATAACTTTTTTTTTAAAAAAAGAGAAAAGGCTAGTGTTTTTATTAATTGCATTTCAGCTCTTTAAAAAAGATCTAAAGAGGTAGCTCCTGAAGTTGGTGGGCAAAGTGTGGGGCCATCAGACAACCAGCAAGCAGAGATTTCTCAAGGCTGAGATGTAACAAACACCCCTAGACCCAGGAACTCTGGCTGAGGATAGAGTGGATTCTTTTCTTCTTAGCATTTTCTTCCTTCACCCCAGTCCTTAGTGTCAGGGGATGGGAGATCCTGGGACCTGGTTCATTTGCCAGCACAGTTGAGCAAGGTTGCTTCCCAAAATGAATGCCTTGAGAGTGGAGAAAGAACATGACACAGGCAGAAATTAATTCAAGACCAAGGAAAGTTTATTAAGAAAGAGAGGAACTTTCAGAAGATGAGAGTGGATCTACCTCAAGAGGTAAGAGTAGACACCTACCCTTTCAACTACATAGCTCTTGGCACTTCTTGGTTCTGCTGGAAAATTCACACTTCTGCAGCGATGAGCTTTTAGTGCAATCCAATTGGTCCTTGTCAACTGGGTTGATTGTTGGTATGCACTTATTGGTTCCATCGGGTTCTTGGTTTTATTTCCACTATCACTCAGCACTTGATCCTAAGCTTTAAACAGAGTAAGTGAATCCTTGTGTAGTGGTTCACTGGTAGAATTCCTGCCTCCCATGCTGGAGTCCCAGGTTCGATTTCCAGCCAGTCCCCCTCAGGCACAGCCATAACCATCTGTCAGTGGAGGCTTGTGGGTAGCTGATGCTGAATAGGTTTCATTGGAACTTCCAGAATAAGATGTTGCTTTTATTATGTACCATTGAGTTGGAACTGACCTATAGCTGACCCTCCAGATGTTTTCAAAGGCAGTAAATCACACAGGGGGAGACTGCTTTTTTTTTTCTCTCGCATAACAGCTGGTAGATTCAAACCATATGCCTTTGGGTTGGCAGCACAGCTCCTTACCAGCCTACCAGAAGCTCTCTACTCCCTATTACTGGGCTAGAAGAAGATGTACAAGGAAGAAATGTCTGGAGACTTACTTTTTAAAAAAAAAATTCATGTGTGTGTGTGTGTGTGTGTGTGTGTACATGTACTGTCAAATAAGATCCAACTGGTACATGAGGAGATGGCCCCTCCTTCCTCAGCAGAGCATCTGGTGGGACTGCAGTGCAACTCTTGCCACTGTGCCACCAGAGCTCCCTGCTGGAGACCTACTTTTGAAAATTAGCTGATGAAAATACTTGAGCACCACAACAAGATAAAGGTAAATAATCCAATAGAAAAATGGGCACAGGATATGAACAGGCATTTCACCGAAGACGACATTCAGATGGCTAACAAGCACATGAAGAAATGCTCAAAATCCCTAGCCCTAAGAGAGATGCAAATTAAAACAACTATGAGATATCATCTCACCCCAGTCAAAATAGCAAAATTTAACAGAACAGCAAGCCATAAAGGCTGGCGAGGTTGTGGAGAAACTGGAACCCTGATTCACTGTTGGTGGGAGTGTAAAATGGTGCAACCCCTGTGGAAAGCGGTATGGCGCTTTCTCAAAAAGTTGCAAATAGAGATACCATTTGACCCAGCAATTCCACTACTGGGAATATACCCTGAAGAGACCATAGCTGACATCCAAGCAGATATATGCACACCCACGTTTATTGCGGTTTGTACATAATAGCAAGGAGTTGGAAACAACCTAAGTGCCCATCAACAAACGAATGGATAGAGAAGCTGTGGTATATTCGCACAATGGAATACTATGCTGCATTAAAAAACAAGGAACTCATGCAATATTATTCAAAATGGTTGACTCTGGAGAACATTATGCTGAGTGAAATATCCCAGTCACAAAAGGACAAATATTACATGATGCCACTGTTGTAGAATGGGACTGTCCTTGGGGTTGGGGAGAGACTGAGTAAGATGGGTTCAATAATGTATACTGCACTGAAACAGAGGAGGGAGAAAACTGTTTAAAAGAGATATATAACCAGGTATTTCTGTCATCGCAGGAGTCTAGAGCGATGGCTACATGGTGCAGGGGACCTGGGGGAGGGTTTGTAAAACAATGAAAGAATCTTTTCTTTTACTTTTCCATAATTTTTGACTCATGTACTTATAACTTGTTAGTCAAATTTGTGTCTTCTAGGTTGCAACACCCCCATGATACATCTTCAAGGATATGAACATGTACGGCCAAGCACAATCAATAAGAGTGCATCTAAATTCCAAAATCAATCTCCATAATAGTCTATGTGTTTCCTACTGCCAAAGGGGCCCTTTAGAGTAGTGAGAGAAGATCTTCACCCTGAAACCCACAGTGTCCCTTTTCAGCAGGAAGTAGCTAAGAGAATACGCCGTCCCCTTTTCCTTATGAATCAGGGTGAAGTCTCTCTCAGGGAGGAGTGATAGGGAATGGCAAAGGACACAGTGACAAAGAAGATTAATCAGAACTGGCTTTGACAAGCACTGTGGCATTTGGACAAGAACGAACTGGGAGGAGGGTAGAGAGAATAGTGCAACAATGAATGAATGGAAACCCAAAATCTCTGTAAATGTTTATGAAAATTAATAAAATATAATTATAGGAAAAAAAAAGAAAATCCTATGGATCAGAATGGACTGATGGACAATCCATCGTGGGATTGGCAAGGACAGACAGGTTTTTGTCCTATTGTGCAAGTGGTCACCATGAGTGGAGAATTGACTTTACCGTAACTAACAACAGCAACAACCACAGGCTCGTGGTGGACCATCAGGGAGAACAGGCACAAAAGAGGAGGATGTGGGGGAAGACGCTGGGAGGAGAATTCGGCCAGTCCCCAGGCACAGAAGATCCCTGTTAAGCCAAATGGAGACGCCAATCCTCCGAGGAACATTTGACCAATTTTATCTCTTGTTATTGTCAGGAATAGCTTTAAGCAAGCCCAAGATACATGAAAAGTGACCAAATTGTGTAAAAATTCTGTACAAAGACTGACCCCTGAACCCTTTTACAAGTAAAAGTCCTCCCAAGATGTCGAAAGCATTGCTTGAATTGCATCACTCTAATCCCTAGGCAGCGTTTGGGGAGCATATCTATCGCGTGTAGTTCATTGTATCATGTGAAATGTGCTGAGGGCAGGTTATTTCATTCCTGGGCCCTGAGGAACCATAAATAGGAGAGTTCATGGGACTATCAGTTCCTTGCCCTGCTCTTTGCTTTGTTCCTCATTTGTTTCTGGGAAGTTCAATACCCAGGACAATTTGCTCTGCAGAGGGCCTGGACGACACACCGTCAGGGGAGTAGTTGGCCAAGCCCAAGGATCAGGGCTGGGAATCTTACCTCATTGCAACAAGAGGCTAATTCTCGCCTGGGTGGGCTTCTTTTGGAGAAGCATCAGCTGTTTACAAGTCTGGAAGGAACTTAGAGACCCAAATCCAACTCCCTTATGGGAGTTCTTTCTAAAGAGTCTCCAAGGCTGTTTTGGGGCTGGGAAAAGACATAGCATTTTCTGATGGTTTTGTTGGCATTTTCAGCTCAGGCTGTCCTCACTGTCTCTGATTTCTTGACTAGGCACATTACCAAGCCCTACATACTTTGTCCCAAACTTTTCCCTTCTCCAAGGAGAGAGAAGCTTCTGCGTGGTTTCACTGACCAAGCTGTCCCAAGGGGATGGGGTGACCAACTTTCTGCAGCAAGGTCTCCTGGAGAAAAGCAAGCATGCAGGCTCAATCCATTCCAGCCCCCAACTCAGCAGGGGAGGAGGAAGCAGGGCAGCATCAGAGGACCACAAGCCACATAAAGAAGGCAACAGTAAGGCCAATATGGGGTTCTGGGCTAGAACACATCGTTATTATTTTTTTTTATTAATTTATTTGTTTTTCATTTCAATGAACATCTACAGAGATTTTGGAATTCCATTCATTCATTGTTGCACTTTTCTCCCTGCCCAATGCTCTCTTCTTCCTGTCCCTCCCTACAGCATTCTCCACCTTCTCCAAAGTCCCTCTTTGCATTTGTATACTCACTTCCACATGCCTGAGGCCACATTTTACCACCTCATCAAACCTGCCCTTCCAGGCTCAGCTCCCATTGTAATCCTCCACATTCTCACTGCCTGGATACCCAGTCTGTTCTATTCCAGTACATAGCATGGGCATGTGGGGTGTGTGTGTGTGTGTGTGTGTGTGTGTGTGTGTGTGTGTATGCCTTTGTTTCATCCCAGTGCATAGAATGGGCTCTGTGTGTGTGTGTGTGTGTGTGTGTGTGCCTGCCTTTGTTTCATTCCAGTGAATGGGCTTGGGGTGTGTGTGTGTGTGTGCATATGTCTTTGTTTCATTCCAATGCACAGAATGGGCTGTGTGTGTGCGCGCGCGCATGCGTGTGTACGTCTAGTGCATAAAATGGGCTTGTGTGTGTGTGTGTGTGTGTGTGTGTGTGTGTGTGTAAGAATGTATCTAAGCCTTTGCATCTGCTGTTCATTTTGCCTAGAATACACTTTCCACCTGGAATATGTTTCTCCGATAAATATTTGAGCTTAACTCCAAATACCCCCTGTCTGGAGTCTTCCCCGACTTCCTCATTGTTATTTTTACCTTCAAGTCAAGTACAGCTGATAGTGACCCAATGAACAAAGAGACCTGAATCCTGTCCTATTCCGTGCCATCCTTATCATCTCGGATACGCTGGAGCCCTTTGCTACAGTCATTGGGTCAATTCATCTCAGGGATCTTCCTCTCTTTGGCTGATACTCCACTTTCTCCACACAGAGAACTCCAAATTCAACCTAACTGCTGTAGAGTCATTTCTGACTCATACTGAACCCTCCATCCAGGGTTCTCCAGCTGTAAATCACCAGGGAGGAGACCCCTCATCTCTCTGCTGGTAAACGCAACCTGCTAGACGCTTGAGACCTTTGGGTTAGCAGTGCAACCAACTACAGACTAAACAATGGCAGACATACTGCAGTCACCTTTATACAGTCCACTCCAGCTCATAGCTGACCCTCCGGTGGGTTTTCAAGGCTGTAAATCACATGGGAGGAGATAGTCCACCTTTCCCCTACAAGCTGCTGGTGGATTCGAACCATCAGAGAACCATATTCTTTAGTTTAGCAATGCAACGATCTATGGACTGTGCCACTGGGATTGTTTTCATCACACTGGAACCAGCTGGAGACTGTACTAAGGCTCCAGTCTAGAGTGAGCCTCTCCAGAGCTCATGTCTTTCTCAGATTTTCCCCAGTGTAATGGTGTGAGTTGCTTCCAGTTGATTTCAGTTCCTGCTGAGCCCATGTGACAGCGTGAAATTACCTCTCAAACTTCCCAGGGGGTGTTCTTTAAGGGAGTGGGTCTCTCATGGAGTTTAATGGATTTGAACGACCAGCTTTTTAGTTAGCAGGCGAGTGCTTACCTGTTATGCTACCAGGTTTCCTTTGGCACACTTTTGTCATTAGGTGCCGACCCTTTGAACACAGATCTGAATCTTACTCTGTCCTGTACCATCCTCACAACCGCAAGCCCATCCTCACGCTCAAGCCCATTGAGACAATCACTGTAGCAATCTAGTTGAAGATCTTTCTCTCTTTTGCTGACCTCACATTTCCCAGCATGATGTCTTTTCCCCCCAAGGACTGGCCCCTCCTGAAATCATGTCCAAACTATATGAGACTAAGTTTTTTTGCACAGAGTTGTGAGGGCACCATCAAGTCAGACCCGACTCATAGCTGAGCCTCCAGTGAGTTTTCAGAGGCTGTAAACCACATGAGAAGAGATTGCCCATTTTCCTCCTGCAGAGCAGCTGGTGGATTCGAACCATGTGCCCTAGGCTTGGCAACACAACTCCTTACTACTGAATAAATGTCACAATGAATGAATGAATGAGCTGACTATGAGTTGAGAAAAGGTAATCGAGATAAGGCCTTTAAGGGGGACTTGGTCTTGCCCACTAACTCTTAATTTGGGATGTCCTCTTCAGAGGTGGGCTTTTGGGGTGCTGTTTTGTCCCATGACCCTGCTCCCCACTTCACCAATAAATAGGACATCGCTAGAGGAAACTGTGCCATCTGCCTGGCTTCTTTTTTTTTTTAAATAATTTTTTATCTATCTATCTATCTATCTATCTATCTATCTATCTATCTATCTATCATCTATCTATCTGTCTATTTTTTTATGTGTGTACCATCAAATTGGATCTGACTGGTACAAGAGGCAATTGTTCCTCCTTCAGCAGAGCATCTGGTGGATTTGAACCACGCACCTCTGGGATTGCAGTGCAATTTCCTGCCACTAGGCCGCCAGCGCTCGTCCTGCCTGGCTTCTTCTGGCAATTTCTCCACTGACTGCTTGCTTGTGGCTTCCCTAGTTGGTCTCTGGCAGGACTGCACATCTGGTGGGGACTTGGTGCTAGAGAGCCTGGGAGTCAATATGAGTTATGGCAGAGCTGGAAGCTTTCACTCTCCAGAGAAGAGGCAGCAAGAATGGACAGAGAACAAGGGAGAGCCGCAGGGTCTGGGGACATGTGGAGGTCAGGGGTAGGTGTTGGAGGAATGAGAAAGAATGTCTATTCCTGGGGTAGAGGTTGGGTGGGAGTGCCATGGAGTGGGGGCGGGATGGGAATGTGGGGAGGAGTGGGAAGGAAGAGTGTGGGTGAGGTGTCACCGTGAGGGTAGGAGCCAGAGTGTGGTGACTCACAGGGACCCAGGTCACAGCAGCTGAGTGGTAAGTGCTTGAAAGGCTTCCTTCCTAGTGAGAGCTGCAGATGGGAAATGAGTCAGGGAAGCACAGAGGAGAGGCTGAATGGAGGGAGCAGTGAGGCCCCTTGGTTTGGAAGTGCTAACTCAGGCTGAGGGAACTCAAGTCACTGGGGCTGTAAAGATGCAGCAAGGCCACAGCTAGCCACAACACACAGAGTCCAGGGGATGGTGCCATCTCCCATTCCTCCCAATGACAGCTTTCGGGGCTTAGTCCCCTGCAGGGCTTGGTGACCCTGGAAAGTCCAGGTCCAAGCCTCCTAGGAGGGTCTGCAGTCCGTTTCCACACCCACTCCTTGAACAGTTTATGCTCTAATAGCTCACAGCACCCCAGGAGGGGTGAACGGGAATCCATTTGTTTTTCCAAAGTCTGACCTCTGGGTAAAACTCTTCCCCCAAAATGTGCGGGTTTAAGTGAAAGCGATAAATCAGCCCCTTTGAAATGCAGAAGCAGCTCGGGAAGCCCCCTTTGATATGCAGCTTGGAAACGGGGCACTTAAAACCTGGGTTAATTCTCCTGGCTTTATTGGAGGCAGAGAAAGGGAAGAGGAGGAAGCTGAGGGCCGGTCATTAAGTCTGGGGGACTTGAAAAGCCCTGAGCTGGATCACGGAGGCAAAGCGGCCCTGGGAAAGGCATTCCTGGCCCTGGTGAACTTTAATCCTGGTTCCCACCCAGACAGATGAGATGGGGAGTGGGGTGGGCAGGACCACAAGAGCCTCTGAGGAAGGGGAGGCGGTTGCTATGGAAACAGGCCTGGGGATGGGGGCAGGGAGAAGGAGAAAGCCAAGGGCTAACTTAGCAATTTCCTGGAAGGAGTTGAGGCTTCACGAGAGTGTATTTTCCATTCTCAAGCAGCTGAGACCCTGGCCTCTCCTGGAGCTAGGCCTGGGCCTCTGGTCCACTACCACAGGGGGGGCCTGGTTGGGACCCTTCAAAAGAAACATCTGCTCTTCAGGGCTCTTTGCCCTGCTTGGGATGTGGATAAGGGCCTCAAAGTCCCTAGATTTTTTGACAGAAAGTGGGGCTCTGAAGATGCAAAACTCTCTCCCACCTTATTATTCTCCCAAGGGGAAGATAAGGCGGGTGTGGCCCATAGCAGGCCCCAAGTCCTCTTGGTACTGGTGAGGTGGCCCTGGTTCCCAGATTTTCTCCTGTGGTTTCTATTCAAGCAATTATGGTTGCTGCTTTCCATCTTGCTCCTGCTGGGAAGCTCCAGTTCCAGGTTGGGAACAAGCACCCCAGAGCAGGATTCCTTAGTGTTCCTGAGGTGGCCCATGCTGCCAACGGTCAGTCCTGGCAGGCCAGCTGTGGCAGGGACAAGTGAAGTGTCAAGTTGACGCTGAAGGCCCACTTCTGCTCAAGTCTTGTTTTAGGCGGAGGGTAGGAGAGGCAGGTGCAAGGTGAGAAAGGCAAGCTTGACGCTCTAGAGTTTGGGCCTCATCATTTCCCACAGGTCAGGGGGGGAAGCAGCTGACACACTCCTGCCATCCTCTGACCTTTGGTGTTGAATTCTGGGGAACACATTTGTGGAGCATGTGGGCTGGCCTGTGACCTCACACAGGTGAGAGACTGTGTGGACTCTCTGGCTTGTGACCTTGTGACAGAGGCCGTTTTTGAGGCCCCTAACACTCCTTTGTTCTATACTCTTTTCTTACCTGTTGGAGTCACAGACCTGTGTTTTAATCCTGCTTTTGACTGCTTCAGAGCACACTGTTGTTAGGTGCCATGGAGTATGGCTCATAGCGACCCTGTGAACAAAAGATCTGACCCCGCCCTATCCTGTGCCACCCTCACACTTCCTGACACACAAGAGCCCATTTCGGCAGTTACCGTGTCAATCTACCTGGTTGAGGATCTTCCTCTCCTTCACCGACCCTCCACCTTTCCCAGCATCACATCCTTCTCCAAGGCATAGCCCTTCCTAGCAACATGTCCAAAGTATGTGAGGTGAAGCCTCTCCATTCTTGCCTCCAAAGAGCACTCTGGCTGCACCCTCTCCAAGACGTATCTGTTTGTCCTCTTGGCTGTCCATGGGATGGTCAGTGCTCTTCTCCAACACCACAGCTAAAAAACGTTAATTCTTTTTCTGTCATCCTTACTCATTGTCCAGCTCTTAGATGCATAACAAGTGATTGGAAAGACTATGGTCTGAATCAGACACACCTTAGTCCTCAAACTGACATCATTACTCCTCAATAGTTTGGAAAAGTCCCTAACTGCAGATTTTCCCAGTGTAATGTGTCTTTATTTGGTGACTGCTGAATTGCACTGGGATATCCCAAATTCTTTTCTGTGTCAAATCAATATGCTTAAAACGATATTCCTTAGTCTCTCTTGCTCTCGTTGCCATCGACAGTCAGAACTGAATCATAGCTGGCCCCACTGAGTTTTTGGGGTGATTTGGAAACATCTTTTCCTTTGGAACCACTGATGGGTTTGAAGTAGCAGAGAGGTTTGGCCTTTAGATACGCAGTGCAACTCCCTCTGGAGGAGATCACCGGAGCTCCCCGAATTCCTCAGTATATCCCCAGCATTATCCCAAAGTCTCAGTGCTGAATTAATTCACTTGAACCTTCTCTGACTTAGGGCAAACTGAGGGCAAGTCTCTTTGAGGAGATAGGGACACACTGACATTTTTTATTGTCATCTGCCCCAGGGTCCAGGACCCCCACAGAGGGGCCACACTGTCCAGTTGCTTCCCCTGCTTCCTCATCCTTTCTCCTCCACCCCGCACACTCTTGGTGTGAGCCCCAGGGGATGCTTGCTCTAATATTTCTCACCTTCTCTCGTGAGCACTAGATATTTCACTAGGGTGAAAGTCACAGACACCAAGCGACACTGACAGAGTGCCAAGACCTTTCTAGAAGGCCTGTGCAGAAGCGCCGTTTTCTCCCTCCTTCCCTGACTTCAGGGAAAGTGGGGCTTGGGAAAGGGGGGAGGGGGACTTCAACTCACAAAATGCCTGCAGGAAAGCAGAGCCAAGGGGGATTAAGAAAGAGGATACAAGCAAGCAAAGGCTCCAGAGAGAATGGCAATGAAGGCAGAAAAGGAGGAAGTGGAGGGCTGTGGCATCCAGAGAGGAAGACAGGAGAGAAAAGGCAGATCTCAGGGACTGGAGGGAATGTCAGAATCCACTGGATGAAGGCTTCACTCAGTTGCCAGAGGTGCTGCTAGGAAAGATGTATGGGGGTGGCGCGTGCACACGTGTGAGGGTGTCTGGGTGACTCACGCATGTGTGGATGTGCATGAGAACAGGAGACTGTCCGGCTCCACACATCTACACTCGCTCTCACACACGCACCCAGGGGGACCCAGAAGGTAGGCCTGTGCCAGAAACGGCTGCATTCCTCATAACCCCAAAGCCAGCCTTCCTTCCAAAATGCTTTCTCATTATTTGCAGGCACATTCCCCCATCCCCCCCAACCCCCCAACTCCAGCTTTTCTTTCTGTGAGCTTGCTGCAGTCAAGACTCTTCCTCCACCCCTCCTCTCTAAAGCAACTGTAAAAACACCTGCATTTTATTAATGCTGTGTGGGGTTGGGCTCAGCTCCCCTGCTTTAGCCCCTCTCCCCACCCCCAGTCACTGTTCAGTGAGACCCAGCATCAGAGTTAACCCTGTGTGGCTGGGTTTCTGTTCAGGCGAGGTGGCACCATGGGGTCTGTCTGCAGAAATGTACACGATGTGGAGGAGGGGCCCATATCTCTCCCCTCCCGCACACCATTTGCTTGGCCAGACATTCTGGAAGCTTCTCCCAGCTCCACTGCCCCTTTACCTCAAGCTTTTGGCCCAGCCCTTTCTTCCTGCCCGTTTCTCTTCAGAATATGAGGACACGATTTTTTAAAAAAGACTTTCTATTTCTAAAAGCACATTTTGCTGTAAAATGTATCCTATTAGAGGCTATATAATGTTTATATGGAACATATAGGCACGGTTTACAGACTAATAAATTGAACACCTGTGTGTTTGCAACTAGTTTAAGAAAACATTACTCAGTACCTTCTAAGACCCTTGAGTGTCCCTCATAGTAAAACCCCTCTGTCCACCTCTATCTCAAAAGTTACTATCCCTTGCTTTTCTTTAAACTTTCAATATGTAGTCCCCTAAATAATTTTTTGGATGTGCAGCTTTTGAGCTTTAAATGAATGAGTTGTACTTTATCTCAGGGAGGCAAATGCTGGCGAGGCACTCATATTTTATTAATGCTGTGTGAGATTGGGCTCAGCCCGCCTGCTGTCGCCCCCTCTCCCCCTACTCCCCACCACATATAGTGTTGGCAGTTGTACTACATTAACTTTTAGCTAAAAACAAAACCAGTTGTCACTGAGTTCCTTCTTACTCCTGGGGGTTCCATATGTGTCACAGTAGAACTGTGTTCTGTAAGGTTTTCAATAGGTAATTTTTCCGAAATAGATCACCATTCTGTCTTGAAAGGAATCCTTGCAAAGTTCTAATACTCAAGGAAGAGGAGGCGGGCCTTTTAAGTATCTATTCCATTCCTCTGCCTTTAAGAGCCATTGGGACTAAAGGAGTCCAGAAAAAGAGCTGCTTTCCTCTTTAAAATATTTGGAACAAGGAAAATAGAAAGAATATAAAAACGGCCCTTAATCCTATCACCCTCAAAGCTCTGTTAACATTTTTTAAAAGGAAATGCCTACAGTTGAGTGGAAAGAAAAAAATCCCCCAAATAACCAGAGAGGTATAACATGAAACCCAAACTGAGTTTCTCTCCCCTCAAACAGCATTTGCTTCTTCCAAAGATAAAGCCTATTTGAACAGTGCTTTCTTTTTTCTCATTATATAAATTAGATATAAATTAGAATAAAGAGTGAATGTTCTTCCTTACCTTGGTAAGTTATCATATTGTTGTTGGGTTGACCATCAAGTTGATTTTTACTTTTAAGGACTCCCTGTGACAAAGTCAAACTGCCCCACAGCATTTCCTCTGCTGGGATGTAGGCTGTAGACTTTATGGCAGCAGACCATCAGATCTTGCCCCCAACGTGCTGCTGCATGAGTTTGAACTGACAACCTTTGGTGGCCTGGTGGCTTAGTGGTAAAGAATTGCACTGCCAACTCAAAAGCATGTGGTTCGAATCCACCAGCTGTTCAGCAAGAGAAGGATGGGCCATCTCCTCCCGTGTGAAGATCTGTTGCCTCTGAAGACCTACTGGAGGACCAGCTCTGGGTTGATTCCTGCTCAATGGCACACAACAACAACAACAACAACAACAGCAACAACAGTAACAGGCAAGTGCTTAGCAACAGTTCCTTCAGAGTCATGTCTGTTTAGTTGCTTGTGTATCCTTTATAGAAAGAATTGGGACATATTTTTCTTCTTTCAATTTTTTTTTAATTAAAAATAGATCTGGAAGGACTCACTTCATTCTTTTTAATGACTGCATATGACTCCATAGTGTAACTGTACTGTAATAATTTATTTAACTAGCCTCTTAGTGATGGGCATAAAGGCTACTTCCAGTTCATAACTCGTAAATACTGCTTTCATGAGTGTTTGGGGACTTGGGTGCATGTGCTGGAGTATATCTGCAGGGAAATTGTTAGCACACCATCATTGACTCAGATGATGCAAGTATTTATTAATTTGTCTATTTTAAAAAATAGTTGTTCCTTTTAAATGATGCTTTCTCCAAATTTTCAGGGTAAGCGCCTAGTCCTCTGTTAGAACCCAGTGCAAGTTCTGTCTCCTCCCTGAAAGCTTTTTGGTTATCCTCTCTTCTACTTGTCTTTAGCTCTCCTTAAGCCCATTGAAGATTCCTACTCATCGCGAATCTTCATTGAGTTTTTGAGTCTATAAGTCTTTATAGTAGGAGACTATCTTTCTATCTTGGGAGGGTTTGTGAATTTGAACCATTGGCTTTATGGCTAGCAGCTTATTTTTTAATGTATTAAAGCACCAGTGCTCCCTTTTTAAAAAAAAAATCCAGCTGAACCTACAACCAAGAGAGAATAAAATAGATGAATGGGACCTTCTAAGAATCAAATCCCTATGCTCATCAAAAAACTTCTTCAACAGGGTAAAAAGGAAAGCCACAGACTGGGAACAATATTTGGTGATGATGTATCTGATAAGGGACTTATATCTAAAATTTACAGAATACTGCAGCACCTCAACAAGAAAAAGATAAACAACCCAATCACAAAATGGGCACAGGGTGTGAATAGATGCTTCACACAAAAATGCATTCAGATAGCAAATAAACACATGAAGAAATGCCCAAAATCTCTCACTATCAGAGAGATGCAAATCAAAACAATTATGAGATATCATCTCATTCAAGTAACAATAGTAGTGTTCAACAGGGCAGCAAACAACAAATGCTGGCAAGGTTGTAGAGAGATTGGAGCTCTTACTCACTACTGGTGGAAATGTAAAGCAACCACTACAGAAGGCAGTCTGGTGCTTTCTCAAAAAGTTGGAAATAGAAATACCATTTGACCCATCAATTCTACTACTGAGAATATACCCTAAAGAAACCAGAGTTGTTACTCAAATAGATGTATGCACATTCATGTATATTGCTGCATTATTCACAATAGCAAAGAGATGGAAACAACCCAAATGGCTATCAACAATCAAATGCATAGAAAAACTATAGTAGAATTCATACAATGGAATACTATGCAGCACTGAAAAACCATAAAATAGTAAAACATTACACAACATGGAGGAGCCTTGAGGACATTATGCTAAGTAAAATATCACAGTCACAAAAGGACAAATACTGCGTAACACCACTGCTATAAAATAGGACAGACATGGGGGAGATTGGAGATAGGAAGAGGAGAGTGGATAGATAATGAACACTGCATTAGAACAGATGAGAGGAAGAACTGTCTGAAAGAAATATATGATTATGAATTATATGGATGAGAACAATCTGGAACAAGGGGTGCATTGCAGGGTGGGCTGGGGGCAGGGGAAGAATATGTGCAAAAAGGAATTGGAAAAAAGAAAGAAAGAAAGAAAGAGGAAAACAAATTCAGCTTGTGGATTTGAACTATGTGCTTTGTATTGACAACACAACTCGTTACCTACTAGACCACCTACTAGCTCCAGTGCTCCTCTTAGACAGTCATATTGCAGCACAGTGCTTTTATTTTTAAATTTTAAAAATAAAATTTAATTTAAATTTAAAAATGAAAAAAATTTTTTTCTTTGTGTTAAAATATATTATCTCAGAGGTTTAAAGTTGCTAGGGAGCCCCCTTCAAGGAGCATCATTTCTAACCTCAAAGCAGTGCTGACCCATCCAAGACTGGCCAGTGCTTATCCTATTTTCAGATATTTCCTGGGAAGGAAGCCCACTGCATTATTAGGCAATCTTTTCCAGTGTCTCAAAGCCCCAGACATTCTTGGTACTAGATCTTTCCTGTTGCACCTGAAATGGATTTTTCCTTGGTCAGTAAGTACTTTGTCAGACCACTGACTCTTCACACACTTAAAGGCTCTCATTATCTCAACCCTCATTATTAGACCCAAGAATACAGAATAATAGGCTGGGTGACTGTTGGTGAGTAGAACTTGGAGAACTCGCTTATTTTTTTATCAACGTGATGAAAAAAATATCTCTGGGCTTCATTTCCTTTCCCAGTTACTGTTGTAAGAGTATGATTCCTAGCGACCCTATGAACAACAGATCCAAACCCTGTCCTACCCTGTGCCATACTCTTCATCTCTGACACACTTGAGCTCATTGTTGATGTCATCATGTCAGTCCATCTTTTTGATGGTCTTTCTCTCCTTTGCTGACCTCTCCCACCTTACTCAACATGTCCTTTTTCAAGGAATAGCCTCTTGTAACAACATGCTCAAAGTATGTGAATTGGAGCTTCACCATCCTTGACTCCAAGGAGCATTCTGGCTGTACTATTCCCAGGACATGCCTATTTATTCTTTTGAAAGTCCATGGGATAGTCAGTGCTCTTCTCCAGAGCCACTACTCATCAAGTCTTTTTCTATCATCCTTATTCATTGTCCTACTCTTGGAGACAAAACAAGTGAATGAAAAGATCATGTCCTGAGTCAGGTGCACCTTAGTCTTCAAATTGACATCATTGCTTCTCAGTAATTTGGAGAGGTATCTTATAGCAGACTCACCCATTGTAATATGTCTCCTGATTTCCTGACTGCTGGTACCACAGGTGAATCCCAGTAAGATGAAATCGTTGATGATTTCAATCTGCTCTCTATCATGATGATGTTGCCTATTGGTCCAGTGGTGAGAATTTTTGTCTTCTTGATGTTGAGATGCCATCCACATTGAAGGCTGTAGTCTTTGATCTTCTGCAGCAGGCATTTCAAGTCATCCTCACTTTCAAGCAAGCAAATTTGTGTTATCTGCATAAAGCAAGTTGTTGATGAGTCTTCCTCCTATCCTGATGCTGCATTCTTCAGAGTCCAGATTTTTGCATTATTTGTTCAGCACAAAGATTGAACAGGTATGGAGAAAGGATATAATCTTGATGCATACCTTTCCTGATTTTAAGCCATGCAGTGTTCTCTTGCTCTGTTTGAACAGTCTTGGTCTAGGTTTAAGTTGCTTTTTGAGGCCATCAAGTTGACTAGACTCATAATGACCTGATAAACAACAGACCTAAACCTTACACTATCCTGCTCCATCCTCACAATCTCCACTATGCTGAAGCCTACTGTTGCAGCCACTGTGTCAGTTCAGCTGCTGGAGGAATGCATAACAGCAAGAGTGACCGTTTGGAATCTGAGGGCTCACAGCCCTACAATGATGTCGTCTTTATTGTTGTTGTTATGTGTCTTTGAGTTGCTTGCGACTCATAGTGACCCTATGTACAACAGCCCTAAACCCTGCTTTGTCCCTTGCCAATCTTACGGTCTCTGACACACCTATCCCCATGACACCACTGACTGAATCAATCAATCAATCTCATTGAGGGTCTTCCTCTCCTACACTCCCTCCACTCTCCCAAGCATGATGTCCCTCTCCAGGGACTGACCCACCTTGTAACATTCCCAAAGTATGTCAGACGAAGCTCCAGAATCCTTGCCTCCAAGGAGCAGCCCGGCTTTACCCTCTCTAGGACAAACCTGTTTCTTCTCCTAGCAGTCCATGGTATATTCACTACTCTTCTCCAGCACCAAAGCTCAAAAGCATCAACTCTCCTTCTATCATCCCTAATCATTGTCCAGCTCTCTGATGCACAGCAAGTAATTGCAAAGACTATGGCCTGTATTAAGTGTACCTTAGTCTCCAGACTGATATAGTTGCTCTTCAGTGCTCTGGAGAAGTCTCTGACAGCAGACGTTCCTAATGCAATTTGTCTTTTAATTTCCTGGCTGCTGGTACCAAGAGTGTTGATTGTAGAGCCAAAGCAAACTGAAGTTGTCAACAATCTCATTCTCTTCACCATTTATTATTTATCATTGCAGCCAATCAGTACAGTGGTGAGAATTTTTGTTTTCTTGATGTTGAACTTCAATCTGTACTGAAGGCTGCAGCCCTTGACCTTCTGCCACAAGCACTTCAGGTCCTCCTCAGTTTCAGTGAGCAGGGTTGTGTTATGTTAGTAGGTGTTTGTTTAAATGGCCCAGCTCATGGGCTGCAGTTCAGACTATTGGGATTGGCCAGATTTACAGTGATTGATTTTCAGAAGTGGATCACCAGGCCTTTCTTTCTAATCTATCTCAGTCCAGAGGCTCTGATGAGTATCGTAGCAACACATTACCCTCTCCTAATATACTCGAGGTGGCCAAGTGTGAACTGTATTAGCTTGCCGTTGAACCTGGATCTCTGAATGGAATGGAAGAACCATCACTGACTCTGGGTTTGGGTTCCTAAAGCACAAGCCCCAGGAGTCTTGGCAAGTAAAGAGTCCACCCATCTCTCATGCCATTTGGAATGTGATTTACCAGACCTTAGACCTGCTCAGAGCTATATCTGCACTTTCTGTTGAAGAAGTCAAGCTCACAGAGGCCCTGGGGCAGAGTGAGTGCTATCTCCACAATCCCCTCGACTCTTCTGACCAATGACTGCATGACATATTAATCAGCTGCTTGAAAGGTGTGCCTGGCAGGCATTTTCCTTGCAGGCTGGAAGATGCTGACCTTGTCAGCTTTGCAACTTCAAAGAGGTGATGAGAGAAGAACAATGGGCTGAGAAAGACCAAGTCACCTGGGTGCCTCCTAACCACATTGAGAGGCCTAACACATCTGAGAAGTGTTGTCTGGCTCCGGGAGGAAGTGGAACCTTCTCTGCTGAGAGTATCTGCCACCAGTCCTGCTTCTGAGGCACAGAAAGGGGCGGGGGCGAGCCCAAATGTTGGTCCCCAGGCTCAATGACTCAGATGTCACTTCTACCACAAGGGGAAATGCGTAGGGGGGTGAGCACCTCCAGAGATCTCTCACCTGAGATCTGGGCCACAGTATCTTCACTCACATGCTCACGGGCCGGGTCTGTCAGCTCCGGAACATTAGTCAATAGGCCTGTGTTAACATTTCTGATTTCAACTCATGGTTTCTATGAAGAACTTGACCTCAAAAGGGGCTGAGCCCAGAGGAAGAAAATAGCCCTCAAACAGCTCACATAATTACACCTGAAGGGTCCCCTTAAATCAGTTGGTGAGCCAGGTTGTTGGTGGTGTATTGACATTAACATAGTTTGTGTATTATAAGATGATCTTGGTCCTTTTCATTTCCCAACAAGCTGGAATGTCTGACAGAGTAAATTCCAGATGCATGCCTGGAATTTTCATTATGATAGAGTTGCTATGGGGACTGTCCTCAATTGATAAGCATCTGGGAAATGCTAGTGCTAGTATGGATTTATTAGTTTTTTTTGAATGTGTGTAGATTTTTTATTATATTTGGTTTATTTTCCTTTCCTATTCTGACTCACCAACAAAGAAACTCAAGAAATTATATATTGCAGAAGGTGGCAAACAGCCTTTACATAACTATTGTTGTTGTTTTGGGCTGTTAAATTAGAACCAACTTATTCATAGATGACCCTCCAGAGAGTTTTCAGAGGCATGGGAAGTGACTGGCCAATGTTCTTCTGAGGAGCAACTGTGGATTCAAACTGGTGCTTTTGGGTTGACAGCACAACTCCTCACCACTAGGCCATCAGAGCTCCCTATCACTAAGCTGTAAGAAAGGGACTTTCTGCATTGTTCATCACTGCATTTTCAATACCTCAGTGCACCAGTGTGAGCTTACAGAGGCTCCAGTTAAGAGTTGATAGGTCTGGAAGAAGGAGCCTTAGTGATGCCTAAAAGCACTGAAGAACTGGTTATGGTCTTGGTTTTGTGTAATAGAGCCTTTCTGTAGCAAATAAATAGTGGGGCTGGGTCAATGCTAGGGGTTGAAAAAGAGCTTCAGAATTATTCAACAGCCAGATATTCTTCTTGGAAGATAAAGAAAGGACCTTCTCTCAGCTCTGCTCTTCAGAGATTGGGCTGGGTTGGGGGTTCTCTCTCTTGAGAGGGACCCCATGGAGCCCAGGACAAAAGGTACAGTATATCTTCATTGCTCCTCTCTGCAGGGCTCTGTTCTCTCCAGAGAACTCCTCCGGATATACATATGATATTGTTGTTGTTGTTTGCCATTGAGTTGCAACCAATCCATGGCTGACCCTCCAGTGGGTTTTCAGAGGTTGTAATCACATGGGATTGCCCATCATTCTCCCACATATATGAGATATATATATCTGATATAAACATAAAAACATTATATATATTATATATATGCCTGATACATACACACATGTCTGATATGGATATATATAAGCTTGCTAAATTGATATATATATATTAAAGCTTGAGATATATATATACATATACATATACATATACATATACATATACATATACATATACATATACATATGCCTTATATTGATATCAATACAGATATTTATATAGTCAACTAGGTTCAGAAAGGTTCTCATCCCACAGACAACTTTATATCAAATATTTGTTAGCAGGCAAGAAGCTATGACCTTTCAAGAGCGTGTTGTGCTTGAGCTGACCATCTTTTCCGTCCTGGTACTGGGATCTGTGAAATGAAGGATGTGGAACAGAAGCAGAGACTGACCAAGTTCTAGAGCCTCAGTTTACCAGGGTCCAGCTTCCCTATCTGGTGCCGATCCGGGAAAACTCCTGAGGCTGCAGACCTCCCTGCCTGACCAGTCCTTCTCCAGCCTCCATTCTTCAGACTTCCCCAGAGTCAGAAGTTCTTCATGTAAATCTTTGTCAGTTGGTGGCTCAAACAGCATAGTGTGCGGTGGAGGTCTAAGACGGAGCTGGTCTTGCTGAGGTCAGCTTTCCAAGCATATCTGGCCACAGTAGCCCCTTAAAGGAATTCTCATGGATTTGGTGTGGGCTGCCACAGGTTCCCTGGGGTACAATTAACTCATCCCACATCAAATCCACCAAAGACTAGTTCAATATCCTTGTCCCTTTTCTTTAAAAATTTCCTCTCCCCTTGGGAAGACGTTCCTCCCACCCTTTCATTTTGCCCCTCTGCTCTCTAAGTTCCCAGTACCACCGAGCTTCAAGGACTCCAAGACCCAGCATGTCACATGGAGCCCGTTTTCTCCAAGTCTGGCTCAAAATTGGTGAAGGTTTTGAGGATGTTTTCTTTCAAAGATAAGTTGGGAAAGAAGGTTTGATGGACTGAGAAGTTATACCCATTCCTTCTTTATTTTTCTTTTCCCCTCTGGGGTTGAAAGACTAGTTTCCCCCTCCCCTCTTTTTCTTTCTTTTTACAGTATATTTTGGCAGGCCCCATTTTTTTTTTTTGACAGAAAAAATAACAGGCATATTTTGGGCGATTACTCAACTGGGGTCCTTTGTGACAGGATGTGCAGCTGCGTGACTAATGGAGCTGGCTTTCTCCTGGCTTCCTTCCCCTTTCAGAACTCCTGTTTACTGCCCTATATGATTTTTTTTTAAAAAAAGCCATAAGCTACAGATTTTTATTTAAAAAAATGCCTTGTGAGATACTCAAAGGCAATAAATCCTTTGGATATCCTATTTCCAGGGCCACAAACTCTCCACCACCTCCCCACTACTTAAAAAAAAACCCACACAACTTAAGCTCTTGACTCATGACATGTGAATCTTCTCCTCCCACCCACACATCCTTGCTTTCTTCAGAACATATGTCCAGCAGATCGTGTGCACGCGTGTGTGTATGTGTGTGTGTGGGGGGGCAGGGAGTAGAATGGGAACCATATTTATGATGCTTAACTCAGCAGTTGCTAAAGCAAGGAATAATGACTTCCAGGGGCTCAGGGCCTTTCCCCACCCCCTAAAGTCTTTGTGTTTCCATAATCTATGGAAATTTTGCAGCGTAAGCAAGTTCCTACAAAACATGAAACTAGCTTAATGAGGAAGAGTGCCTTCTGAACAGGGAGGCACTGTCTCTTTACAAAAGAAATTCAAATTTGGCTGGCTTCAGAATTCAGAATCCTTGGGCTTTCTGGGAAACTTTGGAAAAGACTTTCAAGATTGTGGCGTTTGACAGTCAAGTCTTACTTTTTCCCCAAGATCAGATGACTTTATACTTCAGAAGATGTCTGGTCTACAGGCAGGAAACATGGACTAAATAGATGTGTTTAAGATGCAGAGTAGATGCAGTGAAGTTCGCAGTCAGGTGATGGGTGTGAGTTTCCGTTGCACAGTCTGGAGCAAGTCAATTAACATCCCTCAGTGTCAACAGCACCTAACAACAGCAGTGGGTCTAGTTGCTTTCATGTTCTAACAGATTTTTCAAAGATTTTTTTTTTATCAGGCTGGTGCCATCTCCCTCTCAAGGTTGCTGGCAAGAAAAATGAGTTAGGTCAGAAGGGTGATGGAAGTTTCAAAGCAGTTTTGCAGTGATCATTGCTGGTGAGTCTTCATCTAAAGGAATGGCTCACATCAATACAGGAAGGATGATGGTTGTCTGGCACCTTCCATAACTTCCTAATGATGTGTTTGTGAGGCTGACATACTCTCCAGATTGGCCCACTCCCTAGTCTTCATGCATGAAGATCTCAGAATCATATTTCACAATCATAAATTTGGTCACATTCTTGCCCTATTCAGAAAATTTCTTCCCATGAAATCTAGGGAAAAAGGTACCTACTAACTCTGACAATAAGGGAGCTATGGTATCTTAGTGGTAAGAAGCTGGGCTGCAATCCCGAAGACACATAGTTCAAATCTGCAAGCTGCTCCATGGTAGAAAGGTGGACAATCTCCTTCTGTGCAATCAACTGCCTCTGAAAACCTGCTGCAGGGTCAGCTATGGGTCGCTTCTGATGGTACACAACAACAACAACAATCCCAACAGTAAGATGTGCCTGACTCAAGTTACAGTATTTTCAGTTGCTTCATATACATCTGAAAGTTGGGCAATGAATCAGACTGAAAAAGAATTGATGGCTTTGAACCGTTGTATTGATGAAGAGTATTGAATGTATCATGAACTGCCAAAAGCACAAACAAATCTCTCTTGGAGGCAGGGTAACTAGAGCACTCTTTTTAAAATTTTTTTAAAATTTAATTTCATTATTTTTCATTTCAATGAACATCTACAGAGATTTTGGAATTCCATTCATTCATTGTTGCACCCC
>NW_006399787.1:19233567-19254544 GCF_000299155.1 Elephantulus edwardii
CTATTCTGACTGGGGTGAGATGATATCTCATAGTTGTCTTGTAGAGTACTCTTTTGAGGCAAAATGGTGAACCTTTGTCTCGAATACTTTGGGTGTGCTGTAAGCAGGGGCTAACCCTTGGAAAAAGCCATCATGCTGGGAAAGGAGAGGGTAATGAAAGAGAAGGCCTTTAATCCTTAAAATGGATTGCTTGAGCATGTGGGAGGTTGTGAGGATGGCGTAGGATAGGGCCAAGTTCCCATCTGTTGTTCACATACTTGCTATGAGTTGTAAGTGACTCTACAGCACCTAACAACAACGTTCCTAACTCATCTGCATTTTCTTCTGTAACTCATGTCTTACTCATTGGTCCAGAGAGGTGGGTGCTAGACACAATCTCTTCTAGCCCTTGTCCCACATTCTCACTGAATGTTGCCCCTTTTCCATCTCCCTTCTTTTTCTCTCTAGCAAATCTTGCTGATCTGCTATTTCCTGTAAGATCCTGCCTCACACTTAACTCCTTCTTGAATCTCTACCAATTAAGAACAGCCTGAGTAAATGTGCTAAACCTTCCTGCAAATTCCAGCAACAGTTTCCTTTCACGCTCTGTGTCCCAAGTCTTTAGGCAGGTTGCTTGTTCTCAGGAAAGGCTGCTGACTTGACTTTGCTAGAGAGTAAACTGAGGCACACAAGTCAAAGAACTAGTTAGGAAGTCAGTGATGTGGACGGGAATAGAAACCCCACATGTCAATCCCAGTTTGCCTGCAGTCTAAAGACTTACCTCAGCTCCCAGAATAGCTTCTCCAGGCTGACCAGCTGTGAAGTGATGTGTTGCAAGGGTTATTTTTTGCCTTGGCTTAACTCTTAAAAAAACACCCCAAACTCCTTAAATCAGCCTAAGAAAAATCCATTTCTCACAATGTCATCTGCTTGCCAAGTTTAAACCTACTAGATTACATCATGAAGGCCTTCAGGCCTCACTCTCAGTGTAAGTGACACTCAGGTATCTGAATTCAGTTCAGAAATCACAGTTTATTGAAGGAAACAGATCATTAAGTCACTCCACTGGACTGAAGCCATTGACATTGCTTATTTGGAGACGCTGAACATTAAATAATATTCTCTTGTGTCATGTGGACCTGGACTAGCTGGAGCTATTTAACAAAGGGTGTGTCCCTCTGATGGCATGAGGCCCACCGGGGCTAATGGAATGAGGGAAAGGGGCAGAGGTGCGCTGCTTGCCCAGAGCTGGTCTGCACTGCCTGTGAGAGCTGGTTGTTAAATTTTTGGGACTTTTGCAAGTTGGTTATTAGACTCGGGCATTATCACAATGAAATAAATCTTGCAAATGTATAATTAATGGAATTGGACTAAAACCAGAAGTTGTTGTTGCGTACTGTTGAGTCAGAACCAATCTATATCTGACCCTCCAGGGGGATTCCAGAGGCAATTAATCACCCAGGAGGAGATTACCCATTCTTCTCCCACAGAGCAACTGGTGGATTTGATCTGTATGCCTTTGGGATTGCAGCACACCTTGCCACTAGGCCACCAGAGCTCCCTAAATACTAAAACCTGAACACGGTCTACTTACTTTTCTCCTTTATTGATATTAGGTGTTGTTGAGTAGACCAAGACTCACAGCAATGTTGTAAACAATAGACTGTTTGCTCTTATCTATGCTTTTGAATTATTTTTGCCTATTGTGTCTGTGTGGTGGGAATAAAATATAATGGTTTGTTACTATTCAACTCTTTCCAGTTCCCAAGTATAGTGACATCATACTGACAGCTTACCATTTACTGTAGTGGGAATATTTACATGATGGAAATTGACAAACTCTACAGCTTAGGGTTTGACATTTTGCTTTGTCTAAACATAAGCATGATGGAAAAAATATTAAAAACATACTTTATATGTAAAAAATGTTTCATATTGTAGCAATAGCATTATAAATAATTTTAAAAAGTGAGAGACTTTTCTCTCAGGACTGAGAAACCATTGTCTAAGTTACTGAAGAATTTTCTCATGTCATAGACAAATGCTGGAGTTCTGAAATACATCCTTGTTTCTTCACTTTTGTCTTGTTGTAAGATGAAATTATGAATCAATATTTGTGTCAGAGCTATACTTGGAAAGGTAGCTGTTAAATTTACCAGCACACTATTGGAAAGGAGTGTGAATGGACTAAACTTGGGGTTCTAGAGGAAGGCTATTTTAAAATACCTACAATTTATCAGTCAAGAATTTGCCTTAGGGACAGCTGTGGAAGAAGAGAGATTAATTGCTGGAATGGGAGAAAAGAGGATTACACAACTTTGAGTCGTCACATGGAGACTCATCAGAACAAGTATGTGGAAATAAAAATAGACAGGCTAACCTGAGATATACCACCGGATACCAGCAAGTTAAGGTGGCAGAAAAGCCGTTATATCTATATTCAAGGTGAGCGTTGATACAATATGAATGTGCCTAAATGCCTTTCTGATACACGGGGTCCAGGAATTGACAGGATAGCAATTGAGGTATTTCAACAAGCAAATGTAGCCCTGGTCATGCTTACTTATCTATGCAAAAAAAATTGGAAGACAAATATTTGGCCAACTGACTAGAAGAGATCCATATTAATGCCCATTAAAAAGAAAAGTGATTCAACAGAATGTGGAAATCACCAAACAATGCCATTAATATGACACAGAAGTAAAATATTGCTGAAGGTACTTTAAAACTGGCTGAAGCAGCACATCAATAGGGAACTGCCACAAATTTATATTGGATTCAGGAGAGGCGTTGAAACTAGGGATTTACTTGTGTTTTATTGACAATGCAGAGACATTAAATTGTGTGGATCATAACAAATTATGGATAACTTTGAGAAGAATGAAAATTCCAGTACACTTAATTTTGTTTATGAGAAACCATAGACAAAGAAGCAGTTCTTTTAATAGATTAAAGAAATCGTACACTGCTTGGCTCTACAGTCAACACTCTTGGTACCAGCAGCCAGGAAATTAAAAGATAAATTGCGCTGGGAAAGTCTGCTGTCAGAGACTTCTCCAAAGTACTGAAGAGCAATGATGTAAGTCTGGAGACTAAGGTGCACCTGATACAGACCATGTGTCAGAGAGCTGGACAATGACTAGGGATGATAGAAGGAGAGTTGATGACTTTGAGCTGTGGTGTTGGAGAAGAATATTGATTATACCATGGACTTCTAAGAGAACAAACAAATTCATCCTGGAGAGGGTGAAGCCAGGCTGCTCTTTGGAGGCAAGGATTCTGAAGCTTCACCTGACGTACTTTGGACATGTTGCAAGGTGGGATCAGTCCTTGGAGAGGGATGTCATGCTTGGGAGGGTGGAGGGACAGAGCAGGAGAGGAAGACCCTTGATGAGATGGATTGATTCAGTGACTGGGGTAATGGGGATAGGTGTGTCACAGACAATAAGATTGGCAAGGGACAGAGCAGTGTTTAGGGCTGGTACATAGGGCTGCTATGAGTTGCAGGCAACTCGACGGCACATCGCAACAACAAAAACAACATTGTTTTAAATCAAGAAAGGTGTGTATTAGAGTTAAATTCTTTAATCACACCTATTTAATTTGTATGCTGAGCAAATAATCTGAGAAACTGGACTTTATGAAGAGGAATTAGATCAGGATTGGAGGAAGGCTCATCAACAAGCTGAGATACGCATGTTACAACCTTGATTGCAGCAAGTACAGAAGACATGAAGCATTTGATAAAGCTCAAAGGTTACAGACTTTAAGAGGGATTATACCTCAACATAAAGAAAACAAAAGTCTTCACAACTCAACCAATAAACACCATCAAGATAAATGGAGAAAAGACTGATGTTGTCAAAGATTTCATCTTACTAATATCTACAAACAACATCCCCAGAAGTAGTAGGAAAGAAATGCAACAATGAATTTCCTTGAGTAAATCTGTTATCAAAGACCTCTTTAAAGCAAGAATGTCAGTTAGAGACTAAGGTGTGCCTGACTGAAGCAGTGGTATTTTCAATTATGCTGCATGTGTGTAAAAGTTGGGACAGTGAATAAGAAAGAATGGAAATGAATGAATGCCTTTGAATTGTGCGACTGGCAGACATTATTGAATATATCACGAACTGCCAAAAGAATAAACAAATTTGTATTGGAAGTGCAGCCGGAGGACTCCTTAGAAGCAAGGAATGTGAGACTTTGACTCATAGAGTATGGACATGTTGCCGGGTGGGGCCAATCCTTGGAAAGAGACATCATGCTTGGAAAAGTGGAAGGTCAGTGAATGCGAGGAAGACGCTTCATGAGATAGATGCACACAGTGACTTCAACAATGGGCTTAAGCAGAGAGGAGATTGTAAGTTTCGTTGGCGCAGGTTTGGCCAATGTTTTGATTGGTCACTTTGAGTGGGAGCCAGTTTGAAGGATCCTAAGAACAACAACATGCCCCATGAGGGCAGGGTGTTTCATTTGTAACCGAGAAGAAAGTAAATAAATCACACACACATGTTCCTTTTTATTTTTTCTATTTCAAATAGCAATTCATTTTTAGGAGACTTATATTTGGCTCAGACCCTACAAACCTAAACCATGGCAGCAGGGCCTACGCCAAAGACTTAAGGTAGAGTTCACCATCAGAAACAGACTGAAAGGTTTGTCCACAGACAGGTCATGATAGGGACTGAATGAGCAGTGATTAAGAATGTAGTAGTTCAAATCCAGATCCTGCCACTTATTCATTTATGTAAATACTGCTGAGTACAGTCGGAACTGATCCATAGCTGACCCTCCAGGGGGGTTTCAGAGGCAGTTACTTGCATATTTTTCCCATGGAGCTGCTGATAGATTTGAACCATGTGACTTTGGGATTGCAGCAGAGCTTCTTACCACTAGGCCACTAGAGCTTCCTGGGCAAACTATTTTCTCTCTCTAGTTTCATTCTTATCTTTAAAATGTGGCTAAAAATATCCACCTTATAGGGTTGCAGTGAGGGTTAAGGAGATAAAGTATGCTAAGTATTTAGCACAGAGCCTGGTACTAGGAAAAGAATACAGTCCTCATTATATTAGGGAGCTCAGGTGACCCAGGGGTAAGGAGCTGTGCTGCCATCCGGAAGACATGTGGTTTGAATCCACCAGCTGCTCCATGAGATAAAGATGGGCAGTCTCTTCCCATGCAATTGACTGTCTCTGAAACCCATTGGAGAGCCAACTATGAGTGAGTTCTGACTCAGTGATATGCAGCAGGTCATTATATTGTGAAAGTAGAAGGGGAGGAGGAGATGGGAGACTCGGGCAGCTGGGAGAGAGCAGCTAGGGGAAAACCACATGTGCTGTGGATGTCGGCTCCTGTAGACGCAGATGCATGCCCACCAGCCTGGTGTGGTGGTATTAGTGCTGTAGAGTTGCCTATGACTTACAGCACTCTACAAAGAACAAATCTGAACCTTGCCCCCTCCTGCCCCACCTGCACAATCTCTCAGACACTCAAGCCCATTGTTACAGTCACTGTGCCAATCCATCTTGTTGAAAGTCTACCTCTCTTCCTCTGACCCTCCACCTTTCCCAGCGTGATGTCTTTTTCCAAGGACTGGCCCCTTCTGACAATATCTGACAAAGAATCTGAGATCAAATAACCCTGCAAAGACGGGGAGAAAGAAAAGACCAAAATGGATGTCATCAGATACTGTGAAACTTACACTAGAATGGTGAGATCGCAAAACAAAAGGAAGAAATGCTTGAGTAAGAGAGATACACAGAAGATTTCACAGGGCACCTGGAGAGGACAAAAAAGAAAGTATTAAAGTGAAATGTGCAAAAGCTAGAGTTGGAAAACCAAAGGGAAGAACATAGTTGGCATTTCTCAAGCTGAAAGAACTGAACTAATTTAAGCCTTGAATCGCGATACTGAAGGGTGTTATTGGCAAAATATTGAATGATGCAAGAAACAATAAAAGAAGAAAAAAACAACCCCAAAGCTTGGCATGTATCCTTGCAAAAAGAATTTAAAAGATGCCATTAACATAGGAGACCCAGGTGTCACCAGCACAGCCATGCTGGATCCAGAAATGTCTGTCACAGCTTTCTCACCTTGGGCAAAGTAGCCACAAATGCATTTTGTCACACCAAAATGAAAAACAAAATAAAACCCCAAACCAAAAACAACAACAAAATACTACACAAAACTCATAGCCATCAAGTCAGAATTGACTCATAGCTGATTTTCCAGCAGGTTTTCAGAAGCTGTAAATCACATGGATGATTACTCCTCTTTCCCCCACTAAGCTGCTGGTTGATTTGAACTAGCTGCCTCTGGGTTAGCAGCGGAACTCCTGATGGAGTGTGCCACCAGTGCTCTCAGCGGGAACCTGATGGGATACCAATGCTAAAGTCACACCCAAGATTAAAAAGAAAGGACATCATGATTTCTGAGATACACTGAGTTGAGGACTAATGGATTTAGAATTAGAAAGGAGAGATAATGCAAATAGAGAAGGCATGTGTCAAAGACAGGAGTTACAATTTATTAAAAGAGTTGAGAGTTGAGGGGGCATTGATATAAACAGGATTTGAAAATGAGCAGATGAAGAGACCCCATGAATAGGAAGTGGTAAGAATGAAAATATTAAGTATGATATGAAGAAGATTGGAAAAGGCGGAGGAGTTCCTGGGTAGTGCAAAAGGTTAGGGCACTTGGCTGCTAATTGAATTGTTAGAGTTTGAGTCTACTCAGAGGCAACTTGGAAGAAAGGCCTGGGATCATCCACAAAATCATCCACTGATAATTCTATAGAGCACAGTTCTGTGAGTCACAGTCAACTCAACAGCAACTGGTAGGAGCACAAGTGGAGGACGTACAAGGAAAATACAAGGAAAAAGTAGTTTTAGGTTGAGGCCTGAATGTATCGATCACTCATTGGGCAAGTAAGTAGGAAATCCCTATTCCACTTGGTGTTTGAAATCCGGAGGTTTTCCCAACATACTACAGTACATGTGATGACAAACTCAGAAGAGGGCTCAGGAAATTTGGCTTTAGGTTCCAGAAATGTAATTTTAAACTTTAACTTGGTGACATGGTTTCTTCATTTGTTAAGCAGGAGGAACATTTAGCATTGAGAGGAACATTTAGCATTGAGAGTACGTGGTCAATCTGAAAGGTTCATCTGTTCTTGGCCACCGGGGTTCTTGGCTCTATGTACCCACACGGTCCTTCCATGGACCATTCATTTAAACATGCCCCTCTGCCGACTGTGGCTCCCATAAGAGAAGGACAGCTCTCTTGTTAGTTCCAACCCCCAACATCTCGACTTGCATGTGGAGACACAGTCCCTGGGAGCTAGGCAGTTTGGCTTGTCCATCAGTCAGGACAACTCAGGCACTAAGCCCAGGAATGGACATTTGTAAAGTATTTCTCTTGAGAGCCACTGAAGCAAGACAAAGGGTGCCTTCCCTCGCTGCATTCCTTAGCAGGGGACTTGGCGCTCCTGTCCTGCTGCACAAGCACCTGTGCAGGTGTAGACAGGTGCACCTTCCTCAGCACTGGCTCCATCCCAATAATGTATAACGAAGGTGCATAGTCCTCTCTTCTGCAGTTTCTATGAGACTGAAGGAGAGACGTGGAGTGTTAATCTTGTGAGACTCAATTTCCAGTGTTGCAGGATAGAAGTCACAGGCATTCTCAACTTCTGCCTCCTGGCGAATTTCCAGAAAGCTATTACAAACTGCTTTTCTTTTTCATTGATTATGAATTTGTTAAATTGTGGTATGATATAAAACACAGTCCAGAGCACAAGTCTTAAACACAATGATGAATCTCTACAGGCATAATTGCACCCACGCAACCACCATCTCCCATCAGAGAAGAATACATTCCCAGCCCACCAAAAGGCTCTCAGGCATAACCCCCTCAGTATTTTTTTTTCTTTTTTTTGCTTGGCAGCATTGAAGCTTATCTTTCTGGAAAACAGATTTTTTTTCTTTAAAAAAAAGTTGTTATTCCTCTCAGCTCTGCTCATGCCACTGACATTTTTGGAACATTTTATTGTGGTTTAGAGGGGGAAGTTTACAGAGCAAATTAGTTTCCCACTCAACAATTTATACACATTTTGTTTCATGGCATTAGTTGCTATTCCCCATCTGGACTGTTTTCAATTTTCTGGGACCTCTACTTTCCTTGCTCGTCAAGGTCTCAGAAATCCTTGAGACAGGAAAAAAAATGAAAATATCAGACATAAGGACAGAAAAACATCCCAGAGACCAAACCACACCAAAAAGGGGAGAAGAAGACTTGATGCCTTTCTAGATTTGCCAACATTTCTACACCAAATGCAGCCATTTACCACACAGCCTACCGGGATGGTTCTATAGGAAGCTGCTAAGGTGTAGCTTACCTTCTCTGTACTTACTAGCTGTGTGACCCTGTGCAAGTCGCTTAAACTTCTCTGTGCTTGCACCACACCATCTGTCTGTCGGTCTGTCACACTGTGATGGCTCGCTTATGCAATGATGCTGGAAGTTATGGTGCTTCAAATGCCAACAAAATTACTCATGATGGTCAGGTTACAGCAGAATATCTAGACTAAGAAAGACTTGTAAGAAAGTCTGCTTCCAAAAGAACCAGGTCATGCAAACTCTATAGCGTACAACAGAATATTATTTAGAATAGTATTCTAGTAGGGGAGTCACTACACAGTCATTATAGGAACAGACTCAGACACATAACTGACCACGGAGACTGTACAGGACCAGGCAATGTTCTATACTTATACATAAAGTCACCATTAGTCAGAGTCACCTTGTCAGCAACTAACAACAACAATGACGTACACGATAAGCCTGGCATAAGACAGGACAAGTTTTCAATCTGCTCTTCACAGAGGCACTGTGAGTCTTACTTGACTCGATGGCATATAACAACAACAGCAACAACAAAATGAAAGTAATAGATGAACTTACCTCACAGGTCGTTATATATATAATACCAACTCATGTAAGTCGGTATATTTTTAGAGTGCTTGGCAAATAATAAGGTAATTATGAATGCTCATCGACAACAACATAGTAATTGTTGTTAGCTGTCATTGAATGATTTGGATTCCTGGTGGCCCCTTGTAGCAGAGTAGAACTGCTCTGTAGGATTTCTAAGGTTTCTAAAGGTTTTAAAATTTTTGTAAGTTGATGGACATCACATTTGTTGTCAACTAAGGAAAAAACAAAACAAAATCCAAACCAAATAGTTCAAGATTTATTCTGAGGTACAATGGTAATATCCATGCACCAATAAAGAAGACCAATTGATACGGTTATTATCCCCATTTATGTACCAACCACCAATGTCAATGATGAAGAAATGGAATATTTTTTTAACTTCTGTTAAAGTCTAATATGGACTGAACATAAAGATAATAAATAAATACATAAAGTAATAAAGATGCATTGTGATGCAAAAGTTAGAGGCAACAAAGAATGATTGGTAGCTGAGAAAATGTGGTCTTAGTGGTTATAGAAATGAGATGTGATCATATGATAAAATTTTGTACAACCAGTGATTTATTGATTGCAGATACCTTTGTAAAAACCACAGACAGTGACTACACATGTATCTGAAAACTAGACAATGACTAATGAAGACAGAAGAAGAACTGATACAGATTGCCAAAGGGGGAAAAAATAGATCTGTCCTAGAGAAAGTGAAACCCATATGCTCCTTGGAAGTAAGGATGATGAAACTCCATCTCACATAATCTGACATGTTGTCAGGAGGGGTCAGTCCTTGGAAGGATAGAAGGCCAGTGCAAGAAAGGAAGACCCTTGATGGGATGGATTGATACAGTGACTGTGGCACTGGGGTCATTTGTGTCAGAGATGGTGAGTTTGGCTCAGGACAGAGCAAAATCCAGAGTTGTTGCTTAAAGGGTCACTCTGAGTCATAGCTGAC
Source organism: Elephantulus edwardii (assembly GCF_000299155.1). NCBI lineage: Eukaryota > Metazoa > Chordata > Mammalia > Macroscelidea > Macroscelididae > Elephantulus > Elephantulus edwardii. The sequence goes on from NW_006399787.1 coordinate 19,243,489, forward strand.
ATTACAACACATAGCAACAATAACAACAACAACAACAACAACAAACGCAGATTGAATAAACAGACATCAAATTGACTACATCTGTAGAAAGAGTTAGTGGAGAAGCTGAATATCACCAGTCAGAGCAAGGCCAGTGGCTGACTGTGACAAAATAAACTATTGATGACATGCAAGTTCAAGTTGAAGTTGAAGAAAATGAAATCCATTTAATGAGAGCCAAAATACAAGCTCGCATATATCCAACCTGAATTTAGAACTATTTCAGAATAGATCTGGCACGTTTTAAAATTTATGACATATGATGAAGGGAGGACATCGAAGTCATCATACATGAAGAAAGCAAAGGTCATGAAAAGGAAAGGGAGGAAGATAAGACCAAAATGGATGTCAAAGAGACTTTGCAACTTGCTCTAGAAAAAAAGAGGTTAAGTGAAAGAAATATTGAACTGAAGGAGCTGAACAGAAGACTTCAAAGAACAGCCTGAGAAGACAAACTACAGCATTATATGCAAAGCCTTGGAATGAAAAAAACCAAAAGGGAAGACCGTGCTCCACATTTTCTCAAGCTGAAAGAACTGAAGAAAATATTCAAGCTTTGAGTTTCACGAAGGAGGGATTTTATGGGCAGAATGTTGAATCACAAAATTAATTTGTTTTGTAAACTTTCACTCCAGTCACAATAAAAAGAGGAAAAGGAAAAAAGACATGAGAAAAAAAAATAAGAAGGAAAAAGAAAGATAAGACAAAGGAGTGTACAGAGTCACTGTATGAAAAAGAATTGGTCAATGTTCAGCCAATTCAGAAGGTGGCATATGATCAAGAACTGATGGTGCTGAAGGGAGAAAGAAGTCCAGGCTTCAGCCAAGGGATTGATGAAAAACAAGGCTCCAGGAACTGCTAGAATACCAGCGGCAATGATCCGATAAATGAATGCAACATATGAAGTACTCATGTGTATATTCCAAGAAATTTGGAGGTAGCTACCTGGATGACTGTCTTAGTTACTGAGTGCTGCTGTACCAGAAATATCACAACTGGATGACTTTAGCAAACAGATTTATTATCTCACAGTTTAGTTCAAATTCAGAGTTCCAGAAGGTGATCCAATAGACTGTAGATACAATTAAACAATGTCGTTAATATATCACAAATAAAAAAAAAATATATCACAAATAAGATTTAACTGAAGAAAAAAAAATGTTCGATGTAGTACATTAGCAGGGAACTACCAAAGATGAAAGAAGAGCATGGAGAATGAGGGATATCTTTACTGATGTTTATTTGTGTTATACTGACCATGCAAAGGTAATTGACTATGTGGACCTAGACAAATTATGGATGCCATTACAAAGAATGGCGTTTCCAGAACACTTAATTCTGCTCATGGGGCATCTTCACATAGACCAAGAGGCAGTTGTGCAAACCAAATAAGAGGTTACCGCATAGTTTAAAATCTGACTGTGTAGTTTAAAATCTGAAAAGATATGTGTGAGAGTTGTGTCCTTTTACCAAACGTAATAAAAAATCAATCTGAAAAAAATAATCAATCTGCACACTCAGCAAATAATCTGAGAAGCAGGACTATATGAAGAATGTGGCATCAGGATCAGAGAAAGACTCATTAATAATAACCTATGTTGTACAACTAGTACAATCTTGCTTGTTGAGAGTGAAGAGGACTTAAAGTACTTACTGATGTAATTACACATCTACATAAAGAAAACAAACTCCTTACAACTGAATAAAAAATAACGGCCTGGTAAGTATCTGGAAGAATTAGTGTGAAGTTGCTAAGGATTTCAAGACAAGAAATGGAAAAAACAGAATATTGTATTGGGTATATTTGCAGCAAAAGGCCTCTTTAAAGTTTTAAAAGGCAAAGATGTCACTACAACCTTGGCATTTTCAATTGCCTCATGAGATAGAGTAACTAGGACAATGTGGGTAGGTGTATCGGAGTCAGTGAGACTGGCTCAGGACAGGACAGGCTTTCAGAGCTGTTGTATATAGGGTCACTGTGAGTCTCAGGGGACTGGATGGCACATAACAACAACAACAACAACATATGCATGTCAAAGTTGAGCAATCATTAAGGAAGACCAAAGAAGAATTGATGACTTTGAATTACAATGTAGGTGAAGATTACTGAATATACCACTGACTGCCAGAAAAAGGAACAAATTTACCTTGGATGAAGTGCAACCAGAATTTTTCTTAGAAGAGAGAATTGTGACACTTTGTTTCAAATACTTCATGCATCTTATTAGGAGGGGACTGATCTCTGGGGCTGCCAATGATTTAATCTTGCTTGGATCAACAATCACCACCCTTGGTACCAGCAGTCAAAAGATGCATTACATCTACATTACAAGCTAGTCCAATATCCAGGACCACTCCCAAATACTTAAGAGCAATGATGTCACTTTGAAGACCAAGGTGTGCCTTAATCAGGCCATGATCTTCCCAGTCACCTGTTACACATTAGAAGGCTGGACAATGAATAAGGATGACAGAAGAAGAATTGAAACCCTTGAATTGTGGTGCTGAGTTGTAGAAAAGAGTAAGCAGCCAGAGGGCACCTTTGACACAAAGATGACAAAGGTGTTTCTTACATACTTTGGGCATGTCATCTTGCTTGGAAATGTGGAGGATCAACAAAAGGGAGGAAGACCCTCAATGAGACAGATTGACCTCGTGATTGCTGCAATGAGCTCAAGGATGTCAGAAATGATGATGATGATGATGGTACAAGATGGGACAGGGTTCAGATCTGTTGTTCATAGGGTCGCTATGAGTCATACTCAACTCGATGGTACCTAACAACAACTTATTATGTATTAACATGTAGGCGACTCACTCATTTATTCCTTACTGTTCAGCTGATTCTGATTCATAGCAACCTTCCATTGGGTTCCCAAGCTGTAGCTCTTAAAGGGACCACACTGACCATCTTTCTCCCAGGAAGCTGTTGGCAGATGCAAATTGTCAGACTCGAGCCCAGTACAACATGCCATGGGCTACACCAGAACTCCAGAGAGATGACTGACTATTCATAAGAAAACACTGGAAAGAAATGTAAGAACATATTATCAGTAGTTTTCCCAGTATATGTTTTCCGTATTTTCCAAGGTTTTTTTTCCCATAAATATTATTTTTGTAATTTAGAAACAAAGTATTGTGTATGAGTGAGTGTGTGTGTGTGTGTACATGAGCATGACTCTGTATATGCTGCTTGAGTAAAAAAAGTTTTTTTGGAAGTTATTTTTAAGTGATTGTTTTTGTTTTCCTGATACAGATCCGTTATCTGCTTTTCTTACTGTAAGAAAACGGTACAGCATTTTCCCTGTATCCACAGCTTCTAACAGCTGCACGTTTAAGAATTTGGCCAGATCTGCCTGGTGCATAGATCTAATGGTCACGGCTGGGTGAACTGTGGATGAGCGTTTAGACTTGTTTACAAACAGTGAAAGAAACCACATGGTAGAGAATGTTCTGGCCCTCATTTCCATGCACAAGGAAGTATGTTTTGTGGGAGTTGCCTGACTCTTGGGGATGTATGTGAGCTTAATCAGGAACACTGTTCATGGTCCAAAGCAATAGAAAGGTAAGGACAGAAACACCCCTCCACTGGGGCGTGTGAAGCTGCATCCTGACTGTCCAAGCCCCCAGGGAGGCGGACAGCATGATCTCATGGTTATTTTCCATTCTTTATGATCTTTGGGACTTCCCTGATGCTTGTGTAGCTGTTTGCAATTTGTTCTTTGGCTAGTACTTTCTAGATCGCTCTGAGGGAAAACACATCTTTCTTCATCTTCTTCTGGGCCATATAAATAGCAAAGGTTTTGATCTCCATGTCCTGCTTATGGATTTGCTCCAGGAAACATTATCCATTATAAAAATGGACTTAGAAAGAGCAAGTTCGTGGAGAGGGGGCCTCGAGATCTCAGGAACATCTATGTCAAGATGTGCTGGTGTGTCAATACAAAACACCCTGTTCCTGCTCCCAACCCCATTGCCCTTGGACTGATCTGTGGGTAGAAAGGCCTTCCTCTCTGTCTAGAATTTTGAAATTTTCTGGTGGAAGTTTCAATGCAATGGCAAATGTCATCTTGTGACCTCAAAATGTTTTCCATTCATCACGAATTACCCCTCTACAAAGCAGTTTTTAAATTCTTCTCTAACGCTGGTAAGGATTGAGAAACAATAGAGGTTTCGTGTATTTGTCCAAATTGCATGGAAAGTTCCAGGGACTATGAGAGAGAAGGATGGGGAAGAGAAGAAAAACAGAATGTCAAGGTCTCAGGATGTCCAATCTAAAATATTAGCCTCTGAGACTCATTGCTTCAAACATGCCACTGAGTCTATAAATGCCATTCTCATCCCACTTACTTGACATTAAGAAGCTAACATTTGTTTTGTTTCTCTATTTTACATTTATGCCTTGGTTTATTTTGCAGGATTCTGTTCACCACCTACCACCTTCCATGGGCTCTGTGGGAATCCTTATCAAGGGATTGCCTGAAAAGGAAAACCCACTATGTTATTGACCTCAATAAGGGAAATCTGGGCTCACAGTCCTTATTTTACTTAATAATGTCTATATTCTTCCTAGTTATGTATCTTTTTGATCACTTACAGTCCATTTTCAGATAATCAAATTCATAAATATTACCTAAGGCCCTAGGGTTTAGTGAACTGGGGAAGCCCTGTTGGGGCATGTGATTTCTGGGTCAAAGTTAAGGGAACACATAGACTCCTTAGAAAGACAAGGTCAAGACATCTGACACAAAGAACACAGAAAATGATCTTCAGTAAAGAAGTCAATTGTATGGGGTACACAAAATGTGAATTAAGTGAAGCAATGTAGATCCTAGATCCTTGATGTTGGCTTGGGGATGGGAGAGCAGGGTTTGATGCTGAAGCCCAGAAGATGAGCAAAACCTAGGTGGATATTGTAAATAAAGGGAATGAAAAGAATAAGATAAATAGGGTTAGAGCAGGTATGGGGTGACTTTACCAGTCTGGTCAAAGTGAAGATTCATGTGGGAGAAGGGGGAACTGGTTAGAGAGGTAGGAGAGGTCTAGGTTATAGAGGATTTTAAATGCTTCTTTTTCACTGTAAGTTTCTGTATGTTCTCTAATTTAAAATAAAGACTTTTTGCCAGCAGCAGCTTGTCAAAAAAGCTGATATTTTCCCCAGACCTTATCCTTTTGCTTCCTTCTTCATAGGGGCCTACTTCTAAGCCCCTATGCCCACCAAGCAAAACAGGTTGGATGGTTTGCCCAGTTACCTTGGGTTCCATGCAAACACTAGACTGGAAGGAGTTTTACTTTGTCAACTGATCTGGACTGAAGAGGTTAGATCAAAGAGTTGAGCTGTATCTCCCCAGGCCACCATCCTTGGGAGGGCCAGAGGCAGATGCCAAGAGCTGGCTGGCATGAGGGCACAATCTGGTAGCCACAGAAGAGACTCTCATCCTTGGAGGATCTACGAGGCCTCAAACACCTGTTTGGCTTGGCTTGGCTTGCCTTGGCTGGTAGCATTTCTGGCAGAGATGAGCAGGAGATAGATGGGTGGTTGAAAGCTGGCAGCAACAGGAAAGGAAGGGTCTTTAGTGCTGCAATGAAATACTCTGTCAGCTCTTATCTACAAATAGACAAGTGCTGGCCTTTGGCAGTGGTGTTGGCAAACCTCAAACAAGTTTTTCATTGTTGCCTGCAGTGCTCAAATAGAAAACAAGGGTGAGATGGGACCTGCAATGTCACTCTCCACAAGAAAGGGTAGGGTGTCCCTGTAATGAGACAGAGGGGGGTGTGTGTGTGGTCACAATGTAAGAGGACACACAATGGGTGGGTATTGGTGGGACATGAGGGCTGGGAAGAGATGAGAACTGTGGATGAAGTTCTAGAGCCCTTTCCATGTCTGTGTTCCTGGCCTATTTCCCTCTGTATAGATTCATGAGCCCATGCAAACAAATGTTTGCAAAGAAGGGTTTGTCAGTAGAAAATGTCTCATGAAGAAACTCTTCCACAGGCAGATCATCAGGGAAGACACTTGCCACTCCCCCCTGCCTCATAACCATGACTTTCTCAGTCCAAGACTGTCCATCTTCCCAGCTGTCCCACCAAGCCCTGGAGCCCCATGCTGATTTCCTTTGGAAAAGCCCCAGCTCCTGGGGCAACCTCGGCAACAGCAGGGCCCATGGACAGTTCCGATGCCAAACTTACTGCTGCAAGAACAGTAAAGACCTGGTCCGTGGACGTTAAAATAACACAGTGGCTGTTTATGAAGAGAGCTCGGATAAAGTCACAGAGATTGTCCTGTCAGCAGCGTGTCTAATCTTTCCTGGCTACCTTTCTGGGTCCTTGGCTCCCAATCTATTTTTGGTCTCTTTCGTCTTTGACTCATTCTGGAACTTACATGACTTAAAATCTGAGCCTTTCCCTCAACCCCCACTCCTAGCCCCCTCAGGGACTGGTCCCACCAGCAGGCAGACAATTCAGAATTAGCCTTGGTCATGGTTGTCCAAACTGACAGACAGGGAAACTGAGGCACAGCAGGCTGCAAGGCCTTGTCTGGCCCCCCACAGTGACCCAGCAGTACAGCTGCCAGCAAGACCCAGGATTCTGGCTGGGACGTTGACTCTGGCGTTCTTAGGGACTGACTGGGGTCATGTGAACTATTATCGTAGTTCTTACTGGGCTGTACTTGGCTGACAATCCTGAGACTTTGTGGTAAATGGGATTGCTGTGGGGATAGAGTGTGTGTGTGTGTGTGTGTGTATGTGTAGTTTGGTGGTGGTATTTGGAAGCCTCTCCCTGCTTGAAATTTGACAAGCACAGAAAAGGAACAGAAAACCCAAAATAATGGGGAATGCGAGAACAAAGAGTCTTCCCAAAGCCATGCTTCAAGCTGTGGGCAAACCGCCTTCCTGTTTCTCATCTAAAAGCCCCTACCCTCAGGACAAGGGGCTGGCTGGGCAGGTTTGGCCAGTTCAAGGACACGTCTAAGGAGTCTGATCTGCTGAACTTCTGACTCCAAATTCTCCTGCTGCTCCAGGCTTTCCTGGGTGCAACCTATGTGCTCCAGGGAGGGAAGACAGGAAGATATTGAGGGTTTAGACATTTCCCAGGTGCCTCAGGGGACCCACATATTTCCTATGTAAAGTTCTGTCTGTTTGTAACTAGACCTCTCTTCTTTGCTTATTTCTGGAGGGATTAAAAATAGTGAAATCAGTTTAATCTAGGAGACTCTGAGATCAACAAGGCCACTGTTTTCAACAGTATGAAGGGGGGGGGGGAAGGCAGTCCCACCCACATTCATGGGTCACAAAGTGTGGCCAGCCTGGTAGGCTTTCTGGATGAAGGGACTTTAAGTTGTTATGAATTCTCAACAGATTAGACTGCTTTCATACTCCAGGAAGGAGATTTTCTTTACGACTTTAACTAAAACAGAAGGGGCCCGGCACTCTTCAGGACCTGTAATCTTTTTCTCTCCCTTCTAACTGAACTTAGACACTTTCAGAAAAATCTCACCTGGGTTCAAATCTACCAACTCGATATATAGTCTTTTCCAGGGTGCTCTGGTAGCTTAGTGATAAGGCATTGCACTGCCAACCCAAAGGTATGCGGTTCGAATTTACCAGCCGCTTCACAGGAGAAAGATGGACAATCTCCTCCCATGTGATTTACTGCCTTTGAAAACCCCCTGGAGTGTCAGGTATGAGTTGGCTCTGATGTAACAACAGTAGCAACAATAATCTTCCCTTAGAGATATGGGCACATAAGGAACCCTGACATTGTCTGACCCAAAGGTTTTGCTCCTGACTTGTCACTCTTGTCTTGTCTATTGGGACAGATGTTAGTGATCATCACCAAGCCTGGGAAAGAACAATCCCCTTCTGTGAGATGTTTGCTCTCAGGAAAACAGATGTGGCCACAGACAAAAAGATTTACCCTTTTATGAACTGCATTAGTCAGGATAGGAAGGCTATGCTGCTATAACAAAGAAATCCCCAAATCTCAGTTTTTCTGCCATCTGAAGAGTCCCTGGGTGGGTGCAAGTGGTTAACATACTGTGATGATAAGTGAAAGGTTAGAGGTTTAAGTCCACCCATTGCTACCTAAGAAGCAAGACCGAGGGATCTAATTCAGAAAAACCAGCTATTAAAAACCCCTGTGGGGCACAGTTCTACTCTTTTTTTTTTTTAATTCTACTAGTTAATTTACAAAATTTGAATACATTGTTTTTAAGAACAAATTCTTTCCATTTCCTTCACTGTGCCTCCATCAAATTGTACAACCCAGTCATTAATCCCCCCAACTCCCTGCAAATCCTCATCACTCTGCTTCCACCCTCTCCCATCCCCCTTGGATCCTTATACTTATTCTACAATAATGGTTTTATACAATATTTATCCTTGTGGGACTGAGTTAGTTCACTCAGCGTAATGCTCTTGACATTCCAGAGCCACCGTGAGCACAGTCAACATCATACCAACTGGAACATGTGCATTTAAGAGGGCAGAGGGAGTTGGAGCATTGCCAGAGGCACTTCTAAGAGTCAGACCCATAAGTGGCTGCCATCATTTCTGCCTGTCAGAACGTGGGCACATGGACACACGGCTTCAACCCAAGTACAGGGGATGCTGAGAAATTGAGAGGGTCATGTAGACTCTTGGTGAGTGAGGTTCCTCGGAGGTCTTGGCCTGATGGCATCAGAATTAGCCATTGACACCAAAGCCTGAAGAACATGTCCAGGAGAACTCCTCTCTAGGCTCCAGGCTGAGTGATGCTGTGAACCGGCAGGGACTGATGATCGGCACTCTCCCCATTCTCTCTTTGCATAGATGTTTAGAGGAGTGTAGCTCCTTCAGAAGCATCCTGAAGAGTTAGCTATTGTTGGTGCCAAGATAAAGTCGAGAGCAGGTAATTTATGGGAATAAAAGTGAGTGCTTGGATTAGTAGTGCAAATAGATGTTTTCTCTGGGACAGTGGGAGTTCAGTGGTAGAATTCTCAGCATCGTTGAGAGAGAAGCAGGTTCAATTCCTCCCAGGCAATAAACCTTGAACAAAGCCACCATCTATCTATCAGGGGAGGCTAGTCTACGGCTTTGGTGCCAAATAGATTTCAGCAGAACTAAGACTAGGAAGAAAGGCCTGCCAATCTACTTCTTGGAGAAAAGTATGGATTGCAACAATCTAGTCCCCAGCCAATATGAGGATGGCTGGTGCTTTGATCTCTTGTACTAGAGTTGACTATGAATCAGAAACCCACTAGCCAACAGTTAAAAACAACAGCAGCTGTCTACCTAGACCATCAGAGGGTTGAGTGAGGTTCTTTTTTTGATGGCACAGAAATTAGTAATAATTTGCTCTCATTAGGACAGAAAAAATTCCATAAATAGTCTCATGTTGTTTGAAAAATCTTTTTTATGTCTATTTCAAACAAGGATTCTTCATAGGCAGTGCTGGACCTCACCCTATCACCCCAAGTGGGTCTACCCATGATAGGGAACAAGTGGAAACATCTTCCCCCATGGGAGCACCAGGAAGCAGGGTTGAAGAGCTTTTCTGAGATGGTGGCTGTGAGGGGAATTCTGCAAACAGTAAAATATAGTCAAGGGCATTTAATAAGAGCCAATTTACATACTTTACAGCAGAAATAATAAATCACTCCATCCAGAGAGAATGAGGCGAACACCACGGACTTTTTTCCACTCTTGGGACTAACAGAGCTTTCTCAAGGGACATTATTTATAGTATCCACTTTGATATATTTCTAAAAACCTCAACTTGAACTCCTAACAAGTGGAGGAGCAGGTGGCAACATTAGCTTAAATTGGGGAAAGTACATTTCATCATTAGTAGGTGTTTTAATTAATTCATAGTCTAAAATAAAAATAAGTTATAAGTATATAAATAAAAAGGTTTCAATGTAGTGTTACTATTTAATATTGTAATAATTTACTGTTAAGAGTACTGAATTTCCCATGGACTGATAGAAGAACAAACAGACATGTCTCAGAAAGAGTACAACCAGAGTGCTCCTTGAAGACAAAGATGATAAAGCTTCATCTCACATACTTTGGGCACATTGTCAAAAGAGGCTATTCCTTTGAGAAGGACATTACTCTTGGAAAGGTGGAGGGTCAGTAAAAAAGAGGAATACCCTTAACCTGATGGGTTGGCCCGGTGACTGCAGCAATGCCCTCTAGTGTGTTCAGAGATTGTGAGGATGGCACAGGCTAGGACAGGGCTCACATCTCTTGCACACAAGGTCAGTATGAGTCATTTTGCCTTGACTCTATGGCACCTAATAATAACAACAGCAACAACATAGAAATTCAGAACAAAACCTAAGCTCAACAGAAATGGTCCGATCTTTTCATAATTTCAGTTTTCAAATGGTAGTGTTCAACTAGTGGAACTTCCTGCCTAAGGGATCCCAACTGCCTGGTCTTATTCTCCTCATATTAAAAGTGTGTGACATGTTTCTATTTGTGCATCTGAGCAATAGATTACGTGTGCAAATCATAAGCCTGGTGCTGGCCCTACCTCTTTTCTCTTGTTGTTGTTGTTAGAATTGAGTTGAGAATGACTCATAACGACTCTACAAACAAAAGATCTGAGTCCTGTTCTGTCCTGGGCCATCCTCACAATTCCTGACACACAAGAGCCCATTGCAGCAGTCACCATGTCAGTCTTCATCTCTTTTGCTGACCTTCTAATCTTCTCAACATCATGTCCATCTCCAAGGAATAGCACCTCCTGTTACGAATCTCACTTGGTCATGGTGAATTATTTTCTTTTTTATGTATCATTGTGTATCAGCTGTGAGACTGAACACTATGACACTGATGTGTCAAATGCGTTAATGGTTGCCTACCCAATATGGACAGAGAGTGGGGTGGAACTCCCCGATTCAAACAAGCTTGGAAGGAGGAGTGGCATCCACTTCCATAATAGCTTGCCTCCAGAAACCCTATGAACCTGGAGAGAGGATGAAAGGCACCCAAGCGTTGAGGACTGTCCTTCATAGGGTCGCTATGAGTCG
>NW_006399787.1:19255994-19265502 GCF_000299155.1 Elephantulus edwardii
GGGATGGGTGTGTCAGAGGCAATGAGATTGGCACAGGATAGAGCAGAGTTTAGGGCTGTTGTACATAGGGTCGCTATGAGTCACAAACGACTTGATGGCACATAACAACAACAACAACATTTCACTTAGTACAATATGTTCAAGATTCACTCATATTCTACTTTGTGTAACAACTTCCGTTCGTCTTATGACTAACTAAAGGGGAGCTCTGGTGGCCTAGTGGCAAGAAGCTATTCTGCAATCCCAAAGGCACAAAGTTGGAAGCCACCAGCTGCTCCAGGGAGAAGGATGGGCAATCCTCTCTCTTGAGATTAAGTGCTTCTGAAAACCCACTGGAGGATCTGCTATGGGTCAGTTCTGACTCAATGGTACACTACTAACTAACCAATGACTATGAATAAACTATGCTTCTGTGCGTATACCATATTGTACTTCTCTATCAATGGATCCTTGCTCATTATTATATGAATAAGACCACGATAAACATTATTGTGAATAATATTGTAAAAGAATATTGATACCGGGATCTGTCTGATTCCCTGCTTTCAGCTCTTTGGGGATGTAGATCTAAGAATAGAATTTCTGGGTCATAAGGTTTAACTTTCTGAGGAACCATCTAACTGTTTTCCATAGCAGCTGTACTGTTTTATATCCCTACTAGCAATATATGAGTGTTCCAGTTTTTCCACATCCTTTTGGCTTTCTGTGTTTGTTTTCAATTTTGTTTTATTTTTTTGTAATAGTCATCCTAGTGGGTGTGAAGTGTATATGTACTTTTAAACCACAACTGTAAATTAAAGCTCTTAGTTGTTAGGGACAGAAAATCTGCCTCAGTCTGCTTTAGCCAAAGGAAAATTTAATGGCCCATGCAATTGAAAGATCCAGAATTAGTACTAGCCTAAGACATAACTGGATTCGGGCTAAAATAATATTTTCAGGACTCTCCATTTTTAAGCTCTGCTCTCTACTAAATTGGTTTTAGCCTTAGGTTTCATGGAAAAGTAAAATAAGAATAGTTAAAGATCCTGTATCTTTCAGATCTGTGGCTCAAGATGGTGGGGAGAGAGAAGTCTTTTCCCCAGAAATCCTAGGGAAATGTTAAAGTCTCTCATAGGTTCTGACTGATCAGCTGACTATGCCCTGACCCAATCCCTATGTCCAGAATAATGTCATGCATCGATTGGCTTAGGCCTGGATCTCGTGCTTCCTCTTGAGTTGTGGTGAAGTTGAATACATTGGAATCTCATGATTTGGGATTAAGGAACAGTGTGAGAATCCCCAATAATAAACTGAACATTACTGCTTAGCAGTGGCAACACTGATGTTGTTGTTGTTAGGTGCCGTTGAGTCAAGTACGACTCATAGTGACTCTATGAACAAAAGATCTGAACCCTTTTCTGTCCTGTGCCATCCTCACACCCCCTGACACACATGAGCCCATTGCAGCAGTCACCGTGTCAATCCACCTGAGGATCTTCCTCTCCTTCACAGACCCTACACTCTTCCCAGCATCATGCCCTTCTCCAAGGAACAGCCTCTCCTAGCAATACGCTCAAAGTATCTGAGGTGAAGCCTCATCATTCTTCCCTCCACTCTGGCTACACACTCTCCAGGATGGGATGTGTAGTGCTCTTCCCTGACACCACAGCTCAAAGGCATCAATTCTTCTTCTGTCATCATTATTCATTGTCCACCTCTCAGATGTATAACAAGTGATTGGAAAGACCATGGCCTGAATCAGATGCACTTTAGTCCTCAAAATGACATCAGCACTCCTCAATAATTTGTAGAGGTACCTCACTGCAGATTTTCCCAGTGAAATGCATCTCCTTATTTCCTGACTGCTGGTACCAAGGGACTGCTGGTACCTTGTGGATTCAAGTAAGATGAAGCTGTTGATAGTTTCAATCCCCTTTCCATCCATCATGACACTTCCTATTGGTCCAGTGGTAAGAATCTTTGTTTTCTTGACATTGAGATACATTCCTTGATCTTCTGCAACAAGTGCTTCAAGTCTTTCTCATTTTCAGCAAGAAAGGTTGTGTTATCTGCATAATGCAAGTGATTGATGAGTCTCCCTCCAATCCTGATGCCACACTCCTCTTCATAGAGTCTAGTTTCTTGAATAATTTTCTCAGCATACAGATTAAATAGGTATGGAGAGAGAATATGACTGCCGCACTCCCTTCTCAATTTTAAACCATGGAGTGTTCCCCTCCTCTGTTTGCACAACAGCCTTCTGGTCTAGGTATAGTTTTCTCATGAGCACAGTGAAATGCTCTGGGAATCCCATTCTTCTCAATGTCAGCCACAACTTGTTATGATCCACACAGTCAAAGGCCTTTGCATAGCCAGTAAAGCACAAATGGACATTCTTCTGGTACTCTTTACTTTCAGTTAGGGCCCATTTGTTATCAGTAATGATATCCCTGGTGCCACAGCCTCTTCTAAAGCATGCTGGAACTGATGAGAATGCCCAAACATGCGTAATCAAATAATTATTAGAAAACATCCTCTAGGGCCAGTGTCTTTGCAAAGTTGGCTATTTTCCCCCGACTGCCCCTTTCTCTGTGTGGTTGCTTGGTATAATGGCCACTGTCATGGTAATATACACTCTATTTGTAAAACATTCTTGTTTTCTTTCCCTCTCCTAAAACCCTTTGCTATTACCAGCACCTTCCATCCAGAATCTGACTGTAGACCCAATTAGGGATAAGATGGAGGAGTTTGTTTCCAATGGTCCCTGACAAAGTGATGTTTCCACTTCATACAAATGATTAATAAGGAACTAGGCCAGGAATAGATCTTTATACAGTTTTGGAAACCCTGGCCTGAGCCATAAATCACTGAACAGGCTCCATCCACATCCTTGGATTTCAAATCCTATTTCCATCTGTCTCATCTCTTGCCTGAGGAGCAGGCTAACCGAGTATCTGATGGTGTCATCCCATTGGGACTGCCTCCAGGCTTATGAGGAGGTCACCTTCCCATGGTGTTGCCCTCAGTAGCAATGTAAGGTCAGGCAGTAACTCTAAGTGTGACCCCTCATGTCCTCCTTCTCCTTTCTGCCTTGCCAATGCAAGCCTTAAAAGTCATGGAAACATCTCTGGTTTTCTAATGCAAAGGATTCCAGCGATAAGGGTCAGAGAGTAGAGGGTCAAGTAGTAGTATGTGGAAGGACAGACATCTCTGGGCAGGGATATTCTTATCCTTAATGCATCCAAGTTAGTTGGGAAGTTAAAGGGGACTAAAAAGGCAGGACTATGCCAGGGTTTGGGGTGACTGAGAGACAGAAACCAGGAGTGAAGGACTTTTACACAAGAGGCTGGGAAAAGCAGTTTGTCTATCTTGAGTGTCCATAACAGTTCCCGTGCATTTTCAGTGTTGTTGTAATGTGTCATCAAGTTAGAACTGACTCATTGTTGACCTTCCAGTGGGTTTTCAGTGGCTGCAAATTACATTGGAGGAAACTGCCCATCTTTCTAGCTTGGAGTAACTGGTGGATTTGAACTGCATGCCTTTGGTTTGGCAGCTCAACTCCTCACTACTGGGCTATCAGAGCTCCCTGCATTTCCATTAAGGTAGGAGAAAAGTAAAACCAGTGGTCATCAAGTTGACTTTGACTCATGACAACCCCACATGCGTCAGGGTACAACTATGCTCCATAGAGTTTTCAATGGCTGGTTTTCTGCCAGATCTCTCTTCTAAAACATCTCTGGGTAGACCTGAACCTCTAACCTTTTAGTTAGCAGCTGTGTATGTTACTCATTTGCATCACAAAGGTACTTCAATAAAGATAGATATCAGGAAAACCACCAAATTTCCAACCCAGGAAGTAGAGGGTACCACGACATGAGATGTTCCAGCAGATGTCCTGACACATTGATAATTCAGCAGTAAAAGTTCACTAGCAAAGGTTGGCGTTCAAGCAGCAAACAGGCAAACCAACCTAGTGTGATACGATGCTAGCAAGACAGAGCAGGTGGAAAGACCCACTAACAGCAAACAGATGGAGTGATGAAGGATGGAATTGTTCTAGCTCTTCTAACAAGGGTAGCTGTATTCCTCCATCTTGGCAGGATTTCCAACTTTCAAGGGGTCAGATCTTTGGGGAGCCTTGTTTAACCATACACCAGCTAAAAATAGTTGGGTGAGGCCAGAGAACCTTTGACCTCCTTTGAATTTAACTTTTGGACAATGTTAAGAGACTTTCTTCTGAGCCTTATTTTGGTAAAAATATCATTCAAGAGAAGGATGGGCTAGAGAGAAGTTCTGTAAGAGCAGACTGAAGGCACAGTTCTCTTGCTAATGACATATTAATTGTCTTTTGTGGCTGGAGGACAGAGGTACCCATCAGGGTTCCAGGGCTTGCCTATGGCTCTTCCTTTTCAAACATCCCAGTAGAGATTTGGAGAACTTTAAGGTTTATACCCTTGTTACTAGATGGATTTTCTTATTTCTGGCTTAGCAGAAGTAAAATCCTCAAAAATCCCAATATTTGGATTAATGGTGGATGTAGGAAACAAGATGAAATAATAGGGTACATACCTGGACCTTTGGGTCCAAAATAATTGAACTCTTCAGATCTAGGATGGAAAATATGTGAAAAAGACTTGGAAGCTGTGGTTGGTACTAACCATGATGTAAGTCAACATGAATGACTTCCAAGAAAACGGCACTGACTGTAGGTGATATTAAATGAAGCATAATCTTAGGTGTCATTAAACTGAAGAACACCAAGGACCTGAAAAGCATTTCTCTTGTTGGACTTTTTACTGGTCTGTCCAGCTTGGATCTTCATGTACCATCTTTAAAGGAGAAACAAAAGAAGTTGGGCCATATTTGGGAAGAGAGATCTAGTCATTGGAGAGGGACATCATACTTGGAAGGGTGAAGGGACAGCGTAGGATAGGATGGGTTGGATTGACTCAGAGACTGCAACAATGAAATTAGGTCTGTTGGAGATGATGAAATTGGCGCAGCATAGGGCAGCTTTTGGGGCTAACGTACACTGGGTCTCTGTGAGTTGCAAGAGTCTTGAAAGCACATTACAACAACAAGAGCTTAGAAAGCTTGTCAAAGGGGACTATATGAAGGAGACACAGAAGAAACAACCCAGGGCAAGAAAGAAAGACGCCTCTGCATATCTGAAAAGCAGTCTTGTAGAAGAGCCTTGTCTAAGTAGCGAATAAAAAAAAGCACAAAGACCAGTCGGTGATACAGAGCTGCCTTTGAGTCAAGTCCAGCTCATGGTGACCTTCTGTAGGACAGAACCAAGTGCTGCCTGATTGTGATCACAGGTCTGTTCAAGTGCATCACTGTCTATTGTACCACATCTCACTGAGGGTCTTCTTGGTCTTCACTCCCTCTTTACTTCACCAAACATCAAGTCCTCCTCCAGCAAGCAATTCTCCCTGATAGATCCTTTGCAAAAGAATTTTAAAATATTCCACTGTGATGCACAGGGCTTTCATTGGCTAACTTTCAGAAGCTGATCACCAGGTTTCTCTTCCTGTCTCCGTTTGGAAGCTCTGTTTAGTACTCGTCCACCATGAGTGACCCTGCTTATATTTGGCATACTGATGGCAGAGCTTCCAACATCACAGGAATATGCAAGCCACCACAGTATGACAAGCTGACTGATTGCTGACGAGAAGTTAAAGGGAGGTCTATCTAAGCTCAGCCTGTTGGCAGTCAGAATGGATATGAGGTAGTGGCCTGTGGTCCCTGGATGTGTTTAAGCTAAGACTTTTATGGAGAAAAGACTGAGTGACTGTGAAACAGAACCATACTGTCCTCAAAAAATCCCTATAGAATCTAAATGAATGAAATTTGCATACTTGTACCGCTTGCCCTCAATTGACTATTCTTCAACATTTGGGTTACTAGAGTCTCTAAGTACAGGATTCCCCTTGAAGTGACCTTGAGTAACCTTTGAAAAACCAATTTCCTTACACAGAGTGGAAAGAGCTTAGGCTTTGTGGGCAGGCAGACCCAGGGTTTGTGGCTCTTCTGAGTCTCTCCCTGCTATGAGCCCTCAGACAAGTCACTTAGCACCTAGCATTACTCATTTACTGAGTACAGGCTCTGTATGGAGATCAGAAGTCAATGGTGAACCAACAGTCCCTGTTCTTGTCCTCAGGAAGCTTATTAAGACTGCTTCCTGTTTGGTAAAATGGGAATAATTACTACTGCCCTATAGTGTTTTGGAAGGAATGCATGGACTAATTTCCCAAGACATTCAAGGTCAACTCAGAGTTGGTTCTTTTCCATTATCTTCAAACCATGAGGCCTAGAAATGCTTGTGTGCCCTGTGAGAAATCTGTTCTCATGTTTCCTTTCAAACGTTGTTGAGTATTGGGCCCACCTTGTCTCTTCTTCCTAAACAACTCTTCCTCTTCCATATGCTACCATCTGCTCATGTGATCCATTCTTGAATTTTTTTCCTTAGAAAATCCTCCACACAATTTGTAGCAGTGAGGGTGGGAGGTGCTACGGAGAGATTGGCAGCCTGATGACGAGTCTTCCTTAGCAGGCAGGGATCCCCATATTTCTGTGGTCCTAGGTGCTGGGGCTAGAGCTCCGATTGCAGAGTTCTCAACATCCTAGTTGGAGTGAAAAGAATTTAAGTTTCTAACTTTCCCATAAGCCAGAACAAATATGTCTTCCCACTCATTTTGCAAGGTTCAGGCCAAGCACTGCCCCTTCCCCCTGGAAGCACTGGCTGGCTCCTCCCCTTCCCTGAACCTTCTGGGCCCCTGCCAACTGTTGGTCTCTAAACATTTGCTGTATCAGTTTTGGCCTCTTTAACTCCAGGTCAAGGATCAGGTCTGACTCTCTGCCTAGTAATGCGCAGCTCCGTTTGGGTACAGTTCTCATCATTAGCTGCTCTAATGGCAGCACCTGACTCCTGGTGATCCAAAACACAATGGAACAAAAATGTTGCCTGGTTTTGTGTCACCTCCACAATTGGTTGTGGGCAGGACTATTGTGAGCCAGAAGGGTTTTCATGAGCTGGTTTTTCAGAAATAGTTCAAGTTTTCCCTCCTGCTTCATTTGAAAGCTCCTTTGAAACCTAGTCAATGACACTTCAACCACCACAGCTAGACAGGAGGAGGTTATGCATGACGCCCATTGGTTGAGAATAGGACCGAGGTCATCTCCTGCAGAAGGTAAGATTTCTGTCACTAAGGTATCCAACTTTTGCTTGCTGTTTGATTCTTTGTCAACTGTCCTCTCTCATATCTCTTTGTTGGGTGGAGAGCAGAAAGACAAAATATTGTTAGCATTTACTTATCCAACCAGCATTTCACGGATACCAAAAGCTTGTGATTTATAGAATAAAATGTGCCCATGTTTATACCTCATGTGGCCTCTATAGAGTGCTTGTTTTTTGGTTTTATTCTTAATTATGAAACATTTTTTAAAAAAAATCCAAGAGATTTTTACAGAAATTGAGACTTTTGAAAAATGAATGATCAAACAAAGAAACAAAAACCCCAGCTACAAATGAGCTGTCGCTACTCCCTTTAGGGGGCTTGCATTCTTCTAGTCACTGCGGACCCCACCCAGCCATCCTGCCTCCTGTGGGTTGCGATGAGGATGATAACAATGATCTGATAGGCTACAGGCAGAGAGTGGGGGAGAAAGCTCGCCTTGAATCTCTGTGTGACTCATGCACCTCGTCTATCTTTCTGAATCTCCATCTTCCCCTCTGATAATGGCCTCAGCTTTCCCCTCCCTGCCCTTCTTTGTTGAGAGATTGTGAAATAATTCTGAACAAATAAATGTGGCATGTCTGTGATGAGGAGTGATGTGAAAACCAAGCTTCTCCATCCTGGGATGTTTGCTTTCCTGGGTGCTTGTTGACTCCCCACACTTGCCAGCTCACCCCCAGGGAGTGAGGTCAATAGCTGTTACAGATTGAATTGTACACTGTCACCCCAAACATACATCAGAATGCGAACCTTCGTACCAGGCAGTATGACCTTGTGTGTCAGTAAGATCCTTGAAGAGGCTGTCCATTAACACAGAATAGGGTGTCGGTCTTACAACAGAGGAGCAGAGACACAGAGACCTGACAGAGGACAGACACCATGTGATGCTGCAGCTACAGCAAGAACACCTGGCGTTACCTGAAACTAAGAAAGAGGCAATGCTTCCTCAAAGCCTCAGAAGGAATCAACACGCTGACACCCTGATGTCAGACATCCAGGCCCCAGAATTGTGAGAAAATCCAGTGCCTGGGCTTTGTGATGGCAGCCCTACAAAATGCATAGAGGAGCCTTTATCATCTAGATGGTCTGCTGCAGCCGTGCATCTTGGGGCCTGATGGTGCGAGCTGGGGCTCAGACTGGGTTGCTGGACCCTGGATTCTTAGTCCAGGCAGTATCCACTGACATGACATGATGGCACCAAAGAGTTGGAGAGAGAGAGAGCAAGGGTAAAGGGCGTAGCTGTGCCCAGGGACCTTCAAGGGCAGCTCCGACCACTCTACTATCTGCCAGAACTTCCCTTCTTCTTCACGTTGCCTAATACTCTTTGAAAATGTCTTTATTGATTTGCATATAATCGATTTGCATATAATCATTGAAGTACATCATGTTTTGTACATGTACTTTGTGTTTTATACACTCATTTATATACATTATATTTTATATAATTAATTGCCTGTGATGCTGAACACTGTGACACTGATGTGTCAAATGTGTTGATGGTTACCCGTGGTGGATGGAGTTTGGTGGAGCGCCCCGATTAAAACAAGCTTGGAAGCAGGAGTGGCATCCACTTCTGAAATAGCTTACCTCTGGAAACACTACGAACTGGGAGAAACAATGCAAGTTTTACAAATGTTTGTGTCTTTCGTTCATAGGGTCGCTATAAGTCACCTACAACTCGACAGCACCTAGCAACAACAACAACAACACAATACATATTATCACCTTGGTTTTTCAAGCTCCCATTAAACCTCTTCTATTACTTTACCTCTTCTCTACTTGCTAACTTCTGGTATTCTAGTGATTCTTCCCCCTTCCCCTTTTCCTGCCCTCCTTCTCTTCTTTCCCTTACGAACAATTATATATCTCTTACTCAGGTATCTTCCTATTTTATGATGCCATTTGTATGCAATCTATAAAGTAAGATCAAACAAAAGATTTTCACCACTGGGCTGATTGGAAGCCTCATGATGGATGGTGAAGAGATTGAGATCATTAACAACTTTAGTTTGCTTGGCTCCAATCAACACTCTTGGTATCAGCAGCCAGGAAATTAAAAAACAAATTGCCTTGGGAATGTCTGCTATCAGAGACTTCCCCAAAGTACTGAAGAGCAATGATGTCAGTCTGGAGACTAAGGTGCACCTGATACATGCCATAGTCTATGCAGTTAGTTGGTATGCATCAGAAAGGTAGACAATGACTAGGGATGATAGAAGGAGAATTGATGCCTTTGAGCTGTGGTGCTGGAGAAGAGTATTGAATATACCATGGACTGCTAGGAGAACAAA
>NW_006399787.1:19265602-19266758 GCF_000299155.1 Elephantulus edwardii
CATGGTTTTGGTATCAAGGATATGTTTGCTTCATAGAATGAGTCAGGGATAACTCCATCTTTTCCTATTTTCTGAAATAGTTTATGTAGGATTGGTGACAGTTCTTCTGTGAGTGTTTAATAAAATTCACTTGTAAAGCCATCTGGAAGAATAGCACCTCCTAACAACATGTCCAAAGTATGTGAGGTGAAGCCTCATCATTCTGGCCTTCAAAGATTGGAAAGATCATGCATGGCCTGAATCAGACACATCTTAATCCCCAAACTGACATCACTACACCTCAATAATTTGGAAAGGTCCCTAACTGTAGATTTTTCCAGTGCAATGAATGCATCACTTTATTTCTGACTGCTTGTACCAAGGGTGTTAATTGTGGATCCAAGGAAGATGAAGCTGTTGACAGTTTCCATGTCCTCTCCATCAATCATGACAATGCTTATTGTCCAGTGGTAAGAATCGTTGTTTTCTTGATGACACAATCCATACTGAAGGCTGCATTTCTTGCTCTTCTGCAACAAGTGCTTCAAGTCCTCACTTTCAGCAAATGAGGCTGAGTCATATGCATAATGCAGGTTATTGATGAGTCTCCCTCCAATCCTGATGCCACATTGGTCTTCATAGAGTCTAGCTTCTCAGAAAATTGACTCAGCATATAGACTGAACAGATATGGAGAGAGAACATAGCCCTGGTGCACTCTCTTCCCAACTCTAAACCATGCTCCCCTGCTCTGTTAGCACATGGAGATCGCCCCTCTCTCTCCTGAGGTATAGCTATTGGATTTGAACTGATGCCATCAGGATTGCAGTGCGACTTCTTACTACTGGCCAGCAGAGTAAACTCAAACTCATTACCGTCATGTCAGAACCAATTGGTAACTGCCCCTCTGGCTGGTTTTCCAAACCTGTAAATGGTTTGGAACGAGATTGCCTATCTTTCTCTTGTGGAGCTGCTGGCAGATTCTAACTGTCAGAAACAGTCGTTGAGTTAGCCTCCAAACTGTGTCACCATAACGCCTATATAAGAATGATCATGCAATATTTTTTCTGACTTATTTCACTTAGTTATGCATCAGAGAGTTGGACAATGACTAGGGAGGATAGAAGGAGAACTGATGCCTTTGAGCTGTGGTGCTGGAGAAGAGTATTGAATGTACCA
>NW_006399787.1:19274108-19294316 GCF_000299155.1 Elephantulus edwardii
ATGCTTGAGAGGGTGGAAGGACAGTGCAAGAGAAGAAGACCCTCAGTGAGATGGATTGATTTAATGACTAGGGTAAGGGAATAGGTGTGTTGGAGACAATAAGATTGGCACAGGATACAGTAGAGTTTAGGGTTATTGGACATAGGGTAGCTATGAGTCACAGGTGACTCAATGGCACATAACAATTCGTGGTTATTATCACAGGTGGCTGGGAAGAATAAATGGGGAGTTAATGCTTAAGGACTGTGGATTTTTTGTTTGAGGTGGTGAAAAAGTTTGGAAATAGGTAGTAGTTAAGCTGACAAAGAAGAGTTTCCTAAAACAGCATATGACCAAAAGGCAATGGTAATAAAGAGGAAGTTCAAAAAGCAAGGCCCCAGGAATTAATGGAATATCAATTGGCGTATTTCAACAAACAGACACAGCCTGGGATGTGCTAACCAGGCTGTGCCAAGACATTTGGAGGACACCCACCTGGCCAACTGACTGGAAGAGAGCCATATTTGTTCCCATTCTAATAAAGGTGATCTGACAGAGTGTGGAAATGATCGAACAATATCACTAATACCACATGCAAGCAAAATCCTACTAAAGGACATAAAAAAAACTATTGGAACAGAACATTGACAGAGAACTACCAGAAGTACAAGCCAAGTTTAGAAGAGGCTATGGTATTAGGGATACTACCGGCAATGTCAGATGGATCTTGGCTGAAAGCAGAGAGTACCAGAGGAATGCCTGTGTTTCATTAACTGTGTAAAGACATTTGATTGTGTGGACTACAACAAATTGTAGTTAACCTTGAGAAGAATCAGAATACCTGATTGTGCTCATATGAAACCTATACTTGCACCAGGAGGCAGCTGTCAGAACAAAGCAAGCAAACACTTCTTGGTTCAAAATCAGGAAAGGAGTGTGTCAGGGATATGTCATGTCTCCATACTTTTTCAATTTATATGTAGA
Organism: Elephantulus edwardii; assembly: GCF_000299155.1. NCBI lineage: Eukaryota > Metazoa > Chordata > Mammalia > Macroscelidea > Macroscelididae > Elephantulus > Elephantulus edwardii. Next base: position 19,275,072 of record NW_006399787.1, read on the forward strand.
ACAGATAATTCAGGAATCTAGACTTTATTAGGAGGAATGTGGCATCAAGATTGGAGGAAGACTCATCAACAACCTATGTTATGCAAAGAACACATATGATGCTTGCTGAAACCGAGAAGAACCTGAAGTGTTTGCTGCAGAGGGTCAAGGACTGTAGTCTTCAATATGGATTGAAGCTCAATATCAAGAAAACAAAGATTCTCACCACTGGGCCAATTGGCAGCATCATGATAGATGGAGAAGAAATTGAGATTGTTAACAATTTCAACTTGCTTGGTTCCACAATCAATACCCTTGGCAACAGCAGTCAGGAAATCAAAGGACAAATTGCATTAGGAAAATCTGCTGTCAGGGACCTCTTCAGAGTACTGAAGACCAATGATGTCAGTCTAGAGATCAAGGTGTATCTGATCCAGGCCATGGTCTTTGCAATTACCTGTTATGCATCAGAGAGATGGACAATGACCAAAGAGGACAGAAGAAGCATTGATGTTTTTGAGTTGTCGTGCTGGAGAAGAGTATTGAACATGCCATGGACTACTAAGAGAACAATAGATCTGTCCTGGAGAGTGTGAAGCCAAGCAAGGATTTTGAAGTTTTGTCTCACATACTTTGGGCATGTTGTCAGGAGAGAACAGTCCTTGAAGAAGGACATATGCTTGTAAAGATTGAGGAACAGTGCAGGAGAAGAAGACCCCAGATGAGATTGACCTAGTAACTGGGGAAATGAGGGTAAGTGTGTCAGAGACAGTGAAATTGGCCCAGCAAAGGGCAGGATTCAGAGCTATTGTGCATAGGGTCACTATGAGTCTTGGATGACTCGAGGGCATATAACAACAACATGGTAAATATAATTAGTGTCACTAATTGCACACTTTTAAAGTATATCTTTTAGGGCTAAAATGTAATATTTTTGGTTATACATATTTTAGCAGGGGCTTTGGTGGCTTAGACTGTAGGGAGTTATTCTCCTAATCCAAAGGAAGCACATCTCTGGTGGTTCAAATCTACCAAGAGCTTCATGGGAGAATAAAGATGGGCAATCTCATCTCATGCAATTTACCACCTCGGAAACCCAATCAGGGATCAGCTATGAGTTTGTTCTGACTAAATGGCAATGTGAAAGAAAGATTTTACTGCAACAGAGTAAAAGAGTAGGGAAAAAGGCAGATACAGACATTTCTTCTTCACCAAAGTTTTACCTGGCAGCTGTGATTGTTTTTTCCCCCTTTCATTCTTAACCATGCTGTTTAAAGAATTTTATCTAGCTACAAGCTCATCTGCTCTCCAAATACACACTCTCTCTTTTCTCTCTCTCTCTCTCTCTGTCTCTCTCTCTCTCTCTCTCTCTCTCTCTCTCTCACACACACACACACACACACACCAAAGCTAGGATGGTAATTATGCCTCACAACTTGTGAATGAAAACAGCCTAGAACAGAAAGGGTCAGTGAGGAACTCAGACCTATCCTCCAGGTCCCCCTGCACCTTCCTGGCTGCATCTGTCCAGAGTCAGGGCCTAGCCAGCCTGCAGCCCTGGGGACTCCAGTAAGGATCACTCACCCAGTCACTCACTCACCAAGTCAGGCCCCAAGGTCATGCGGCTGGCTTGCCATCGCCCTTTCAATCATCCAGCTCTGTGAATAGGACCCTGTGAACAGGCTTTGTGCAAGAGACTGGGAGAAAGGGGCTCTGTTTGGGAGCCCCGGTGTGCCTCTGAACCCATGCACAGAGGCCAGCACTGTACACTGCGGCCCAGAGAGGTTTGGCAGGGGAGGGGCTGTGCTACAGCAACACATGTCAACCCCTCTGTTTTAACAGTGGGGTGTGTGTGTGTGGGGGGGAGAGAGAGAGAGAGAGAGACTCTCTCCAGTTACCCTGTCCCCATCAGGAAAGAGAAGAATGCCTAGTTTCTCATAGCTGTCTTGAGGGGTGGTGGCTGGTGGTTGTTATTATGTACAGTTGAGTCTGAAGTGACTCATAGTTGATCAGCCAGCAAGGTGTCAGAAGCCTGTAGATGGCGTGGCATGTAGATGGCATATTCCCCATCTTTCCCCCCCTGAGGAACAGCTGGCAGATTTGATTCAAACCACATATCTTTGTGTTGGCAGCAGGGAGGCCAGTAGGGCACCCATGGTCATCCATACCCATGACTGGGGCACAGAGGCCCCCCAGCACGATGGTGGCAGAGGAGGGAGAGTCTGCTTGCAGCCAAAGTGACATGTTCACAAAGGTTTTGCCTTGTCTGAGTACCGTACATACCATGAGGTGGATGCTCACATATTCCTAGGTCTCCATTAACTAGGGCTTCAAAAGGGCAGAGACCTTGTGCGGTTCCTTGCATGAAGCCATTCTAAATGGGGCCCGACACTCAGAAGGCTTCACTGGCTCTAGGGAGGTGGATGACTGGCTGGCATTGAACAGGTAGAGTATGTGTGTAAGGACTATAGTTGTTTCCCTTAGTTCCTGTCTGCTGTGACCAGTTACCTGCCTTGGAGAAAAGAGGTGACGGCTAAGGCTGGGGAAATGCCCGCCTCTTCTATCCTCAACAAGAATCTGAGAGAAAAGACACCACAGATGGAGACTAGGAGGGCCCTCAAAACACGAATGGGCCAAGCTGCCTCCTCGAAGTGGAATTCAGCTTACGAAGTAGGTGGAGTAATGCTTTCACTTGGTGGGTGACATTTATGTGGTGACGTAGGACCGCTCAAAATGAGGGGAAACTGCTGCAAACATCCATTCATAATGTACACAGTGGCTGAAATAATGGGTTTAAGTACAGCAGAGACGGTGAGGATGGGGCAGGAGCCAGAAGGTTTCGTTCCTTGTACATCGGGTTGCTGGAGTCCATTCGCGTCTACAGCACTGACGACAGGCCTAGAGGAACAGCTGGTGCTCACTCAGGGCCCCAAGTCCTAAGGACAGGCTCTGACTCCTCCCTTCCTGAGGGGGCCTTGGGTGCTGGGAACCCAGGACGCCGCAGGGCTTACTTCCTCTGTGTGTGTGTGTGGTGCCCGCAGGCATCCATCGTAGGCAGGGGGGCTGGGCAGAGACCTGTAACCTGAGCGAGGGGTGCGTGTCAGAGGGGACCCGGCTGCACAAGAAGCCCTCAGCTCGGATGAAATAAATCTGCCCATCTCCCCCCCCACTCGCCTGCCCTCTCTCCAGACCTGCACAGGTTTGCAATTCATCCGCCGTCCTCAGATGCTGTTCCTGCTATCAGATGATGAAAATGGAGATTCGTCTTGAAGAAAGAAAGGAGTAGCTCACTTCACCCCTTCCTTGTCTATTTGAGCTCCCTCCCTCCCCCGCCACCATGTGTTCCTGAAACCTGGGGCTGTTCCAAGACCTAAATGTGCTGGAAAGTGTATCCCTGAGCAGCTGTGAACTGCTCAGGCTGCCGTGGCCTGGGGTGAATCAGAAACCAAGAGATAGCCCGCTAACAATACCGCCCCTTGTTCCTGCATCGAGAGAGAGATCAGGCTCCTGGGAGTGAAGGGCTGGGCCCGTGAGCTTGGCAATGTACACGTAAGCACGTACACACTCTCCCTTTCTTCAGGCACACATAGGCTTTCTCTCTCACACACACCTGATGCTCATATTCAAACACTCATACTTTCGCGCGTGGGGTCTCTCTCTCTCTCTCTCATGTCCCACACTCACGTACACACCTACATAGTCATATGCATTTTTTTGCTTCCTGGCACCAACTACCTGCAGTTGGCGTTCCCTGGCATGTGTGAGGTAATTGAGATGGGCCACCTATCTCTGCCTCACCCCGGCCTCTCACTCTTTACCTCTATGCTAACCCAGCTGAGAAGGCCAGGTGGGGAGCTGCCTGAGAGGGTTTGTAGCCAGCGGGAGTGAGGGTGTTTCAGGCTGGGGGATGGAGAATGGTGGGCTGCACAGCCCATGGGGCTTCTTGGAGCCTGAGAAGGTTTGGGAAGGCTGTTTACAGGATCCAGATATTTTGAAAAATAAAAAAAAGAATTTGCAGTCAAATCTCAAAGCAGGTCTGGGCTTGGCAGCTTCTCAAGACTGTGATGGAGCCAGAGGCCTTCCCATCAGGCCTTATTATGGCTTTTAACAACCGGGGCCAACTGCAAGCATGGACTGCCAAGTACCTACAGGGGTCTCAACCACACATGGGACCTGCCCTGTCCAGGCTCACCACATCCTGAGGAGGTGGGGGCGTTCTCCTCTGCTCAAGGATGGATAAACGGAGGGGCAGTGCTAGCCAACTACCAGGCACCAGTGGGACAAAATTAGGAGCTCAGTTCCTTAACCCAATAGCTGGCCTGTTTCCAAGGTCCCTGAGTAATGCTGGTGGTTTGTGTCCAATTACTAACTAAAAGATTGGCAGTTGGACTCCACCACGTTATGCCACAAAAGATCACTCACTCACACTTACTTATTGCTGTCAGTTGGGTCCAACTCATAGCTGACATTCTAGCAGGTTCTCAGAGGCTTTAAATCAGTCAGGAGAAGACTGTCCATCTTGATCCTGCAGAGCAGCTGGTGGATTCATACCATTTGCCTTTGGGTTGGCAGTGCCGAATCCTTATCCACTAGGCCACCAGAGCTTCATTCCACCATCATGGGAGATAGGCTTGGTAATCTGCTCCTGTAAAGGTCACATCTAAGGAAACAGTATGGTGTGCAGTTCTACTCAACACATCGGGTTGCCATGGGTCAAAGTTGACTTGACAGCGTGTATGGCCTTGTAGGCTGGGTTTAGAACAGGCTATGGTAATAATGTTAGGTGGATCTGTGTGTAGCTAATGTTAGGTGGATCTTGGCTGAAACCAAGGAGTACCAGAGGAATGTCTATCTGTGTTTCATTGACTATGCAAAGGTGTTTGACTGTGTGGACCACAACAAACTGTGGCTGACTCTGAGAAGAATGGGAATCCCAGAACACTTGATTGTGCTTATGCAAAGCCAACATCTTCAGTTTGCTTGGCTCTACAATCAACACTCTAGGTACCAGCAGAAAATTAAAAGACGAATTGCATTGGGAAAGTCCACTGTCAGAGACCTCTCCAAAGTACTGAAGAGCAACGATGTCAGTCTGGAGACTAAGGTGCACCTGATATAGGCCATGGTCTTTGCAATTACTTGTTTTGCATCAGAAAGGTAGACAATGACTAGGGATGGTAGAAGAAGGGTTGATGACTTTGAGCTGTGGTGTTGGAGAAGAGTATTGAATATACCATGGACTGCTAGGGGAACAAATAAGTTCATCCTAGAGAGGGTGAAGCCAGGCTGCTCCTTGGAGGCAAGGATTCTGAAAATTCATCTGACATACTTTAGACAGGTTGCGAGGCAGGATCAATCCTTGGAGAGGGACGTCATGCTTGGGAGGGTGGAGGGACAATGTGGGAGAGCAAGACCCTTGATGAGGTGGGTTGATTCAGTGACTGGGCTAATGGGGATAGGTGTGTTGGAGACAATGAGATTGGAAAGGGGTAGAGCAAGGTTTAAGGCTGTTGTACATAGGGTCGCTATGAGTTGCAGACAACTCGATGGCATATAACAACAACAACAACAATAACCTTGGACCAGAAGGCAGTTGTCAGAACAGAGCAAGAAAACACTGCATGGTTTAAAATTGGGAAGGATGTCCTATCTTCATACCTTTTCAATCTCTATGCAGAACAGATTATCTGTGAGGCTGGGCTCTATGAGGAGGAGTGTGACATCAGGATTGGAGGAAGACTTATCAACACCCTGCATTATGCAGATGACACAACCCTGCTTGCTGAAACTGAGGAGGATCTGAAGTGCTTGTTGCATAAGGTCAAGGGCTGCAGCCTTCAGTATGCACTGAAGCTCAACATCAAGAAAACAAAGATTTTCACCACTGGGCTGATTGACAGCATCATGATAGACGATGAAGAGACTGAGATTGTGAACAGCTTCAGCTTGCTTGGCTCCACAATCAACACTCTTGGCATCATAGCCAGAAAATTAAAAGACGAATTGCATTGGGAAAGTCTGCTGTCAGAGACCTCTCCAAAGTACTAGAAAGCAGCGATGTCAGTCTGGAGACTAAGGTGCACCTGATACAGGCCATGGCTTTGCAATCACTTGCTATCTATCAGAGAGCTGGACAATAACTACAGATGGTAGAAGGAGAATTGATGACTTTGAGCTGTGGTGTTGGCGTATTGAATATACCATGGATTGCTGGGAGAACAAACAGATTCATCCTGGAGAGGGTTAAACGAGGGCACTCCTTGAAGGCAAGGATTCTGAAGCTTCATCTGACATACTTTGGACGTGTTGCAAGGAGGGTCTAGTCCTTGGAGAGGGACATATGCTTGGAAGGGTAGAGGGACAGCACTGGAGAGGAAGATCCTTGATGAGCTGGATTGATTCAGTGACTAGAGTAATGGGAGGAGGTGTGTAAAAGACAACAAGATTGACACAGGATAGAGCACGGTTTAGGGTTGTTGTACATAGGGTCGCTATGAGTTGCAAGTGACTTGACAGCATATAACAACAGCAATAAGAACTACCACTTACCTCCCATGAACCTGGTCCAAAGAAAGCAAGGAAGAAGGATGAATAGAAACAGTCCTGACTGTAAAAGTATTCCCACAACCCATGGAGCAGCTGTCATACAAGGCGGGCATGGCCCGAACTCCAGAATGTTTCCAGGACAAAGGCCTCAGCTGTAAGCCTGATCCTGAAGGACTCTTCAAGTTCTGAAGCATAGGGTCACCACATCCAAAGTGCTTGACTCCTACGTGTTCTCACTCAGAAAGATCTTTCAAATCCTGCCTCCTCTGTTCCCTTCCCAACCGCCATTGCCATACCTCATCTCTTCCTTGCATAGCCTCTCCTCAATACCATCATGCCCAAATACATCTGTTCACAACATTCCCGCATCAAAGCCTCTCCTGTCTTTCGAACCCTCAGGATCAAGTGAATGTCCTTTTATAAGCTGGGGTCAATCTGAACCAGCCTCATTTTCTATGTTCCTTTCCAGGAACCCCTACCCTCCATGGGGGGCAAGTTAAAACGGGTCTGCGATACCTCAGTGCCTTTGCACATGCTATTCCCTCTGCTTAGAAGATCCATCCCCCTGATTATCTCCACCTGAAAAAACGGTCTCCCTCTGACAGAACACAGCTGAAATGCTCTCTGGCCCTGCACATGATCCAGTGTTTGTGCCTCTTTTGCACATCTTTGAACTGTAATGGTTTTTTACATACTAGCTCTTCGTTCTGACTTTATCCCCTAGGGAACATTTGCACACATTTAGGGACATTGTCACAACTTAGGGGGCGTGTTGCTGGCATTTCTAACAAGTAGATTGAGATTCTGCTAAACATCCTTTAGCGCCTGACCTAGCTTTCGTAATAAACTGTTATCTGACTCAAGCTCTGGTGGCGTAGTTAGAGCAAGTTGTGCTGCTGACCCAAAGACCTCACCTCTCTTCCAGTTTGAATCTGCCCGCTGCTTTGAGGGACAAAGTCAGATAATCTCCTTCCATATGATTTGTTGTTGTTGTTGTTAAGTGCCATTGAGTCGTAGGTGACTCATACCAACCCTATGAATGAAAGTCCTGGACACCTGCATAACTTTCATCCTTTCTCCCTCCACTGGAAGATCAGCTACAAGTTGGTTCCGACTTGATAGCAATGAATTATTGGGCTTTTGTTGCTTGTTTTTGGTTTTCTTAATAATATCTATCAGTAATGCTGAGCTTGATGGACAATCTTCTCCAGTGTGATTTACTGTCTCTGAAAACTTGCTGGAGGGTCATCTGTGGGTTGGTTCCACATCAATGGCACACAACAACAACAACAATAACAATGCTAAGGTTGAGGTAGACTATAGTGTCTTTCTTTATAAATAAAATTTTTATTTTATACTGGTTTGCTTACAAAGTTTGTAGATACTGTTTTTCACGCCAGATTTTCCCCATTCCCTTTACCTAGCCCTCCCTCTACCTATCAAATGATGTGATCCTATGATTATCCCCCTGCCCATCCTCACCCCTCTGCTCCCACTCTCCCCCACTTGGATCCTCACACATGTTTTACTAGTTATCCTTCTATTTCTACAATAATAGGCATATACAGTATTTGTCCTCTTGGGACTGAGTTAGTTCAAGTAGCATAATGCTCTTTAGTCCCTCCCAAGTTGGGTAGTACTTTTCAGAATCCTTGCTCCTGTATGTTGTGTAGTGTTCCATCATGTGAATATATCACAATTTCTCAATCCATTTAATTGTGGTTGGACATTTGAGCTATTTCCATGTTCTTTTAATGATAAATAAAGCTATGAACATTGATGTGTCAATCTCCATTTATGTCTCAGTTCTAATTTTATCAGGGTATATTTTAAGCAGTGGAATAGCTGAGTCATACAGAATTTCTATGTTCAGCTTTCTGAGGGAACACCAAACTGCCTTCCACAGTGGTTGTACCATTTTACAATCCTATCAACAGTGTGTAAGAGTTCCTATCTCTCTACAGCCTCTTCAACATTTATTACTTGCTGTCCTGTTAAACTTTGCCACTGCTACTGAGGTGAGATGGTACCTCATTGTGGTTTTTATTTGCATCTCTCTTATTGCCGGTGATTTTGAGCATTTCTTCATGTGTCTGTTGGCCATCTGAATGTCTTCCTCTGTGAAAAGTCTTTCCATATCTTTTGTCCATTTTGTGACTGGGTTAACAGGCTTTTTATTGTGGAGGTCCTGTAGGATTCTGTAAACTTTTGATATGAGATCCTTGTCTGAAATGGTAGTGCCAAATGTTTTTCCCAGTCAATAGATTTCTTTTCACTCTGTTGGAAAATGTTTTTGCTGTGCAGAAATTTAATCTTTAGAATGTCCCATTCATCAATTTTATCCTCTCCTGGTTGTGTATTTTTGACTGTAATTGTCAGCCTTTTAAAACCATGAGCTAGGCCTTCTAAGCTCGGTCGTACTTTATCTCTTAAGATCTTTATGGTTTGGAGATTTCCTTGAGTTGATTTTTGTGTATGGTGAGAGGTGTCCATCCTGCTTCAGCTTTCTGTGGGTAGTAGTCCAGTTTTATCTGTCTCTTGGGGCAAATACTTTTCTGTACTTTTGTAACTCCAGTATCTGACCTAAGAGGCCTAAAACGATACATAAATAAATAAGTAGACTCAGTCAATAGTACTAGATTCATTCTTTCTCTTCCTCTCACTGGAGGTTGTAAGTTGCTGTGAGATTGCCAAATTAGAGTGTAAGAAAGTGGAAGGACCCTGAACCAACCTATTGAAAACATCTAAAAGATGTATGTGAATCAAAATGTCCTGTTTTACAGCAGAAAAGAATGGAGGCATGGAAATTATGTAATAAAAGAACAATAATTTAATCATTCAACAAAGCATTTATTTAGTTATACAGTAAACTAATTATGAATATTATTATATATTAGCACAAATCTCAGGTTAGTTCTGAACACACATCATTGTTGTGGCACTTCCTTTATAATTAGACAGAGGTCTGTGATTAAGATTCTAAACATAATGTTGCCAAGTTAAGTCTGACTCATAGTAGGCCCCATCAGGCTTCCAAAGCTGTAAATCTTCATGGGAGGTGATTCTCTGTCTTTCTTCCTCTAAGGTGCTGGTGGATTCATACCTGATCTTTTGATTGTTGTTGTTGTATACAATAGAGTTGGATCCAAACCATAGCTGAACCTGCAGCAGGTTTTCAGAGGGAGTAAATCACTCGGGAGGAGATTGCCCATCTTTCTCCCATGGTGCATCTGGTGGTCTGGAACTGTGTGACTTTGGAATTGCAGCACAGCTTCTTGCTACTAGGCCACCAGACCAAATATGTGACACATTGTACTACCAAGGTAAATTCTCCTGATACGTGCACACAGGGATAGTCAACCCTTGTTAGGGCAGGCGACGAAAGGCAAGTATACACATCTTACATAGGACCTGGCCAGCTTGGAGGTGGAACAGAGAGAAATGGAAATGATTCAAACTCCCAGTATCTAGGTCTTGTGAAAAAGGCGAAGGGAACTGATGTTAATGAACCTTGAGAGTGTGATGGCGAAGGTGTGCCCTGATGGATATTTTCTTGTAAGGCGGGAGATTATTAAAGGGAGGGAGTGACCAGTCACTCTTTGAAACCCCGGACACAAGAAGAAACAACTAAGGTAGCACAGTGGGTAAGTGACTCCTGACAGAGGAAGTAAGTGAAGGGGTGAAGGAGAACCCACAGAAGCTTGATATCTAGTGTCCTAGTTGAATTGAGGTCTCTTGCCTCTTCCTTACGTTACATCATACGCCACTATGAGTTGTGGGGAGAGGGGTGGTGGATTGAGAAGGCATGCTGTCTAGGCTTCATAGCTTCCCTCTGGAATTTTCCTTTGAGCCAGGAGAGCCAGAAAGGCAAGATGAGCCTGGGATGCAGAAGGCAGAAGTATTGGGGGGCTGAGGTTGGGGTGGGGGGAAAGGTGAGAAAGAAAGAGAAAGGAAATCAAGAGCGAGAAGGCAGCTGGAAAGGTATCCGGAAGCTGTGGAGGTTGGTGGTGAGGCCTCCGCATCTGGAGGACAGACGGGAGGGTATATTTAGCCTGCCATGACTTGCAATAATTTGTGTGAATTGGGGGGGGGGGGAGGAAAATGTGGAGTTGGCGTCGTTTCGGGGAGGGAATGAGTTATAAGAAAGGAACGGCTTGATAGGGGAAGCAGTGCATGAAGCATCAGCCCTTGGCAGCTGGTTAAGGGCGTCTGGGCAGCATGGGCTGTCAGGAGTGAGTGATGGTGTTTACTGAGCTTAATCCAGCTCCTAACCCCATCCCCTGACATGCCCTGTGCACCCTATCAGGAAAGTGGGGTGCGTTCCTGGGCATGCCAGACGCACCACCTTCCGTGTACCCAGGCGATTCTGGGATGATGAGGGTGATTCTGGAGAAACCAGGGCAAACGCAGGGGCTGTTGATGGAGCCAGCAAAGACTACGTGAGCAGCACTCTGTAAATTGGAGGAATTTGTATACATTGCTGAGATCTCTCTCCAGCTGGATTATAAATAGAGGATTAGTTCAAAGGCAGGCAGCCTTTTAAAGAGACAGTGCCAAGCAAAGCCTGCAAACCAAATACAGTAAAACCTCCTTAAGCCCCTGTTGGTTTATTCCAAATAGCATATAAGTCAAAGCAACAACCTTTCCCTGGTTGAGTAGGTGCTTTATTACCCTTTAGGGAGAAGTAGGGTTTTTCTGGGTTGTTGTGTTTTTGTTGTTTTTTTTAAATTGACTCATGGCAACCCATTGTGTCAGGGTTGAAAGAACTATGCTTTATAAAGTTTTCAGTGGTTGATTTTTCAGAATCTCACCAGGTCCTTTTGGGTGAACTCAAACCTCCAACTTTTCAGTTAACAGTAAGCATGGGAATCTTTCTTTTCTGCACAACCTGGGGATCCTTAACCCCACTGCTAGCATTGAGTCAGTTCTGATTCACTGAAACCTTCCAACGGTTTATAAGGCTGTACCGTGTCTGAAGAAATTGCCCCATCTTTCTCTCACAGAACAGCTAGTGGTTTAGAACATCAGGGTTCAGACTGAGCTCGAGTAAGAATTCCGTGACCCGGAATGAAACGAGTCATTCTGGACAGCTGAGCTTTCCAGCTAGCTAAAGGCTTGCTCTTATTTTAAGCATCACATTTCAAACATTTAATCATTTTGGACGTAAGTCTTTCTAAAAAGAGTCACATACATACTGGTTTGAAAATAGAATGCACTGACCTTAGCTTAACATTTTTGTTCTGCTTACGGTCATTTTTATAAACTTTAGTAACTACTCTGTTGAGTCACTAGTGTTAAAACCTTTTGGGAAATGAGAGCCCATTTGTTTCTACTGTGAGTCACCTAGAATGTGGTATTTTGGGGGGCTCTTGGGTCTACTTTTTAGAATTTGTCTCTCCTTTTCTTCAGTTGCACCACATCTGTTGTTAGGGGGCATAGCAACCCCAGAACCTCGTTTCTTTTCGTCTATTTCTTTGCCTGAGACTCTTCTGGGTTGAGAAACTAGATATGCAGACTTGTTGAAGCTCCATGTGAACAAAAAAAGTAAATAGATTATGAATGATTTTAGCCTCTCTTCTTCTTGTAGGATTCATCCAGTCTTTTCTTAAAGGTAACAGGTCATCTAGCCTCGGGGTGGAGGGGGAAATGCGGCTTTTAATTAAATGCTACGTTATAGAAATGTGGAATATAAATCAATATGGATTTAGACAGGTAATTTGGGTTGCTTGGTAAGTACTATTTAGTTGGAATCACTCCGTAGCCAACCCTCTAGCAGGTTTTCTGAGGCAAGAAATTACGTCAGGAAGAGACTGACCATCTTTGTCTATGGGAACAGCTGGTGGGTTTGAACTGCATGCTTTGGGGTTGACGGTGCAACTTCTTACCACTAAGCCACTGAAGCTCCCTTGGTTGCTTTGTTGTTGCTGCTATTAGGTGCTGTCAAGTAGAATACAATTCAGCAACCCCTATGAACAACAGATTTCAACCTTGTCCTATCCTGTGCCATGCCCACCATCTCTGATGCCCTTGGGCCCATTGCTGTAGTCTCCATGCCAATCTATCTTCTCTTTCACTAGACGTCTCTAAGTCAAGAGTTACCTCCAGGTTCTGGTGTGGTTTTTAGGCAGTGAGGTGTCTGGGTAGCTGTGTAAAGCCACATTCTAATTTAAAATCTGTGTTCTGAGGACCTATATGCATTTGAGCTAAGTTGGTTTAGTTTTGTTTGCTTGTTTTGACTTGCTTGTATCTGAGGCTGGTCCTGGAATTAAATGTTGTTGCTGTTGTTAGGTGCCATCAAGTTGAGTATGCCTCGTAGTGACCCTATGAGTTACAGCTCTGAACACCATCCTTTCCTGTGCCTTCCTCACAATCTCGGACACACTCAAGCCCATTGCTGCAGTCACTGTGCCGATCCATCTCATCGAGGGTCTTCCTCTCACTGACCCTTCACTTTTCCAAGCATGATGTCCCTCTCCAAGAAATGGCCCCTCCTAGCAACATGCCCAAAGTATGTGAGACAAAGTTTCATTGTCTTTGCCTCTAAGGAACACTCTGGCTGTACCTTCTCCAAGACATCTGTGTTTCTTCTTTTGGAAGTCCATGGGATATGCAGCTCTTCTTCTGTCAGCAAAAGGAAAAGGCTATAAATAATTAACCAGTCCACTTGTATGCTAATATCTCAGTTACTATGTCCTGGAGGATAATGAGAATTTCCGGGCAAGATGTTAAGCAGGAGAGTGGTACAGAGCATCAAACAATGGGAGGACAATACTCAGAAATTGGCCTCTAAAGGACTCACTGCCCTTGAGACAGCTGGACTCACAGTGACCCTGTAGGACTGTGTAGACTGCCCCTTATGGTTTCTGGGGCTGTAAATTGTCACAGGACCAGACTGGCTCATCTTTCTTCCAAGGAATAGCTGATGAATTCTAACTTCTAATTCACTGCTAGCCCGATGCTTAGATCCAGCACCAAGGGTTCAAAGAAGAAGGTAAGAAATTGGATTCTCAAAATGGGTGAAAATCAAGTCAATTGTTCTAAAGCTGTTCCTTGGGGTGTTTCTGGTATCTTCTGGTTAAGTAGTGAAACTACTGCTTTGTAAAGTGCTCAAGTAGCTGACTTCTCACAAGCAGGTATCAGAAGTCACTGAAGGAGAAATCAGGCTAGGAGAGTGGGAGAGACTTCATACTCTCATCAGCCACTAGGCCAGGAAGTGACTCTGAAGCTCAGGTCCCTGGCAGCCTGTCTGAGGCAGGAGGAGCTTTACAGTCTCTTCAAGTATGATTAGAGTTGATTCTTTCGTCAGGGCCAGACTTTCCCCGCCCCCATCAGTATCAGAATAAAAGGCAGCCAGCCACTGCATTGAAGATGTTCATCAAGCCAATCTGCTGGCAAGCTAATCATAGGAGATTCAACCTAAACCATCGAGACAGGCCATGGAGTCCATACTCCCCTCTTCACTTAGGGAAGTAACAGGGGTACATACCAGGCTCCAGGATGACTCACCAGGTAGCCAGCCCAAGACAGGCAAAGATGTGCCTTGTGTGTGACATGACTCAAACAGAAGGACTGGGGTAAAAGCGTCCTTTTAGGGGAATCTGGGATTGAAAATTGGAAGGATTGGCTTCATTGACAATGGGCACTGCAGCTAAAAAGTCACATAAGGTCTATAGTTGGGGCCAGAACACCTAGCTGTAAGTTGGCTTTATTATGTTGGCATAGAAACTGAGCAAGAAGTAGAAACTGGAGAATAGAATTGAACTTCAAAGAGAGAATGTGGAGAGAGAAAGAACATAAAGAATCACTCCTTATAAGGGAGTGATGTCTGAGTGAGGTCTGGTTATACTTGTGGTCCTGACTATGGATTTCTGTGAGCTAACTTGAATACCATACCTTTTCAACCTGTATGCAGAGCAGATTATCCGAGAGGCGGGGCTCTATGAGGAGAGGCGTGGTGTTAGGATTGGTGGACGATCTATCAACAATCTGCGTTATGCAGATGACACAACCTTGCTCACTGAAACTGAGGAGGACCTCATGCACTTACTGCAGAAGGTCAAGGACTGCAGCCTTCAATATAGACTGAGGCTCAATGTCAAGAAGACAAAAATTCTCACCACTGGACCAATCGGTAGCATCAAGATGGATGGCGAAGAGATTGAAATTGTTCACAGCTTCAGTTTGCTTGGCTCCACGGTCAACACTCTTGGCACCAGTAGCCAGGAAATCAAAAAACTTATTGCGATGGGAAAGTCTGCAGTTAGGGACCTCTCCAAAATACTCAAGAGCAACAGTGTCTCTCTGGAGACTAAGGTCCACCTGATACAGGCCATGGTTTTTGCAATCACTTGTTATGCGTCAGAGAGTTGAACAATGACTAGGGAGGATAGAAGGAGAATTGACGCCTTTGAGCTGTGGTGCTGGAGAAGAGTATTGAATGTACCATGGACTGCCAAGAAAACAAACAGATTCATCCTAGAGAGGATTAAACCAGGCTGCTCCTTGGAGGCAAGGATTCTGGGGCTTCATCTGACATACTTTGGACATGTTGTAAGGAGAGACAGGTCTTTAGAGAGGGACATCATGCTGGGTAGAGTAGAGGGACAGTGCAGGAGGGGAAGACCCTCTATGAGGTGGATTGATTCAGTGACTGGGGTACTCGGGATGGGTGTGTCAGAGGCAATGCGATTGACACAGGATAGAGCACGGTTTAGGGCTCTTCTACATCGGGTCGCTATGAGTCGCAAACGACTCGACGGCACATAGCAACAAACAACAACTTGAATACATCTCTATTCCTTGTAACAAATAAAATTTTGCCTGAGACTATCTCATTCTTTATAAAACAATTTTTCAAATATCAGGAGCTCAAAGCTAGATTCAACTTAATGAATGCACTCTTCTCTAGTTTAAGAAATTCCATTCCTTAATTTCTTCTCCAAGTACCCATTTTCTAAGGCTTCAATCTTACATTGTTTTGTTTTGTTTTTCTGATCCCTCCTAAAGATGTGCAAATCCTTCTTGTTCCATTGCTAGGACTGGTACCCAGGGTGTCCCTGGGGATAACCAGAGTGAGTTTTAGTGGCCTCTGTACTCTCAGCTATCAGTCCTAGCACTGAATTCAGCTTCGTGTTCTTATAACAGAGCAGCCCTCCTGACTGACACATCACAAAATGTCACTGCAGGAAGGGGTTTGGCCACCATGGAGTCCAACCTTGTCATTTTAGCTGTGAGGAAGCTGAGTCCCAAAGAGGCTACATAACTTGCCTGACTTTGGGCAAGACGAACAATTTGGTTTTTAATCCCTCTTTGTGTGTGTGTGTGAGCAAATGCGAATGTTTGCGTGTGTTTGTACTTTTGCCATCACTGACCTTTTCCCCCCATGAGTTTTAAAATCCTCCAGACTTCAGACAGTATTTTGAATTGTGATATCCAAATTTTAACACATTCTTTTTGATCCTCTGTGACTCTGATCAGAATGATTTTGCAAATGTTCCACAGAACTGTGTAGATGCCCAGGTAAATGGATCCTACAGATTTCTCCCAGTATTCTGGTAGCTTGGTGGCAAGAAGCTGTGCTGCAATCCCAAACGCATGTAGTTTGAGACCACCAGTTACTCCACGGGAGAAGGATGGGCAGTCTCTTCCCATAAAATTGCCTCTGAAAACCTGCTGGAGAATCAGCTTTGGGTTGGTTCCCACTCTACGGTACACAACAACAACAACAACACCAACTTATTTTATACAACTCGTCTCCAAAAGTAGGCTGTGGATTTACTGGAGTAAAGGTAAATGGAGCCATTGTTGTTTGAGGACGTGGTCATCCTCTTCAGTCAGGAAGAGTGGGCTTTGCTGAATGTTCACAGAAGAAACTCTCCAGGGATGTGATGAATGAAACCTTGCAAACACTGGACTTCCTGGGGTGGCGGGTGGGGGTGGGGAGCATTTTGAGGCTTTTCAAATTCTTTTCAGGCACACAACACTCATTCTTAGATATTCCTTTAGAGTTTTGACTGAAGAGTTAGAATACAAGGTTCAATAAAACAGGCATGATCACTTGGCTTTTAGCACTCATTTATGGAAAATGACTTATTTATGTAAAGCTCTGTTTCTGAGAGTACATTTTGTCTTCATGTGATTGCATGGATTCAGTTCCTCAGCTCTCCTTAATGTATGTATCAGCTTCATAGGTCAGAAGTAAAGGGAAAGTCTTTGGGGCAGTGGGAATAACACTCACTTAGGGCTACTGTGTTGGGAACCACTATGAGATCATGAATTACTTAAGAATCCTACTTGGCGAGCTCTGGTGGCTTAGTGGCAAGAAGCTGCACTGCAATCCCAGAGGTGCGTGGTTTGAATCCACCAGATGCTCTGCTGGAGAAAGAGAACAATCTCCTCCTGTACCAGTCAGATCAGATTTGATGGTACGCGCGCGCGCGCACGCGCACACACACACACACACACACACACACACACACACACACACACACACACACACACACACACACAATCCTACTCATATTAAGAGACTGGCATTTATGTGAACCAAGTCTCTGTTAGTTTGAGAAGACAGCAGATCACAGCATATTCTTTTCTGAGTCAGTAGTCCTGTCATGGAGGGTCTTTCCTATTTTTTATAGTATGTATTTATTTGCTGAACTGAACAACTGGGTGTTGCTGTGATGCTGCACACCCTTTCATAGTCTTGTCAAATACCATAATCATTACCCAATTATGTACAGTGTTTGGATGAGGTTCTGGATTGAGTTATACTGGGAAGCAGGAGCGGCATCCACTTCTTAAAACTAGATTCCTCTGTAAACTCTAAAAACTTTCTAAATTCTACAAACTCTTAAACTCTACAAACTCTCTAAATATACAGAAATGATGGTAGTTACAGAACAGAGTTCTGTGCAGAAATGATGTTAGTCATAGAACGGAGTTTAAGTCTTTTGTGCAAAACTTACTCTCACTCATATTTGACTTGATGACACTTAACCACTGCTAAGCGAAACTAGTGCTGTTGTATCTGGAGGAACACTCTTCCACTTTGTACATCACTCTTCGTCAATGTGTAGTATGAAGTAGCCTGTTGGCTATGATGCTGAACCTTGTACCATTGGGGTATCAAACACCAGAATGACTTCCCAATGTGAATGGTGTTTGGTGAAGCTCCCAGCTGTAAAACAAGTTTGGAAGCAGGAGTGGCATCCACTTCCTAAACCACATGCCTCTGGAAACTCTATGAACTTGGAGAAACGACGATAGTTATGGAAAGGCGTTATGTCTTTTGTTCATAGAGTCACTATGAATTGGGCTCGACTTGATGACAATCAACAATAACAAAGATAAAAAAGTAGACTAACAGTATAAAGTCTATTTTTAAATGTCATCTTTTAAATTTTAATTGAATATAAGGTTATAACAAATATGTATATACTTTATAAACAATCTCATCTTCAGCGTCAGTGTCCCTCCTCCTGTCATTCACTGCCCACCAGGTACCCCTGGTGTGTCTTGGGATGTGGGTGATGTGGTGAGCCCTACTTCCCCACCACAGCAGAACTCAAGATACTGGGTAATGAGATAGCTGATAAGTGAATTGTAGGTGTATATATAACAGAGAGTGGGATAGTTGATAAGTTTATATAGCTGCTTCCACCTATCGACTATCTCTTTATCATATATATATAGTTTCAAATTTATCATAAATGCAAAAAGTGAGCAGTAAGAATATATATCTATTTACACACACACACACACACACACATGCTTACTGCTCACTTTCATTTATGACAACTTTGAAACTATCTTAGGTGGTGTTTTCAGAGATCCAAGACTCACTCAGGGATTTGACTGGCTGTAGGGTATCCTCCTAGGGCACCCTCCATGGACCACCCTGAAAGATATACTAGAAGCCTTGGTGAGGAGCAAGCTACATGAGGGATGGCGGTCAAGGGTGCAACAATGAATGAATGGAATTCCAAAATCTCTGTAGATGTTCATTGAAATGAAAAATAAACAACCTAAATTTAAAAAAAAATGACCTAAGGCCGATGCCTCCCACTCATCTCTGGCTTCTAGATTCAGCCATGGAGGATAGAGAATGATGTGAAGTTGCGAGGGAGCAGAGGGAGACCAGGCAAGGATCTGAAGGTTCCAGGAAGGCCAGTGAGAAGAGAGAGGAAGGAGGAAAAAGGGGCCACACGGGACTGACTGCAGGATCAGGGCAAACGAAGTATGAAGGCATTAGTTTCCATAGTCCAAGTTGTTCCGCAACATTGGTGTTATATGAGAGATGAGGGTTCCCACTGGCATCTCCATCCTCCTGGGCTCTACAGTAGTAGGAAAGTGTAGAGAAAGGGGGCCCACTGCCCCATGTACATCCTGGGATGCACTAGCTGTGCCCAATGAGAAGTGAGTGACCAAGGAGACACAGTGTAGGATAGGATGTGAACTCTTTCTCTCACATAATAGCAATTTTGCATACCAATTTGGCCTTTGGGACCTAACCATGTCAGTAAGTGAGGAATAAGTATACATATATTTGAAGGTGAGGAAGACTCTGGATGAACTGAATTGAGTTAGTAAGTGGGTTAATGAGGGTAGGTGTGTCAGAGACAGTGAGATTGGCTCAGGGTAGAGCAGGGCTCAGAGCTATTGTGCTTAGGGTTTCTATGAATCATAGTCAACTCAACGGCACATAACAACAACAACAAC
>NW_006399787.1:19295141-19301683 GCF_000299155.1 Elephantulus edwardii
GCACATAACAACAACAACCTTTACTATATCACAATCATTTTTTAGTTTTTACAATATAAGACATGTTGTTGATTGCCTTTGAATCAAGCATGACTCATAGTGACCCTATGAACAAAAGGCCTGAAGCCCCTCTACAATTATTTACCAAAGTTCATAGAGTTTCCAGAGTCTTGTTATTTAGGAAGTGGATACCACTGCTGCTTCCAAAATAAGAGATGACACAGTAATAATGAGTAAAACTTTTAAAAAGGAAATTATTAAAATTAAATTATAGTAATAAAGGTTAATATAAGATAAATAAAAACCAATACAAGAAGTAAATTACATCAACTTCCTTTAATTATCAGAGAATAAATAGAATTTTAGTACTGAAGGAAGTACTGATCGTGTATTTGACTCATAGAAAATGTTTAAGAAATATTTATTGAATGTATGAATGAATTGCAAAGTAATCTCATTATATCATTCATCAACGATAACTAAGGTTCAGAGAATGAGGTCTGGTGTAACAATGGTTAAGAGCTCAGTCCTGGGCAGTTCCCAGGGCTCCTAGATAGCTATTTCTCTTTCATTGGCACTGAATTCAAACCAATACATCACTGGCTCTCCATTGCATTTCAGAGAACTTAAATTGCAAAAGAAGTTATCACCCATCTTTCTTCCATGGAGCCTCTGGTAGATTTGAACTACCAGAGAAGCTTGGCCTCTGGCGTAGTGGCACAGCTCTCTATGGACCACTCCATCAGAGCTCCCTAGATACCTCAGGTCACTCCAGAACTCCCTGGAGACCCTAACAGGCAGAGTAAACCTACCTCGGGTTTCCAAGGTTTTACATTTTTATGGAAGTGGCCTGACTTGTTCTTGCAAAGCAACAGCTGGGTTCAGGAGTCTGAACTGTGCCAATCTTTTTACAAGCAGTTGAGTATTTTAACCACGGAACCACCAAAGCTTTTTTTCCTCCCAAAAAGCTCTCTGCCTAGGAAACCCTGTGGTCAGTGCCATTTTTTCCTATGTGACCATTATGAGTCAGAATCAATCAATGGCACATAACAACATTCTCTGGAGAACAGACTTTAGAGTAAAAGTAATAGAAGAGTCACAAAAGATTTAGATATTTGATAGCATGTTGTTGTTATGTACTATCGAGTCACCTGCGACTCATAGCAACCTTATGTATAACAGCCCTAAACCCTGCTCTATCCTGTGCCAATCTCACTGTCTCCAACCCCCCCCCCCCATTTTCCAGTCATTGAATCAGTCCATCTCATTAAGGGTCTTCCTTTCCTGTGCTGTCCCTCCACCCTCCCAAGCATGACGTCCTTATCCATGGACTAGTCCCTCCTTGCAACACGTCCAAAGTATGTTAGATGACGCTTCAGAATCTTTGCCTCCAAGAAGCAGCCTGGTTTAACCCTCTCCAGGATGAACCTGTTCATTCTCTTACCTGTTCCATGGTATATTCATTACTCTTCTCTAACACCACAGTTCAAAGGCATCAGTTCTCCTTCTATCCTCCCTAGTCATTGTCCAACTCTCTGATGCAAAGCAAGTGATTGTGAAGACCACGGCCTGTATCAGGTGCACCTTAGTCTCCAGGCTGACACCATTGCTCTTCAGTACTTTGGACAGGTCCCTAACAGCAGACTTTCCCATCGCAATACATCTTTTAATTTTCTGGCTGCTGGTGCCAACAGTGTTGACTGTGGAGCCATAAAGTGTTTTTTTTTAAAAATCTTTAATTTGCAAACTGAATTTAAAAGTTTAGGGAAAGGATCTTGCAGCAAAATGCAGGAGGCACAAAGTAACCATCAATGATGTCACCAGAGGATGTGTAGAGGTACAGAATGCATTGAGGGTCACGGTGAGAGGTGGGGACACCAAAATGCCTGTACATGAAATTTTTTCTTTGTACAGAAACTTCTGTTTAAGCAGAAATTTTATATTACTTTTCAATAAAAATATACCTATAGTTATAACAACAAATAACATTTTTTTGTAAGACAAGTTTATATGTCTCAATATCCTTACAGATCAAATGGCTGTATGTTAATTTATTCTTTGAAACTTCTAATGAGCTGTGGCCAGAGCTGTCTTTATTACCCAATTACAAACTTGGAAGTTTGTGGTTTTGTCTCTGCACACCACAAGCACACACTGTTGTTTTTGCTGCTGCTAGTGCTTTTACTGCTTTTTTAGTGTTTTGCTGCTTTTGTCAATTTTCTGATGTTTTCACTACAGAGTTGTTAGTAGTGTTTGTCAACCTGTACCAAGAGCTCTTTTGAGAAAGAAATAGTAATGAAAGGAAAAGGAGAAACACTATAAAAGGCTTCTGTTCAGTTACTAGTGATGTAACTGATAAGGTAATTCAATGTAAAAGATTTTAAAAAAAAACATTTGTATTTATGCAATAAAAATAGTGCATTATTTAAGCAATTCATAACTATAATCATAGATCATTCTGTGATTAAAATGGATAATATACTTATATATTCTTGATTATATATCTTTTTGAGAACTAAAAAGACAAGTAGGCCATTTAAGAGATGAAGTTGGAGAAATGCCATATTTCTTGATAGATGTTTAGAAACATAGCTTAGTTCTTAAATTATTTTCTCAAAATGTTCATATTTTCTTCAACAAACCTATCTTCCAAGTGTATAACTAACTTTAATGATATTTTTAGCATTTAAATGAATGACCAATAAAATTTACAGTTGATAGCACTAAGAGGAAATGTGATGATTTAGTCTGGAGTGAGTTTTGCTGCTAACACAAAGGCATCTCTGGTGGTTCGAATTCACTAGCAACTCTTGCAGGAAAAGTTGAACAGTCTCCTCTGATTACAATTTATAGCCTCAGAAACCCAATGAAGGGTTGCTATCAGTTGTAACTAACTCGACAGCAGTGAGATTTTTGAGTTGAACATCACCAACAGAGTTTCATGTTTTTATAACCTTTTTTCCTTTCAAACATTGCTAAGTTTTCCTTTTCTGTGTGCAGGGATATTCCAGTATGCCACATGGAGTACATAAATCAAAGTAGATGCCAGCAAAGGAAAGCAAAAGAGGCAAGAATTAAGTCACTCGAAGTGTTTGCTGGATCTATGCTTCAAAACGCCCAAACAGTGAACTATGGCCATGGTTCATTAAAAGTTATTACTCATCAGTCTCCAGTAAATGCAGCTGATTCTGCTGATGCATGCTACACAAGAGTGGAGAGAAGAAAGAGCAGTATCTGAAGCAGAGGAGAGTGTGTAGAGAGACTCCAGCCATGATGCTGGAAATGAGGATGGTAAAGAGAAAGAGTTGCAACTGTCCTGTGATGCTTCTTTCTGCGAGATGCAGGTTCAAGATCATTTTCAGTATAAAATCTTCAAAAGCAGAAGCATTTCTTTCCAGAACAAAGATGGACCTTTCAGTGTTTTGGCATGACAAGCTGCATTTGCAAGTTGATGCCAAAGATGAGAAAATGTTATGGTTGTGGATGGTCTATTTACTCCTCAGTGAGGATTTACACTTTTTTTTTCTGCTGACTGCTTTTAGTGCTACATGTTAGGTTTCAGAAGTGGTGGAAACTGAGCCTGAAAGTGCACGACCAGGAGACATTTGAAGAGTTCTTATTTTGCCTTGAAAAGTGGAAAACATTGGCAGCAAAACTGAAGCTACAAAACTTCACTGGTTCAAACACAATGGAAAGCAGCCTGGCACTTCCTAAAAAACTGAGCAACAGAAATACCATTCAAGCCAACAATCTCAATACTATTACTATATCCCATGGAAATAAGAACTGCAATACAAACTGATATACTCACATTCATGTTTATTTCAGCACTATTTATAATAGTAAAAAGCTGGAAGCAAGCCACATACCCATCAATGGATGAATGGCTAAAGAAACTAACACATCCGGACAGTGGAGTATTAGGTATTACTAAGAAATGATAAAAAAATTTAGTGAAATTGATCTGTTGTTGTTATGTACTGTCGAATCTCCTGCAACTTATAGCGACCCTATATACAACAGCCCTAAACCCTGCTCCGTCCTGTGCCAATCGAACCATCTCCAATACACCCATCCTGATTACCCCAGTCACGGAATCAATCCACCTCATAGAGGGCCTTCCCGTCCTGAGCTGTCCCTCTACCCTCCCAAGCATGATGTCCCTCTCCAAGGACCGGTCCCCTCCTTACAACATGTCCAAAGTATACATTCATTAAAATTACATTGTCATTGCAATTTCATTGGATGATCCACATGTATTTTATTTTATAACATTTATTACTGGAAGAGTTAAAGGTATTCATTTCAAAACTGATACTTTTTTATGATAAGATACCTCTCAATGAACTTTTAACAAAAACATCAAGGCTGAGAAGGCATCTAAAAGCAATAGAGATTGGCCTGGAAGAAGCTAAAGATTAGACATTAGATGTTTTGAAATTCACAGCTGAACGAACTTCATAGAATCTCTCCCAGTCCCTTCACTAAGCTTTAAATGACTCCCGATGATCTGTGTGTCTGTAGCTTCATGTAAGAAGGGCTTTTCAAAGCTAAAGCTCATAGAGACTATTTGCAATCTATCACGGGACAGTAGGACTTTTCTGATCTGGTGATACTATCAATTGAAAGTCAGTTGGCGAAAGGCATGGATTTCAAAGAAGTGATTCACAAGTTCACAGCTTTGAAGGAAGAGAAAGGAAAGTTCTGATTTAGTCAAGATGTTTGCTAAGTGCTGAAATGCTAGTGTATTTGTCCCTGTTTGTTTTTTATGATACTATGTCATGTCTGGATGCATTTCCGTATGCTTTTGTCTTTGATGTCTGTATCCCTTCAGCCATTATTGATTACACAAACCTATGTCATTGACTTCACAGCACTTAACAACAACACAACAATAATCCATTAATAAACTCTAGTGGCCTAGTCAGTAAGGACTTATGCCCTCAATTCAAAGGAGGCTAGTTCACATGCAGCAACAAGCTTCTCAGGAGAAAAATAGGCAATCTCCTCCCATGCTATTTACAGTCTCTGGACATGTGCTGAAGGGTCAGCTGAGAGTTCTGACTTGGTGGCAATGAGCTTGAGGCTTTTAAAATCCATTCATGTATCTTATCGAATGGTAAAGTTTAATGTTAAAATGAATAGAATTTTGATGTAGTTCTTAAATATTCTTGCTTCTAAATTCTATTGCTTTCTTACCAAATTTTCACTTTAACCACGTGAAACTATGAATGTAAATACAGTTAGCATATGAGTATGACATTGCATTTCAAAGGTGTAATTTTAATTTTGCCAGTTCTTTATGCCTCTACTCTTGCCATTACAATCAGTATTAATTAGGGGTTATGACTAACAAGTACCAAAAAAATTATTAAGGATCCTGTTTGGTCTATAGGACGAGGCCATGGGTGGAGGTGACACCATGAATTATTGCACTAACACTGACCCCAGTCATCCAAACGGCACAGCTCCTGTTATCTTCTCTTCCCTCCAAGCTGCCTCCTTCCACTTTCCTTCTCTGGTTTCTCCTGGCTCCAAAATGTAAAGACCCTCCCTGCTTTCCTCTTTCGCCAACATGTCCATACAGATCCTCAGTCCTTCTCCCTGTCCTCGGGGCAGAGATGACCACATGTCCACTAGACATGCATACCCAGCCAGGGACAACCTATCTTCCTTCAATTGTGGTGCTCTGGATGGGGCCTTGAGATTGGGTTCTAGACAATAGGATGAAAGCCACGCCAAGTGCCTTTGAGTCAGTTTCAACTCATAATAACCTACCCCCCCTTCAGATTCCCAAGGTTGTATACACAGTAGGAAACTGTACATGTTTCTCTCATGGGGTGGCTGTTAGATTTAAACCTCCAACCTTTCGGTAAGCAGATCGACAACTACTCTGCCGACAGGACTCCTTTCAATAGGATAACTAGCACATAAAACCCTTCTCTGAGACACTTCACATGCTTGTGGGCCAGATGGATGTGAACTCCAAGGCAGCCCTGGGAGCCACTGCTGAAGATGGTCCAGCCTTCCCTCACAAGGATTCGCCCATCCTGTGCCAAGCCCTTGCTTTATGTGAGCAAGAAACAAATCAGCTAATCACATCTCCCTTTTAAACAGCTTTTTCCTTCATCTGTTCCAATGCAATGGTCATTATCTAGCCACTCTTATCCTATTCTCCCACCTCCCCCCCCATGTCAGGACTGCTTTTTATGAGTGGTGCTGTTTAAAAGAAATATATGATTAGGCATTATAGTTGTATGATAACAGCCCAGAATAAGAGGTCATCATTGCAAAGAGGACTAGGGGGAGGGGGAGACGTAGGTAATTGTGTAACAAAGAATGATTTTTTTTTTTAAAAAAAGTGAACTGGCAAAGGAATAGGGAGGGAGAGGGGTAAAATGTGCAACAATGAGTGAATGAAAAATCGAACTTCTCTGTAAACTTTCATTAAAATTTTATTTTGTAAAAAAGAAAGAAAGGAAGAAAGAGAGAGAGAAAGAGAGAAGAGAAAGAAAGAAGAAAGAGAAAGAAAGAAAGAAAGA
>NW_006399787.1:19301858-19332718 GCF_000299155.1 Elephantulus edwardii
GAAGTTGGTATGATGTGGTAGTCTACTGTAGCACCACACATCATCTTAGCTGATTTGCACCAGCTCACGGATCTCCTTGTTCCTGGACTCTCCTCACCCCAAGTCCTTCATTTCTCTCTGTATTACATCTAATTGTTAATAACCTGCCTTCAATCTATTGAGGCTGTGTTGCCATCCACCCACCTCCTCCAACTCTGCCATGGCTTCCCCCTTTACATATTAACTCAGTGACAAGCTTCTGGGAGAGCCATAGAGACTTTAGGCTCCAAAACACCTTCCCTCTCTTCTTCCCCTTCTGTCCAATCTCTCTCCAGAGGGCCCACACGTCTTCTGTCCACTCCTGTCTCTGCTTCCAGCTGTTTTCTCTACATCTCTGTTAAAATCCTGCCTGCCTTTAGAGACACAGCTCAAATCCCTCAGTTATCAGGAGCTACCTGTTACAGTCCTCCACTCGTACATGGGATCTTTCTGCGAGCCTGCGCTACATTGCAGAGCTGTGGGTGTTTGCTCATTCCTCCTTCCTTCCTGCCAGACACTGGCTTTCTGAGCACAAGCCTAGGTCTTCTTTGTTCCCCAGTGTTCAAGACAGAGCCCCAGTAGACAGTAACAGTACTAGCTCCCCCTTCTACCATTCAGCTTGTCACCATCTTTCTTCTTTGGGGAAGAGGCCCGAGGACTGCAGAGTGTACACAATCAGCTCATCCATCTCCCTTCTACCAGCACACTCAGGGGGCTAGCAGTGTGACCTTTTGCATCTGTGAATTCCTCTCTTTCTCTCTTTTTTTAAGCACAGAGTCCTGGAGCTTGCTCAGAGGCCTGACCTGGCTGGGAAGAAGTTGGTTGCTCTGTTATATTTAGCCTAGCAGAGACATGGACCTAAGGCTCTTTGAAAAGAAAGTCTCATTTCAGCTGGATCTTCAAGCAAGTCTCCACCCACTCCTAATAAGAAGCTCATTTGCCTGCCCAGGGGGGCCCCCCAGTCTCAATAACATATCCTTCACGTGGCCCACACATGTGTGAAAGTGTGACTGTGGGTGTCAGTTCACAATTGCCCTCCCTGGTCCAGTTCAAAGGAGGATTTCTCTTGTGTCCTAGGTTTTACTTCCTCCACTCCACTGCTGCTTTTCTCTCCCGACGTTTTTTTCTTTGTTTTTTGGTTTTGTTTTTAGATCTCTTCCCTCCCAAAGCAGCCAGAACAAATCTTGTTTCAGAAGATGCTTGTCTCCTCCACAGTTTCTGGGTCCTGCCATTCTCTTTCCCCATGGGGTCATCTTCACAGTTACAGTAGAAGACAGAAGACAAAGGCCAAAGGCTGGAAGCAGAAAGTAGACTCTCAGTTGGGTTAGAATGTGTGATGGGCGCCTGCTTGGGGGCAGCAGCCTGGGGGTGGGTGAGAAAGAGTCCACATTAATGTTGAGGCCAAGTCTTCATACTCCTTCACTTGGATACCAGAATCCTGGTGCTTTTCCATTTCCACTGATGAAACACTTCTTTATGTCTTATTCACATCCTGTCTTGACTACCACAATTGTCTCCTTGCCGGCCCCACGTGTCTCTCGTCACCAATGGGATCCAAATGTTGCTGACAAAATAATCTTGCTGCCTTTGTGCTGTTCTCACATTCCTCTGGGATTCCCCATCCCCCAAAAGTCTTCTCCGTCTCCCCGTTCTTAGGGGATTCTCTCTCTCTCTCTCACACACACACACACACACACACACTACCATCTTGCTCTGCTTCCTCATGTCCCATCACATTCTCATCCCTTCTCACCCCTTCTCATCCTTCTCTGCTGTTCTAAGATCCCAGCTCTTCCAGGGCTGCCCCATATTGCGTCAATCCTCTCAGTACTTTTTATTCAGTCAGTAAATGCTTATTAAGTGCAAGGAAATTATAAGCCACCTTCTACACACCAGGGATTTAGCAAGGAACAAAATGAAGGGATTCTTGCCCTTCTGGGGCTTACATTCAAGTGGGGAAGATATATGATGTACAAATAACAATGGAGTGTTAAGTAATTATAAATGCTCTTGAGAAAAACAAGGCCCAGAGAGACAATAGAGAGCAACATGGAGGCCCATTCCTCTTACACAGGGTGGTTGGGTGCGTCTCTCCAAGGACATCTACAGCCTGCTGTCCAGCTTTTCTTCACGTCGGGCTCAGAGCTGGCTTCTCCAAAGTTTTGCTTTACCGGAGGGCTTATCCCTATGATTATCTTAATTGAAAATAAGGGGAGAGGTAAGGGCCATTAACTTGGCTTTCACACGAGATCAGTAGCATTATTAACTCATGCAAGGCTCACTTTAGTCAGAAGGTGAGGCAGTGGTATTTGTGTGGTCGAACTCTCCACTTCCATATATGAAGTCCAGGTTTTTTTCCAGCTAATGCACTCCAAGCTTACCAAGCATCCATCAACAGATGCGTGTGTAGATGCATGCATGCTTTTAGGATGCTAATAGCTCTGGTGGCCTAGTGGCAAGAAGCTGAACTGCAATCCCAAAGGCATGCCGTTCAAGGCCACCAGCTGCTCCACAGGAGAAGGATGGGCACTCTCCTCCTGTGTGATTAACTGCCTCTGAAAACCTGCAGGAGGGTCAGCTATGAGTTGGTTCCGATTCTATGATACACAACAACAACACTACAAAACCAAGGAGCTCTGATGGCCTAATGAGTAGAGAGTTGTGCTGCTCACCCCAAAGGGAGATGGTTCAAATCCATCAGGTTCTCCTTGGGAGAAAGATGTGCAGTCTCTTACCATACAATTGCAGGCTCTGAAAATTCAATGGAAGGTTCTGATTCACTGCCAATGAGAGAAAGAGAGAATACAAAACCAATGACAAAATACTTCACTTGTAATTTACATACTGACGACATGTTGAATTGATTTTTTGGGACTAAATAAAATATTATTAAAATAATGTCACCTATTTAATGTCACTCTTTCAGTGTGGTTATTGTTGCCTCTATGTGTCTCCAATATATTATCATTATATGCTCCAGTATTTGTTCTTTTGGCAATCCATGGGATATTCAGTACTCTTTTCCAACACCACAACTCAAAGGCACCAATTCTTCTGTCATCCTTATTCATTGTCAAGCTTTCTGACACAGAGCAAGTTATTGGAAAGACCATGGCCTGAATCAGATCCATCTTGGTCCTCAAACTGACATCCTTACTCTTCAAAAATTTGGAGAGATTCCTACCTGCATACATTTCTAGTGCAATAGTCTCCTTATTTCCTGACTGCTGATACCAAGAGTGCTAATTGTGAATACAATAAGATGAAGTTGTTGACAGTTTCAATCATTTCTTCATCTATCATGATGTTGCCTATTGGTCCAATTTTAAGAATCTTTGTTTTCTTGACATTGAGATTCAATCCATATTGAAGACTGTATTCTTTGATCTTCTCCAACAAATGCCTCAAGTCCTCCTCACTTTCAGTAAGCAAGGTTGGGTAAGCTTCATAAAGCAGGTTATTTGGTGAGTCTACCTCCAATCCTGATGCCACATTCATCTTCATAGAATCCACCTTCCCATGGGCATCCCATGGACTGACAAAAGAGCAGACAAATATGTCTTGGAGAAGGTGCAAACTCCTCTTTGGAGGCAAATATGATAAAGACTTCTTTCACCTCACGTGTTGGCATCTTGCTAGGAGGCTAGGCTATTCCTTGGAGAGGGACACGAGATTCAGAAAGGTAGAGGTTCGGTGACGAAGAAGCAGACCCTTGACCGGATGGATTGACACAGTGACTGCCACAATGGGTTCTAATGTGTCAGGAAATGTGAGGGTGGCACAGCATAAGACTGGGTTTTAATTTGTTTGATCATAGGGTCACTATGGGCCATACTCTGATGGCACCTAATGACAACAACAACAACATATGCTTCAATAAAATCATTAATAGGCTCCAGCTTCTAACTGAAAGGCTGAGGTTTGAGTCTACCCAAAGGCACCTTGGATGAAAGGCTTGGCTATCTGCTTCTGAAAAATCAGCCATTGAAAATCCTATGGCTCACACACAGTTCCACTGTGACTCACATGGATTTCTGCCAGTTGGAGTCAACTCCATGGCTAATGTTTTGTTTTCAAAATGTAATTATTAGATGATTTGACATTACATATGTGGCCTGCATTGCATTTCTCCAGGACAGTGCTAGTCTAATATCAACTTTCTGGCTTTAAAATGCTTTTCAAAGTAGTGATGCGTTTTTCTATGGCAATCTTGCAGAGAACTGCACTATGTAAAGCAGACAGAAGTGGAGTTGCCTAGGTCAGAGAGGGGGAGAGTAGGAGAAAGGAAGGAAGTTGGGTTGTAAGGGGGGTAACTGGGAATGTGGGAGGACTCCTATCCATCAGTTCATCTATTATTGGATTGGATGGCCCCCATCATCTGAAATTGTGGGGAAAATGCTTGGAGGAGGCCTGTTCAATCACCCTAAGTGGAATCTGATCCTTATCTTGGGATAAACATTCCAAACGAAAGGTGAGTGCTTGGAGATAAGGGAGATAAGGAAACCATATGGCCCTGTCACAGAGCCTCTGAGGGCCTTATTCTTGAAAGGATTAATGATTCCAAAGGGGGATCATTGCTGTTCTGTTCCTTGAGGAGACAGATGCCCCCAAATTCCAAATAAGGGATGGGAATTTTCCCCGGGCCGAGGAGAATAGAACCCTGAATGAGACCATGTTCCTCTCTCTTACCCCACTTCTCCTGCCACCCTCAGCCCTTCACACGAAGCCTTAGGGGCTGCTGGAAAGGGACTGCTCATCTATAATCAGACTCCATCAGAGTAGTTTGGGATCTGGATCCTCTTCCCCTACCTAGCCCCCTGATCTAGTGTAATTAATTTCTAGAGATCACCTCTCCCTCCCTTTGTACACCTCTCCTTCCCTGCAGCATCCCTCTCTTGGCTGGCTCTGGGAGAGGCTCTTCTGGCAGGAGTAGGAGACCCAGTGGTCCTACTGAGGCAGGCAGCTAGCTGTGAGTGAGGGCAGGTAATCTGAGCCCTGGGAACTGGGACTGACGAGGAGGGTGAGGGAAGGCGACTGGCTTTTGAACATGGTCTCTCCTCCCTAGATCTCAAGGCACCTCATCTTTCATTCCTTTGGCATTGGGTCTTCCACAGCTGTTCCTTTTCCCCACAACTGCAGACTGTCAAATGCATTTTGTTTAGGTGCAGAAGCGAATGCTCTCGCATGAGAGGATTCTCAAGAATAATGAGGAGGAGGAGAAGAATCCAGTATTTACTGAGGGCTCTCTGACTTTCTCGAGGAATCCACAGTAACTCTGTGAGTCGGATTCCGTTTGACTAAGGAGGAAACAAGCTCAGAGAGGTTCATTAATTTGCCCAAGGTTGCACGACGAGTGAGAGCTAGAACGAGGGGTGAAAATGAAGAGTCTGAACACAGGACCCAAGTTCTTGGCTATCTGGATGCAGGTTGTTCCCCTGAGATTTCAGCAGCCTTTGTCCATGATGAGCAATCAGGAGAGAGATGTCTAGTCCACATTTTGGACAGCCCTGAGATAACATGGGCAGTGGCACCAGGCTGCCAACCACGGATGCCTGAGTGCTGGTGTCAATCCCACTTTGTCGAGCAATCCAAGCTCATGGTCTTTAAACAGTTCTGACAGAGATGAGGCTCCCCTCCAACCCCTACCCCCAGCACAGCCAGCCACATCTGACGGAACAGGGGACCAGAAGGGGATGGAGTCTCAGCCGCAGGCTTCCCCACCTCAGGCTCACCCTGGCTAACAGCCTGAGTTCGGGACTTTTCTGTGCTCGAAGCATATCTAAACATTTGGAGAAAAACAAGAAAGTGAACAATAGTCGTTTGTGGGCTAGAGAACAGGGCCGACTTCCCTTGGGATTGTTCATAAACTGCCCAGCTGCACTCTCACGGTCGGGGTGTCACTGGAGCCCCGCTGAATTACAGCCTTGTGCTCGCTGGGGGTGGTTCCTGGCTCCTTTTATATCTCATTTCAGGAACGCAGTGCTGGGGAGGTGGGGGAGGTCCATTCAGGGGGAGGACATGTTTTCCTGCTCGTGGCAGCCCACACGAAAAAGACACATCCTTGTCACTCTGCCAAGTCGGCCCCTGACGGACGTGTCCTGCTCAGAGCTGGCCGTCACACAGAAAAAGGATCAGCTTCCTATCAAATGGGGCTTGGGCAGAGCCCCAGAGCACCTGAAGGAGCACATGGCCCTGGAGAGCAAGTATAACTGACCTGTGGTGAGAGCAGGTCAGAGGTCCACAGAGTGGGTGTCCATAAAACGAGGCCCAGCTGTCCTCATGCCATGATGAGCGGGGCAGGTGGACGCATTTTCAGAGATTTGCTTCTCATTGTCTGAGTTGAAGGGCAGCAGAGCCAAGGCTAATTTTAGATCAAGAAAAAGAGAGTGAGCGGATAGGTTGCAAAACCGAGCTCGACTCCCTTCTTCTTCACAGTCAACCTTGTGATGCCAACAAAAGCTCAGTCAGGCTGACTTTCCCCATCTGCTGATCCCTGCGTGGACTTTGAGACCCTCATGTGATTATGAGGGGCTGGCAGGAGCACTCCGTCTGGATGGGAAAGGTTGACTATTTCTAAAGATGCTGGTCAGACATCACATCACAGCCTCAGACGGCTGAGCGGCTCTCGCACTCACTTGGCCACTCTCCCTGAGAAATGCTCTGGACCAGACAGTGCTTCTGGGATTGTTTTTGCCTGAGGAAAGTGGTCAGAATTCAGGGAGAATCCCACGGTTGAAGGAAAAGTCATTTATTGAAAATATTAGGAGAGAACTGTCCTGGGGCTTTGAAGGCACCATGTCAGGACCTGGGACTGGGTGGGGGTGGAGGGAGTTTAGAAACAAATAGTTTAGCTTCTGGGGTTAAAAAAAAAAAGAAAGAAAGAAAGAAAGAAAGAAAGAAAAGAAAAAGGATTTTTTTGTGTGTGTCTTTGTTTTTGCTAGCTGTTAACTAATAGCAACCCCAAGCACAACGGGATCCAATTGTGATCTGTAGGGTTTTCACTGATTGATTTTTAGATCAGATTAGATTATTTGATAGATAGCCAGCCCCTTTCTTCCTTGTCTGGATGCTCTGCTAAATCCTGTTCAACTTTACAGTGACATACAAGCCTTGGTTAATGAGTGATGACTCTGCTTGAGGGGCACTGGCCTGGAATTGAACACATGTCTTCTGCATGGGAGGCGAGGATCTTAGCATGGAACCACCTCTGCCCTCTTTCTTATTTAGTGTTTAAAATGTTCAAAGATAGCTGTGGTAGATCACAGCCCCCAAACACCAAGCCAAAGGCCGAGATGAATGCTTGTATTTTGAAGGGGCCTTCCTGGGAATACACCTTTCTTCCCTCATTCTCTTAGGCAGGCAGAGTGGGCCCTGGAAGGCAGAAGTAGAGTCTGCAGAAGGTGAGCTAAGCCTTCAGGGATGAGCCCAGAGCTGGTCAGGCAGCCAAGAGCAGGGCAGCTAATCCAGGCCAAGGGAACAGAGTGTGCAAAGTATGTGTGTGAAAAGTGACCCCCCCACACCCTCCAGACAGAGTGGCTTGAAAGAAGCGCATCCCAGGAAAAGGGAAATCCCACTTCCCCTACTCCTTTGACTCACATGAATTTCTCTAAACTTGGCTGGCACACAGGGGTTGTGAAGCCATGGTGACCCCGCAGACAGTATGCCCAGGGCCACCTCTCCTTTCATAACCAATGCTCTCCTGAAAATTTGCACATCTAATGTACATGAGGCAAGCAGTGGGCATGCATCCTGTAAGGACCCAGAAAGCAAAACAATATTATCTCTGTATTTTCTTCATTTCCAATCTCACAGCATCTTTCTTCCCTCCTCATCCCAGGCCCCAGCCCTCAAAAACTACTCTTCAGTCAATGAAGTTTGGAACTTAGGGAATATAGTAAATCCATAAGTATACTCCCACCATTCAGGCAGAATCTTTGATGGTATATTTCCAGAATTTCATATGTGTGTTCTAATTTTACTCTTTTCCTTTACAATCAAACAGTCAACTGGCTCAAATCCAATGAGCATTTGATTGAGGCTAAACATTCTCCATTTTCAGCACACCTAATGATTTCCATCTTTGTCTCAATTGTACGAGGTTTATGACACCAGCCCTTCATATCACCAGCATCAGCACTCCATTTTTCCATTTTCCACTCTTTTTTAGAAAATAATAAGGTCAACATGTAATAAACTGTTCAAATACTTGAACACACACTGCTGAATAGTCAAAAGGTGACACTGCTGAAACAGGACTGTTGGCAGTCAGGCAGCGTTACCATGTAACAGTGTCACATGTTAGAGCGTCAGCCAATCAGCAAGAGCTCTAGAAACCAGGATTTGGTTCAGAGGGTTGGGGTGGTAGCTTAGTGTGGCAGAACAAAACCTAACCAGCTACCAGTGAGTTGATCCCACTCATGGCAACCCCTTGTGAATCTGAGTAGAATTGTGCTACCTAAGACAAATTTTCAGAAAAAAATTTCTAGGTCTTTCCTCTGAGGCACCCTGGGTGAGGTCAAGCCATTAGCCTTCCTAGTTAGTAGTGGCTGAGTGTCCAAGGATTTGTACCACATTGGTTCTCTAGGTCAATGTAGAATGGAAGGAGATAAAAGTGTGCACGTGTATGTAAGCAAGCCAAAGACAAATGGAAGATTTTCTAGAATGATCTCAGACTCAGAGACCTGGTTGAGTATAAATCCTGCCCCTTCCTTCCCAGTGAACAAGGCTGGCAGAAGAAGAACTGATGCCTTTGAGTTGTGCTATTGGAGGAGAGGACTAAATGGATCACCGCAGGGACAAGCAAGTATGCCTTGGAGGAAGTACAGTGAGTTTGCTTCTTAGAGGCAAGGATGGTGAGAAACTTTGCCTTACAGACTGCAGACAGGTTGTCAAGAGGGCCCAGTCCTAAGCAAAAGACCTCATGTTGGGAAAGGTAGAGGGTCAGAGAAACAACAAGACGGAGAGCCACAGTGACTGTAACAGTGAGCTCAAGGGTATTAGAGATGATGACGGGGGTTGCAGGATAGGGCAATGTTCAGATCTGTTATTTACAGGGTCGCTCTGGTGGCCTTGTAGCAAGAAATTGTGGTGCGATCCCAAAAGCATGCGGTTCAAATCCACCAGCTGCTCTGTGGGCAAAAGAGAGGCAATCTCCCGCACCTCTGAAAACCTGCTGGAGGGTCAGCTCTCGGCTGAGCCTGACTTGATGGTACACAACAACATGACTCATAGTCAACCTGATGGCAGCTAACAATAACCCCAACAGCCAGTGCTGGGCAAGAGGACATTGCTAATTAAAGACAGACAGTTTTAACTGCTTCACTGACAAAGTCCAGTAAACTTTGCAATACTTCCAAGTCTGGGGTATATGCCACCTCATTTTATATCTGGGGAGCTCTGGTGCATCCATCAGAGAGGGAGGCCATGGTCTAGGTAAGGCTTTCCCTTGCACACGGCTCCAGACTGAACTCATGGCAGGAGGCGTGGAGGAGTGGAAGGGCTACTATCATCTCAGAGATAGGGGGCTTACTGGCCAACAGAGTGGTGAAAGGACACTTAGTGTTGCTTGAAAACATTCCTTAGAGGGCTCAAGAGTGCCTGGAAACCAACACCCAGGATTTCTCTGCCACTTAGCATTGCTTGGGGTGGACGTGACTCACAGCTTGTCTCTAGCTTATAGCGCTCTGAATGTGGTTGCTGCAGACTCAGCAATTTTAGGGGACACACTGGGTAAAGGCTTTCTATCCTCAAGGCCACATGAACCCCTAGAGCCTTTCCTCAAAATTCTTTACTCTTGATTTGGAATCCCTTATATGGAGAGGTTGTGAGGAAGTGGAGAGTGAAAAATCTGAGTTTTCAGTCCCTGACTGACTGTGGTGTTAAAGGGGAAGAATCTGATCATGGGGTGGATGGGCTTGACGTTGTCATGTCTTTCTGAGTCGCTCTGGACAAGTTCCCTCGTGTGTAAATTAAGAGGATTGGTCTATATTAGCATGTGTTCTCATACTCAGGGATGGGTGAAATGGGATAATATGTGAAGTGTGAAAATTAGCAAGTATAATGTTTAAAAAAACGTCTTGGAAGATACTTTCTTTTCATCTGAGAAAGAGAACCAGCCCGACTCTGATATATTTAATAAGGAGAGGTGGAGGACTTTGAGCTTCCAATTATGCCCAAATCAACAGCTTTTTCTCTCTGTCATTGCCTTCCAGTCAGAACTCACAGCTGACCCTCCAATTTAATTTCCGAGGCTGTAAATTGCCTGGGGAAAGCGCGTCCAGCTTTCTAGAGGCACAGCCTTTAGCAGTGCAACTCCCTACAAACTAGGCCACCAGATCCCAAAGCCATTTGCTTCTGAAACAAAGCCCCGCAAGCTCACAGTGGAAGGGTCAATAGTCTCCTGCAAGATTCTGACTAGTGTCTGGGCTTTGCTTACAGGCTGGGATAGTAAAACCTCCTTTCGATTAAACTTAAGCCTAAGCACACTTCTCAAGAGTTGCTCAGACCCACATTTTATGTTCTACTTTTGAGTTTTCAAGATTTTGCCTGAAAGACAGTGTTTTGGTTTCGGATCCCCCCCTCCCCCACCTCCTCACTCCCACCCCCGTCAGCGTCTAAGTAAGAAAATGCGAAAAAGTGAGTTTAGGGATTCTTACTTTGCATAGTTCCTGGGAAACGGTGCAGGAACTCCTCCTTTGCAGCCGCAGGTAAAAGAACACCTGAGCTTAGGAGGAAATGAGCAGCCTTCTGCATTGAGTGTCGGAAATCAAGGAGGGGTGCGGGGTGGGAGGGAAGGAGTCCCTTTGCCCGCTGAAAATCTACTATTTATTATTATTATTATTTTAAATAAGGCCTACTTTTGTTTAAATCGCATCCTGGTACACTACCGGGGAAGGTGGGCGCAGGAGCGCATGGTGACGCCCTGTCTGCAGCCTCTCTAGGGCCCGAGGCCGAAGGAAGAACGCTTCTTTGCCCTCTCATCCCGTTCAGGCTGGTTTGCGTTGGAATGCCACTCTTTTCAAAGTATCTGAGTGGTAGGCACTTTATAAATATGCACAGCGATGGACCGGTAAGAAACCCAGTGTCTGGCTTCTAGGGTTCGTGCCCCCAGGGCTGCACGACCCGCATTCCTCTTTGCAGCCTAAGGAGCAAGGGCAGAGGCGACCTACTGGCCTTGCTCAGCTGAAACCTTGGCACCTCCTTATACATCTTGTTTGGAGACTCTGTTCACTTCTCAAGTCCCCCGTTAGCAAGTTTTACCTTTGGAACTAAAAAAAGAAAGAAAAAAGGATCCCCCATCCCAGTCTCCACACCCACACCCACACCCACACCTCCAGCCAAGGCAGCAGCAGCCCGATGACCCAAATGGCTGGGGCAACTTAACGAAACGGGAGCGTCCCCAGCGGACCGGCCGCCCCCAGCTCCCTTCACCCCTCGCTCGGCCCCACAATGCGCCCTTGTGCCGCGCCTGCAGCCAGGCTGGGGGATTTGGCACAAGGCGGGGGGGGGGGGGGGGGATATTCGTCAGATATTTAAAACAGAGCCCCGAGAACAAAGCAGGCCTTTGTGAACCCAGAAGGGGGGGGGGGGGGGGGGGGATATTCGTCAGATATTTAAAACAGAGCCCCGAGAACAAAGCAGGCCTTTGTGAACCCAGAAGCCTTGAGCCGCTGGCGGCCCAGGAGTGGTGCGTCCAGCGCGCATGCGCGTCGAGGGCCCGGACCCGGGCTCGGGTTACCGCCGACTCTACACCCCCCAGGGACGTGGGGCGCCCCGTTAACCCCTTCTCGGTCTGCTCGCCTCCTCGGCAGGGCTGAAAGCAAGACTGGCCATTACATGTTTAATTGAAAAAAAAAAAAGAAAAGAAATAGTAATTTTCCATGTTTCTATAGGAAGCACAGATCATTAAAATAAAATAATATTCCAACTGGGAACCTAGGTTGTAAATGACCAGGATTAATAGGGCACTTGGGTCGTGTAAAAAAAAAAAATTAAAGATATTTCGAAAAATAAGCTTTGTATGGACGTTAGCGGTGGAATCTTGAAAAAAAAAAATAAAAGAATTAGGGCTTCTTGCTTTCTGCTGTTTTACGTGGGTGACTGTTTTCCTATTACTGTCTTTTGAACTTTGGAAGATAGATTGGCTGTTGTCAAGGTGTTTTGCGCTGTAGCTGGAAGTTGCTCATGGAATTATTAAAACGAGTTCAGTTAGAAGCATAAGGTGCTTGTGCAAAGATGAAACTAGGCATTTAATGAATCTCATTTTTTTTTTTTTTCACTTCTTTAAAAAGCCATGAAGTCAGCATTGGCTCATAGCTGACTCTCCAGCAGGTTTATCAGAGGTTAATTGCGGGGAAGGAGATTGTTTGTCTTTCTCACTCAGAGCTGTTGGTGGATTCAAACTGCTAGCTTTGGGGTTGACAACAGGACTCCCTACCGACTAGGCTACCTCCTATAGTAAACAAGAAAAGATAAAAGGAAGAAGGAAAAAGAAAAGACACTGTGCTGCTTTTGAGGAAGGAGATTGCAAAGGCCTTTCAAGTATCACAGACTAGTAGTAACTAGAGGAAAGATGGAATGTGCAAAGTGTCCCATCTTTCTTCATACTGTCACTAATTGCCCTGGGCTGTGTAATGGGGCAGTGACAGGCAGTGCCCGGGAAAAGCCAACTTCAGTCTTCTGATAAAAGTGAGTTATTGTGCTTAAATTATCCAGGTGGCTTGGAAAGGCGGTCACAGATCACCAGATGATTGCACAGTCTTCCAAATGAGACATCTGAGCCTTAGTCTAGAGGGGTGAGAGGGCTAACAGTGCCAGGCAGGTCGGGGGGCATGGGAGGCATCAGGACTGCTCATACCCTGTGTGCTGGCTCTCTGTGCATCAGCTCGTTCACACTGCCTGTGGACACGGATCTGTGGAATTTAGGACTCTTTTTCTTTCTCTCCTAGCTGTTAGCCAGTGGTGAAAAGAAAGCAGAGGTGTTTTTATGTGAGATCAACATGGCAGAAGCTTCTTTACCACCTTTGATTTCTAGGCCTCCACAGCTAGCTGCTAGGGTCTTCATTCACACCAGATTGTGTCCCTTAATGATCACTCTGCAGCAAGGGCCAATAAACAGTTTCAAGGCAACAGTCACGTAGGCAACAAGTCTCAACTGTGGGCTGGTCAGTTAGGATGATGTGAGTGGATTGGTTTTATTCCATCCCCACGCCCACACACACTCACTGCAACGTTTTGGTTCCAGACATCTGGGACTAGGACACAGTCTAAGATTGTACTTTTGGCGTATTGGCCAAGAACATAGTTTGGACCGAATCTTGGAGACACGAACGAAATATCTGTCTTGGCTTCTCCAAAGCCCATTTCCTCTTTCTCCCAGCTCAGTAAATATATCCTTTATGTTTATATGAAGGAAGTTACATCTTTAAGATGGTAGCTCTCAATATGCTTTTTCTCTTCATGTGTGTCTGCTCCCCATCCCATGAATCACAATGATTTGCTTGGCTAATAGAATATGGTGGAACAATACTCTGGAATTTACAAGGCTTCGTTATAAGACACTTTGTGATATCTGCCTGGTGTTCTTAGAATCCTCAGTCTGGAGATGATGTTCCCTCCCCAAACCAGTCACCCTCCTGTCAAGATGGCCAAGCTACATAGAAAGGTCAGAAATAGTTTCTCCAGGAGAGAACCTTAGATGAGTGCTCAGCCAACATTTGGCATCCTTGTTGAAGAGTGAAGAACATTCATGCTGGATGAATGTGAAACCTTCAGATGACTCCAGGAACTGCAAGGGACTGTGAGTGAGAACTGTTCTGGGAAAATGCTGATTGAGGAGTGGATGGAGAGGAGAGGTACCCTAGATACCTCAGCCACTTTGTGGGGTTCTGACCATTTCTGTCTTCTGCTTCTCCATGCCTCCCCAGTGGACTCCCTGAATGGGACAAATGATATGCTTGACTGCTAATCAAAGGTTGAAAGTTCAAGTCCATGCTCCTCACAAGAGGGGCCTGGCATCTAATCAGCCAGTGAAGATCCCCCAGAGCACAATTCTGTGCTCACATATTTGGCATCACTATGAATTGGAGTTGACTTGATGGCACCTGGTCATTCTTCTTCCTTTCTGTGTTATACCTGGCACATAGCACCGTCCACACAAACCCTTTATGGCTATTGCTCCATGAATTTTAGTCCCCTTACTGTGGTGGTGGGCACCTTGAGGACTGTTGTTGTTATGTACCATCAAGTTATAACCAACTACTAGATGACCCTTCAGTGAGTTTTCTGAGAGAGTAAATCACACAGAAGGAAACAGCACATCTTTCTTCCAAGGAGCAGCTTGTGGATTCGAATCATGTGCCTTTGGGTTGGCAGTGCTACTCCTTACCACTAAGCTGCCAGAGCTCCCTATCTTGAGAGATGTTAGCCATAGAATTGGAACCTCCAGTGGGTTTTCAGAGGTAGTAAATCGCAGGGGAGGAGCTTGCTCATTCTTCTCCTGCAGAGCAGCTGGTGGAGTCGAACTCTTTGCTTTATCTTGAGGGTAGGGCCTCGTTTTTTCTGTTAGATATCTCAGTATTGACAGGCTTATCATATGGGTCTTGATCAATATGGAGAATAGCAGCTGGAACAGTATTTCAAGGGGCTTACGTGACTTTGATCTTTGCTATTAGACATCTGATATCTCATCCCTAATAGACCACCCAGAAGCCAGCCACACCCTGGGAGGCACCAAAGCTGGAAGCTTGGCAATCCTGGCTGCTCAGGAGAAGCAGGGGTGGGGGCGGTGGGGGGGTCCAGCTGCTAATCTCTTGCTTAGATTTATCCCTGCTGGGGTTTTAGAGAGACAACAGGGGCAGACCTGGAAACTCAAAAGGAGTGAGAACTACGAATGAGAGAAAACTCTGCAAAATGTGAGCACCAGGCCTTGCTCTTGGAGCTCCAGGCACAGCTGAGACCTGTATTATAACGGGCATGTCTAGTGACTGAAGCCTCCTCTAAATGCTCATCCTTAGACTTGTGTGTTCACCCAGCCCCACCAAGAACAGAGATGGGAGACACAGATTAATTTCTGCAGAACTTGTTGCCTGCTCCAAGGTCACCTTGAGGCCACTGCAACCCTCAGCACTTTGCCGGGAGGTGAGAAGATAAAGGCAAAATGAAGACAGCTCAAGGAGGATTTCCATCATTCCTTTAATACTGATTTACTTGTGACCCAAACCTGGTGCCTGGCTCTGAAGACACAGCTGAGAATAAGACAGACAGATAAGTCCCTACCTGCAGGGAACACACCTTCTGCAGAGGGTGTCAATGATAGACACAACTCACCCAAGTGGGAAGAGCTTGACTGGGACTTGGGGGAACTGTGACCTTCTCTCATCACAATTTAGCCTTACAGTTTCATTAAAGACCTGAAACTCTCTTTGCTAGGATAGTAATGAGTGTGGGTGCTGGAGCCACATGATCTGAGATCAAGTCCTGGGCTGTGTGACCTCAGGCAAGTTACTTGAGTTTTCAACTCATCATCAGTGAAAATAATGATCGCAATAGTACTATAACTCAGGGTTATACACAGTGAGGACTTAGCTCTGTGCCTGTAGCTGCTCAGGAATTCTGGTACTAACTGAAAGTTTGGCTGCTCAAATCCACCAACTGTGCCATGGGACGATGATTGGGATCTTCTCCCATGAAGATTTACAGCCTTGGAAATTCTTTGGAGGGTTTCTTGCTATGAGTCTGACACGACAGCAGTGGGCTTGAGTTTGATTTTATTCTTTCTAGCATCATAAGGCATGGGAAAGGATGTGGAATTATCTGCAGGGCCACAAGTAGCTTTTGTGGTCTTGTTATGTACTATTGAGTTGGAACTGACTTATAGCTGGGTTTTCATAGTGGGTTTTCTGAGGCTGTAAATCACACGAGTGGATATTGCCCATCTTTCTCCCAAAGGTCAGTTAGTGGATTCAAACTACATGCTTTTGAGCTGGCAGGGTAACTCCTAACCACTAAGCTAACAGCATTTCCTAGCTTTCATATGTTGTTGTTGTTGTTGTTGTTGTTGTTATGTGCCATCGAGTTGCCTGCAACTCATAGTAACCCTATGTTCATTAGCCCTGAAATCTGCCCTGTCCTGAGCCAATCTCATCATCTCCAACAGACCTAATCTCATTTCTCCAGTCAATCCATCTCATCCTGGGTCTTTCTCTCCTATGTTGTCCCTCCATCCTTCCAAGGAAGATGTCCTTCTCCAAGGACTGTTCTCTCTTGGCCTTGTGCTGGGAGCCCAGACTTCTTTTCCAGAAACTTAGGACGGGGTTGCAAGTGAAGAGGGGGAAGTTGGAGGGATGGGGAAGGAAGAAGGAGGGGGTAAGAGGGGAGAGGGATGGGAGGGGAGAAATCACGAGAGTATAGAACTGAGGTTCTGTCACTTTGGTTCCATCCCTTTGCCCCATTTTGAACTTTGATGTAGGAGAGCAGTGACTCAAGTTATTATTGTTGTTGTTGTTAGGTTGTTAGGTTGAACAAGTTGAATATGACTCATAGTGACCTTGTGAATAAGAAATCTGAACCCTATCTTATCTTGTGCCGTCCTCACACTTCCTGACACATTAGAGCCCCTTGCAGCAGTCACCTTATCAATCCACCAGGTTGAAGGTCTTCCTCTTCTTTGCCAAACCTCCACCATTCTAAACATCATGTCCCTCTCCAAGGAAGAGGCCCTTCTAGCAACATGCTTCAAGTATGTAAAGCAAATTCTTAGCATCTTTGCTTCCAAAGAGCACTCTGGTTGCACTTTCTCCATATTTGTTTGTTTTCAGTGCTCTTCTCCAAAATCACAGTTCAAATGCATCAATTCTTCTATCGTTCTTATTCGTTGTCCAGCTCTCAGATGCATAGCAAGTGATCAGAAAGACCGTGGCCTGAATCAGACGCACCTTAGACTCACCTTGTGACTTCCTGCACCTATAAATAAGTGTACATATTCCATAGCCTCTTTTTGGCTTTGAAGGGACTGGGTAGATCACAAAGAGCATGCTGTGAAAGCACTTCTAAGGTGAGAGCAGAAGCCCCTGGCTGGGAATGTGGGTTACCTTTTCCAGATGGCTCCACCATGTAAGGCAATCATCAAGGGAGATCACAGCCCCGTCTTCTGTATCCATTAAGCATTTGCTAGACACACAACTCTATTCCCAAGCAACTCATCCATGTTATCCTACCATTCAGGCAGCACTATGCGCTCATTCTACATATGGAATGTGTTCTCCGGTCTGCAGCCTAGAGCTCCACCAGGAGGGCCATTTTCCTGAGAAAACACTCACCTTCTTTCACATGTCAGGATCTAATTGGTGGCAGGGGCCCATGTTCTGACCAACGGGCTCATGGTAAGTGGAGTGTCTGGGAAAGGTTCCAAGCCCCTGGTGTTTCCAGCACAGAGGGGTTGTACTTATTGTAGATCTTTACTCTCTTTTAAAGTAGTTTAGCAGAAAGAAGACATTTGAGCCTTCCTTAGTACGTATCAGTAGTTTGATTTTCACTGTCATCTGAACTCAGGACATGGAAAAGTAAAGCATAGAGGTCTGCTGGTCCTACTGGTTTAGCCATCATATTCTATTACTCTCTGAAAAGCCTGCATTATTAACAGAGCCGATCACTGGAGAAACACCTGGTTCCAATGAGTACTAGTGGCAAGGGCAAAGCTGGCCTATTTTCCTCGGAGGTGTAATTCTTTGTGCAATCTACCCAGGGTCACTACCTGTCCATATGGTACTTACACACTCACTAACAAAAGTTACCTCTTCTCTGTGTAGACACAGACATGCCAGGAAGCACAACTTGGCAAGAGGAGTGTGGAGGCTGGATTTCAGCTGCTCACCTGACTTCTTGGTGGAATGACCTTGAGCGGTGAACGGCCTATTCAACTGGACCTGATGGTCCTGCCTCCACCCGCTGTCACAAGCCCCAGTCTCTCTTCCGGGAAAAGGGTTTGTTGATGTGCGTTAGAGACAGGTGCCTAGAGGCCCAAGACTAACACCTGTGTTGAGGATTGAGAGTTTTCTAGGCATTTCATAGCAAGATCCACTTTCTCTGGAACAGGAATCCAGTTCTCTAAAATGGAGATTGTCCTGTAGAATGGGACAATTGATCAGTCTGCCTGAAATCTTGCCTGGAAATCTGAA
The DNA here is from genome assembly GCF_000299155.1 of Elephantulus edwardii. Taxonomy (NCBI): domain Eukaryota; kingdom Metazoa; phylum Chordata; class Mammalia; order Macroscelidea; family Macroscelididae; genus Elephantulus; species Elephantulus edwardii. Next base: position 19,320,053 of record NW_006399787.1, read on the forward strand.
GCAAGAAGATCTGGATTTACTCATTGAATGCTTTAAGAAAATTTCCAAGAACCCTTTCTCCTCTTTGGAGAAAGAAAGGCAGGAGGCTGTTAAGGGTACTACTCTCCTCTTAAATTTGGTCTGTGGTTAGGACATCTGGGTGCAGAAAGTTTTAACCCATCTCTGCTTTCAGATCTAAATCCAATCACCTGTCAAAGGGCTTGCCTTCGCTGCTTTGATGTATCCATTTAAGTATTTCTCTGTGGTGTGGTGAGGAGGGTGGGCCCAGAAGACGCTCTGTAAGATCTCAGGGGTATCATCTTCCTGACCTATAACCAGTATCCCCACCTCTGAAGCAGAAGGAACAGCACATAGTACACTCATAGCACATAGATCCCTCTTGAAGAATAAAGGTATGAAGTGTAGTTGGACTTTTTATCAATGGCTGCATTACTAGATCTAGCCTGAAGTTCTGTAAGTAATCAAAGGCTTTTAGGGAATACAAGGATGCTTTGTTCATTTATTTCATCATTCACTCATTGATTGAACAGTTACTGAGTGTCCTTTATCTGACTAACAGTAAATCAGATACTTTTACTTGGCTCCACAATCAACACCCTTGGTAGCAGCAGTCAAGAAATAAAAAAAAACAAAACAAAACATTTTGCATTGGGGAAATCTACTATCAAGCACTTCTTCAAAGTTCTAAAGAGGAATATGTCTATTTAAAGACTAAGTGCACCTGAGCCAAGTCTTGGTATTTGCACATGCTTTCTATTCATCTGAGAGATGGACAGTGAATAAGGAAGACTGAAGAAGAGTTGACACTGTTGTATTGTGATGTTGGTAAAGGGTATTGACTATACCATGGACTGCCAAAAGAACAAACAAATCTGTCTTGGGGAAAATGCAGAGAACTCCTTAGAGAGAATGATGGTGAAAAGTCATGTCACTCACTTTGGGCATATTTTCTGGAGGAATTAGTCCTTGGAGAAAGACATCATGCTAGAGGGTCAGCAAAAGAGAGGAAGATCCTCAGTGAGATGGATGGATGCAGTGACTACTCCAAGGAGCAGAGATAGTCAGGATGCTGCAGGGTAGGACAGGGTTCAGATCTGTTGTTCATAGGGTTGTTATGAGTCATCAAAGCAATAGCATCTACTAACAACAATGACGACAGTAAATGAGGGGAGCTCTGGGGGCTTAGCGGTAAGAAGTTGCATTGTCAACCCAAAGGTAGGCAGTTCAAATCCACCACTTACTCCTTGGTAGAAAGATGGGCAATCTCCTCCTGTGTGATTTACAGCCTCTGAAAATCCACTGGAGGTCAGCTATGAGTCTGTTCCCACTCGATGGCACATAATAACAACAATAACCATGTAGCCTGTATGACACTCTAAGAGGCAAATGAATAAACACATTCCTTGCCTTCAGCTTATATGTCACTACTTTGGGCGAACCTTTATTGACTACCATCACCCCTGCTCCCCAATTTAAGTCCCCTTTGTGTACTCCTTTTTGGTAAACAGTATCATACTTTAATTGTCTGTCTTCTCCACTAGACTCAACTTTAGGAAAAGAGGAGCCATGTTCATACTAAACAAAATGAATTTGTTCCATGTTTAAGCCCTGGCCCAACATGGTCCCAAATAGTATGAGGTAATTTAATCCCCCCCCCCCCATTTAGGATCACCATGAGTCAGAATGAGCTTCATAGCTGCTAATCACAAGTGTGTGTAAGGCTGAAAAGACTCACGTGATAGTCCTGTGTTTAAGAAGTCCAGCTCTTCGGAAAGGTTAAATCTCAAGTGAAGCATCATCTGGCAATGAGAAGACCATGGTCAGAGGCTAGCCGAGGCCCCTGCAACCTAAAGCCAGCAATTCTAGGTCCATCTGGAAGTCTGAATGGGGCATTACTCAGTGTGCCAAAGTGGGGACCGTGTTAGAGACATACTTACAGACCATTCCAGGAGCTGCAGGATTGGTTCTGCTTTGAGAGAGAGAGAGAGAGAGAGATCTTTGAACCAAGGGTGCAGCTCTGAGCTAGACCCCTCCATGGGCCTGATGCTGAACTGCTAACCACCACTGAATGGGCTTACCAGAAGCATGAGGTGACACAGTATAGGCATACGATGTGGAGGCTGCTCAGCCTGTCTACGTGCCCCCTGCACCTCAGAGTCCAGGTCCAGTTACACTCATTGTCACAGTGCATAGCACTCATGTCACCACTGGGAAGGAGATTAGCTGGAACCTGGTGGCCGACAGCACAGCACTGTTTTACTCATGTCCAGTCACTAAATCTTGGCTCTGTTGATGTTTCTAATAGTAACTGGAAGAAAGGCTGTTTTTTTCCTTTCTTTTCTTTTTGCCTCTTACATGTGGGACTATAATCAGCCCCTGTCTCCAGCACTGAGTCTTAAAGAGCTAGCTCTCCAGTGAGGCTTTTATTCAGATCCTGATGCTCAGCGAAGGAGACTTGATAACATAGTACATAATTGATAATAATATATAACAATGTTGTTGTTGTTGTTAAGTGCTGTCGAGTCGTAGGTGACTCATAGAGACCCTATGAATGAAAGTCCTGGACACCTGTATAACTTTCGTCCTTTCTCCAGGTTCATAGGGTTTCCAGAGGCAAGCTATTACAGAAGTGGATGCCACTCCTGCTTGCAAGCTTATTTTAATTGGGGAGCTCCACCAAACACTGTCCATCATGGGCAACCGTTCTCACATTTGACTCATCAGTTTCACAGTGTTCAGCTTCACAGCAACCATGAGTTACTTCTGTACAGCAAATGGCAATAATATAATTATAAAAGATAATAATATATAATATTCTAAATAATAATAATAATAAGAAGAAATATTAGTACAGAATGTGTCAGGCTGCCAATCCAAAGGTTGGCAGTTTGAGTCTATTCAACTGCTCAGTGGAAAAAAGGGATGATGTATACTTTCGTCTTACACAGAGTTACAGCATGGGGAACCCAGCGGAGGATTGCCCTGAGTTGGAATTTCCTCAGAAGCAGTGAGCGGGTGGTAGTACCAACCGGCAAGGCAATACCAATTTAATTCTGCCTCTGTCAAACGGAGGGTGGCTGGATGATGGGATTGGGCTCCTCTGCCCTTTCTTCGTTTGAGTGGCTAGGAAATGTCCTTGGTGGTTGTCTAGGGGAGAGGGGAGAGTAGAAAGAAAATGAGGCAGAGATTTAAGAGTAGAAGATGAAGGGCTTGAGAGGGAGTGAGAAATGAATAAAGGTGTTTTGGAGAAAGACAGTGTCAGTACCCAGCCTCTGGCATCCCTTGGGCTATGAAGCCAAAGTGGGATGACCCTTGGCCTGAATGGAAATCATGAGGTTTCTTAAGGGCAAGGGAGAGCAGATAAATGTGTGAGAGAGTGAATAGGATAGAGAACTGTGGGATGGGATCTGTCTAGGGGTGAGAGAGGGAGAAGCAAAGGTGTTAAATAATAGAATTCAATAAGGATTTAGATTATCTTAAGTAGGAATTGTTAGCCTCAGTGGTGGCACCAGATAATGGTTTGAGGGGACTTTGCTCTTTCCCTAACCTCCTCTACTCTATTTCCAGTGGCTTCACCACAGCCATCTTAAGGACTAAGTGAAAATTCTCAGTTTATAGTTTACAGTTTACTATACAAGCAGCCTGAAGAAAGTCCCCTAACCCATGTATCACCAGCTTGCTGTACCTAGGAGTCCTCCTTTCTAGGAACTCCAGAGCAGAGATCCGTCTACTGCAAACTGTTGGATCTTGCTTTCTCTAAATGTCTTCTCAGACAAAATGCATTCACGTTGTAGAAAGCAGGTGAGGGCCTGAAACATGACTAGAGGAGGCAAAGAAAATAAGCTTCAGATTTGCTTATGAATAGCGAGTTAAAGAACATTAAACCACTCAGTAACTCTTATTTGGGGGCTTGGGGGGTATTAATTACTCTCACAATAGCAAATCAATGGATGGATTACATTTTGTCTCTTCTTATCCCCCTTCCTTCACTAAAAATATGTTAAGTACAGGCTTATTCCTGGGGAATAACCAATGGGAATAGTCCATTGGAGTGAGGATCAAGGGTTAAGGGTCAAAAGATTGCAACCGTAATCCTTGAACCAATAGCGTGGGTGGCTAGTGTGGAGGTGAGCAAGGCTCCTCTTTCATGGATGGCCTCTTACTAGAAACCAGAGCCGCACAGAGGGACTAGTGAGTCAGATTACAGGAGGACAGAAGGGGTAAAATAGAGGCTGTCAGGAAGGTGTGTCATTCTTAGGACCCTGCTACCTCTGGGCTTCCAGGCACATCAAATCCAAAACTCTGCCTGGATATATATCCATCTATCTCTATCTTCAGTTAAGTCTAGGTTTCCTAAATATTAATAAATAACAGGAAACCACCTGCCTTCCCTAAAAAAAAAAAAAAAAAGAAAGAAAAGGAAAAAAGTTGCACTCTTAAATTCAAGTCTCTATATGAAGAGTAAGAAGATCTGAGCTACAGAAAAGCATAAATATCTAGGGAGCTCTGGTGGCCTAGTGGCAAGAAGCTGCGCTGCAATCCTGAAGGCACGGGGTTCAAATCCACCAGATGCTCTGCTGGAGAAGGAGGGGCAATCTCCTCCTGTGACAGTCGGATCTGATTAGACAGTACACAGCAAGAATTTAAAAAAAAGAAATGGAAACAAACAAAAACATCAATATCTGACATCTTTTTTTAAAATTTATTTTATTATTATTTTGTGTGTCTGTGTACCGTCAAATCAGATCTGACTGGTACAGGAGGAGATTGTCCCTCCTTTCCCGGCAGAGCATCTGGTGGATTCGAACCATGCACCTCTGGGATAATATCTGACATCTTTAAGGAGCCCTGGAGAGAAAAAAAAAGAGAGGGACAGACTGGAAGGCTTTGGTGCTGAATCCCAACATAGGTAGGAGAAAGGAGCAGAAGCCACGTGAAACTCCAGGTAGCCATCCACCTTTCAGAATGAACAGGCTTACTATGTTGGAAGCTACGAAGGAACCATGTGGTTATTATTGTTAGGTGCCATTAAGTTGACTACATGTCACAGCAACCCTATAAAAAACAAATCTTCATCAAGTCCTATCATTGTGGCAGTCACCATGTCAGTCCATTTCGTTGGGGGTCTTCCTCTCTTTTGATGACCCGCCCCCCACCTTTCCCAGCATGACACCTCTCTCCATGAACTGGTTCCTCCTGAAAATAAGACCAGAGAATGTGAGATGAAGTTTCACAATCTGCCTTTAAGGAGTACTCTGATTTCCCTGCCATCAATAAAGATCTATTTGTTCTCTTGTCAGTCTATGGAACATTCAGTACACTTCTCCAACATCACAATTCAAAGACATTGATTCTTCTGTAATCCTTTTTTAATTGTCCAACTTTCAGATGCATAAGAAGCAATTGGAAAACCCATGCCTTGTATCAGGCACACTATTTTTTAAACCAGTATTCTTGTTCTTTAGAACTTTGGAGAGGTCCTTGTCAGCAGATTTCCCTCAGCGCAACACATCTTTTGATCTTTTGTTCTCTCTCTCTGTCTTTGTCTTTCTTTTTTTCTGAGGGAAGTTTCAGCAGACAAGTCTGAAATTTCAAGCCAAGGCAGCTCCTTATCTCCCACTTTCCTGAGCCCCACCAGCTCTGAGAGGCAGGGAGGGGCCAAGGCATCTGATGTCGCTGACCTGGAAGCTTGGTCCCTTTTTTGCTAGCCCTGGGAATCACTCAGACACCAGAACGGTCCATCAACATCTTTTGATTTCTTGACCACTACCATGGGGGTTGATTGTAGATCCAAGTAAAATGAAATGATTAACAACTTCAATCTTTTCTCTATCATGATGTTGCCTGCAGGTCCAGTAGTGAGGATTTTTTTCTTGGTGTTGAGATGTAGTTCATATTTGACGGCTGTAGTCTTTGATCTTCTTCAGTAAATGATTTAAGTTCCACCACTTTTTGCAAGCAAGTTTGTGTCATCTGCATCTTGCAGGTTGCGGATGAAGTTTCCATAATGTTCATTGAATCAAAGGTGAGACATAAAACATGTGTTAGCAGGAAAAAAATCTCAGAACGAAAGAAGCATTCAAAGCCTGTGGATGATCATTTTGTCCCTTCTCTGTCTCAGGATAAGGACCTGAGACATTCCTCTAAGATGTTCCTTTTTATGATCTTGATTGCGGTAGACAGTCTTTCTTTCCAGATGGAAAATCTCTGTTTTCTTGGCTCTTCCCTCTTGAGAATTCCTTCTACCATCTTTTACCTTCTATTTCTCAAACTGCTTTACCTTGAGGCTTCCTGCAGTAATGAGCTCTGACTAGCTTTCTTGAAGTCAGGACTAACTTTTAAATAGAACTAATATTTTGCAAACAGGAGTGGCATCCACTTCCTAAACAACATGCCTCTGAAAATCTATGAACTTTGATAAATGTCAATAGTTGTAGCGGGGCTTCAGGCCTTTTGTTCACAGGGTCTCTGTGAGCTTGACTCAAAGGCAATCAACAACAACAACAAAAACAACAGTATTTTAAAATTACTAATTTCTCCCCTCCCCAAACCTCTTTATTATTTCATTTTCTATTTTAAAAAAAACACAGTGGTGTCCCTTTGAGGAATGAAGTGTATCTGACCCATGCTATGGCATTTTTAATCACCTCATACGTATGCTAGACAATAATTAATGATTGAAGAAGACCGAAGAACTAATGCTTTTGATGTTTTATAAATTATGGCATTGTTGTTGTTGTTATTTACCATCAGGTCAGAACCGACCCATAGCTGACCCTCCAGCAGGTTTTCAGAGGCAGTTAATCATGCAGGAGGAGATTGTCCATCCTTCTTCTGTGGAGTGGCTGGTAGATTCGAACCATGTGCTTTTGGGACCACAGCACAGCTTCTTAACACTAGGCCACCACAACTCCCTTGGGCAAGTATTATTATCCCCAAATCTAAAGGTATGAGAAAAGGAGTTACCGGAATCCAGAGTAGGTACTTGTAAGAAGGACACTGCTTTCTAAGGCTACTTTATAAAACGTTGGGGTTGGGAAAGCCCATCAACAAGAAGAAAGACACTAGGGGAACAAGTACCAACCTCTTGTTCTTCCAACCCTCTGATTTTCTTCCAGAACCTCTCTTTGAATGAACATAATGAAAAACTAGGGGAGAAAGGAGCCTTCTGATGCAAGATGCAGGATAAAGAGTGGGTCTAGAGAAGAAAATAGTCCATTGCCTGGGAAAACAACTGAGATCTGCTTTTAGTAACCTCTAACGTCTTCGTTGATTCCCCTTCCATGTCTATACCTGTTCCTGCATGGCTTATAGATGCTAAATTTTTCTGCTACCTCCCTGTTGCCTCCTAACCAGATCACCAGTGTCTAGTTCCTTTTGCTCCCCCTTTCACTTCTATTTCTTTCGCTAAAATCTTAGGGTTTCTGCTTTTGGTCATGACTGCATGTTGTTGTTGTTATGTGCCGTCGAGTCGCCTGCGACTCATAGCGACCCTATGTAATGGTTAATATATGTCAACTCAGCTAGCTTGTGATTCTTGGTGATTTGGAAGGGGTTATGTAATAATTTTGTGTTCTGCTGGGAGTGGCCAATCACTTAGAAGGAGGCTTTTCTTTGGGGGTGTGTGTGGTCTGTATCTAATAGATACAGGTGTTCTTGTAGATCTTACTATCTTTTTTTATCCTGCATTCATCTCCTCATTCTGTGACCTTTAGTTCTTGGGATGTGAGTCAGAAGCCTGTGCCTGACCTGCAAATTGTAGATTTATCAGCTCCTACAAGCTCATGAGCCAGAGCCAATTGCTTTCCTGCAGATTTTGGATTCATCAGTCCCTACATCCTTGTGAAGGCTCCAGCTGTCTGCTGGACTCACAGGTTTGGGACTTGCCAGCCTTTATAGTTGGCTAAGTTCTTTCCTTGAAATAATTTTTGTTCAGATAGTCTCAGGCTTTCAACAAATAAAAAAATAATGACATTACCCTCACCCAATATAGCTTATCATAACATATAGGATGTCATGACAACTTAGATGTTGTTATTGTTTTGTGCCTATAAGTGAAAATTGGTGTATAGCTGACATTCCAGCGGGTTTTCAGAGGGAGGAGATTGCCTGTCTTTCTCCCGTAGAGCAGCTGGAGGATTCAAATCATGTGCCATTGGGTTGGCAGGGCAACCTGAGCTATCTATCATTACAAATACTATGTTGTTGTTGTTGTTGATTGCCATAGAGTCAAGCATGAGTCACAGAGACCCTATGAACAAAGGACCTGAAGCCTTTCTATATTGTTTCTCAAAGTTCATAGAGTTTCCAGTGGCATATTGTTTAGGAAGCAGATGCCACTCTGTTATACTAAAGTGTATCTATAAGTTTACAGGCAATATTTCTAAACCAAAACAAAGAGAGATTGGCTTTATAAAAATACTGTTAATAAAATACAATAATAACTTTTAAAATAATCAGATCTTTAACTTACGTCCAAACTGACAACAGAGTTGTCAGAATGGAACCTTATCTATCTGCCTGTCATCTATCTATACACTTCACTGTTTTTACTCCTCTAGAGAATTCCTCCTAAGACACAAAATGACAGTGTCTACACTCTGTACACTGTAAACAACTAGAAAATGAGACAAAACAAATGTACCAATGGCTTTTGATATTGGAAGATAAAAGGAATAAGCAAGGTGTGCTCTATGATTACTGTAACTTCAGACACATTCTGGGCCAAAGATAGGAAAACGGATACCAAGCAGAGCATAGTGGTTTTCCTGAGTCAAAGAGAGAGGACTTGGAGGTCAAGGAGACATGGACCTTTGAGAGTTGAGAGCAGAGTTTGAGTTGGGAGGGAGGAAGGAGCCTATGCAGAGAAGATGCTAGGAGAGACTATTCCTTGGACGGGGACATCATGCTTGGAAAGATGGAGGGTTGGCAAAAGAAAGAAAGACCCTCAACCGGATGGATTGACAGAATATCTGCAGTAATAGGCTCTAATACAGCAGAGATGTTGAGAATGATACAGGATAGATCAAGGTTCATAGGATCTCTATGAATCGTACTTGACTGCACCTAACAACATAAAAACATGCAGAGAAAATAGCTACAGAAATCTATGCAATGATACTTTCATATTTGCTGAACACTAAAATGTACTTTAAGGTAGTTAAGGACATGAAGTCTGTGGTCAGTTGCTCTGTCAATGGCAGTTCTAATCTACCAGTGGCTCTGTGGGAGAAAGGTGGACAATTTCCTTGTGTGTGATTTACAGTCTCAGAAAGCCAATGAAGGGTAGCCGTGGATTGTTCTGGCTTGAAGGCAATGGATTTGAGGTAGTTTTCTTTTTTATTTATATGTATTATGAGAAGGGAACTCTCTCTGGAGAAGAACATGATGCTCAGTAGAGGGTCAGACGAAACGAAGACGGCCTTCAATGAGATGCACTGACACAGTGACTGCAACAATGGGTTCAAACATCGCAATGACCATGAGGATGTATAGGACCATGTAGTTCTTTTGTCGTTCAGAGCTATTGTACATAGATATGGTTGCTGTGAGTTGCAAGCAACTCTGCGGCATGTAACAACAAAAACAACATGAGTTGGAATTGGATCAATAGGAAGAAGGAGGAGAAGGAAGAGGAGAAGGGGGAGGATGACGACAAGGAGACCAAGAGACATAAACTGAATAATAAAATTTACGTAATTTGTAGGATGTTCAAATGATAGAGTACAGAATGCCTTTGATTATCCAGAACATTTAGTGGAGACTTCATAAGAATCATACTGTAGTTGTAGGACTAAACTTTTCCCTAGGGAAAAAAAAAAGCAACCTCAGATCCACTCAACAAAGCTTAAAATAAATCCCTAAAGGAACAAGCTGATCTGTAAATAATTGAACATACTGCCAGATAAAAGCTCAGCACTTTTTAAAGGAAGATAACACAATATAGATGCTCAAAAATGCAATTTTCAAAACAGTCAGTATCCAATTAAAAAATCACTAAACTCATCATAAAACAGGAAAATGTAATCCAGGACAAAATCACATAATAGAAATTGACCTAGAAAAGGCAGAGGTTACAAAATTAATTTATATTAAGAAATTAGATTAAGCATATTATAAAACACTATTATGAATACACAAAATAATCTCAAGGATTTAAAGAACGATTTCCACTCATTGCTATTGAGTTGGAACAGACTTACAGCTGACCTTTCAGAGAGTTTTCAGAGACTGTAAATTACAGAGGAAGACTGCCCATCTCTCTTCCATGAAGCAGCTAGTGGATTTGAATGGACTACCTTTATGTTTTGGAAGTAGGTGTGGCATCCACTTCCTAAACAACATGCCTCTGGAAACTATGAACTTTGATAAATGTCGACAGTTATAGGAAGGCTTCAGGCCTTTTATTCATAAGGTTGCTATGAGTCGTGCTTGACTCGATGACAATCAACAACAACAATAACAACAACCTTTATGTTGGTAATGAATCTTCTTAACCACTAAGCTACCAGAGCTCCCTTAAAGATACGGATATAATAGTCTCCTGCCGCTCCTGGTGCTGCTTGCGTGCTGGTTCGACGTGGACCTGGTGCCCCTTTTGTGAAGTGGCTGCTGAGGAGACTCCGGCACTGGCCACGGCCGACGAGAAACCCAAGGAAGGAGTCAAGACTGAGAACAACGACCCTATTAATTTGAAGGTGGCAGGACAGGATGGTTCTGTGGTGCAGTTTAAGATTAAGAGGCATACACCACTTAGTAAATTAATGAAAGCTTAATGTGAATGACAGGGTTTGTCAATGAGGCAGATCAGATTCCAATTTGATGGACAGCCAATCAATGACTCAAATACACCTGCACAGTTGGAAATGGAGGATGAAGATAAAATTGATGTGTTCGAGCAGCAGACAGGAGGTATCTTCTAAAATAAACACAGAGGAGCCTGCTGTTTTACCCCAGAACTCTGATCCTGCAGACCAAGAATACATTCTCAATTAGAAAACCACAATTGGGTTCTAGCACATCCTAACTGCTCCAGCATAGTTTTCTCTCTTCTTTCATTTCCCCCTCCCTATTCTTTTATTGTACATAAAGTAACTGGTGCATGTGCACACGCATATTGCAGGGTTTTTTTGTTTGTTTTATTTATAAACTAAATGGCCAATGGTAGGTTTTGATCAACATCTAGTGGAGATGGGATGGGGAAAAATACCGGTTCTATGAAAATATCCCCTTTCTCCCTAAGTGGCATGCTCATTCAGCTCTCATCTTTATATTCCAATAAGTTATTTTGTTCTCACTGCTTAACAAAAATGACATAAAAATCCTTACATACCTTGTTTGATTAGAAAATTTTAATGTTTTTCATTTATCATTGTAAAACCAGGGACCATTTTATAACTTTTTTGTACGTAGCTGTTATATGTAGGGCAATCTGTCTTTTAGTAGGGGTAAATTAATCTAAAAGAAATGAATCCTAGATAGTTTTTCCTTCAAGTCAAGCATCTTGTTGTTTAAATAAACTTCTTGTTTGAAAAAAAGAAAAGATATGGATATAATAAAAAAAAGAAATTAAAGACATAAATTAAAAGAACCATATGTAACTTCTAGCAGTAAAATCCAATATCTGAAAATAAATATCAACAATGGAATGAAAAGCAGACTGAACATTGTAGAAGAATGGATGAGGTTAAGGACGTGTCATTGCTGTTAGTGGCCTTCCTGTTGACTACAGCTCACAACCTCTCATGAGAGTATGAACAGCAGACTGGAACTTTGCCCTGTCCTGCACTGTCCTAGCCATCTTTAACAGGCTCAACCCCACTGTTACAGTCAGTGTGTCAATCCGTCTTGTTGAGGGTCTTCCTCTCTTTTTCTGACTCTCCACGTTTCCCAACATGTTGTCTTTTTCCAAGGATGGTCTCTCCTGACAATACAATCAAGGTATACAAGACAAAGTTTCACCATCTTTTCCTCTAAGGACACTTTGGTTGTACTTCCTCCAAGATAGACTTGTTAGGGTTTTTTGTTTTTTGGTTTTTTTGTTTTGTTTTTACAGTCTATAAAATATTCTACCCCAGGTGGGACTCGAACCCACAATCCCTGGCTTAGGAAGCCAGTGCCTTATCCATTAGGCCACTGGGGCCTATTAAAGGATCCAGAAAGTATTAAAAGAAGATGGAAAGAATATACTGAATCACTGTATTGAAAATTGGCAGACACAGAAGAATTTTTTTTTTATTTCAATGACCATTTACAGAGATTTTGGATTTCCATTCATTAATTATTGCACTTTTCCTGCCACCCACCCTACCCCCACCTCCAGATCACTCTTCTCCTTGAAAAGCAAAAGAAAAACTCCCTCATTGGTATTGCAATCCCTCCGCACTACACCCACCCTGAGTATACTCCACTTGCAAACCTCATTCCGAACTCTTATGATAATCATAATGCCCTAAAAGATATTACTTTTAACCTGTTCTCTCCCTCATCAGCTTCAAAGCAGTATACATAATTTATCCAGTTTTTCTCAGTCTTACGTCCACCCTGATGTCACCCTCATTCTACGACACAGAAGAATTTAATGAAATAACATATGAGCAAGAGCCTATGGTGATGAAGGAAGAAGTTCAAGCTGCTTTGAAGGAAATAGCCAAAAATAAGGCCCCA